>NC_142010.1:227160812-227760812 GCF_049901735.1 Notechis scutatus | reverse complement strand
ATAGCCCGAACTCACAAGACTTATTGTGTAGGATACAAAATCAGAGGAGGGAATGATGTGTACACTACCTCGAGATCCTGAAGAAAAACAGAATAGAAATTTAAAAAATAAAAAACTATATAGCCCTGATAATTAACATTTATTGAATTAGTCTTCCAAATAAAAATATAGAATCACATCCTGAATGTATCTAACATTGACTGTGCTGAGTAGGTGTATTGGGAGAGTAATCCAACACAGTTGGAAACCATCAGATTGGGTATCATTAAATATTGACAGTTAATAATGGAACTTTGCTAATTTACTTTTTAAAAATAAATTGATGGTAATACATTCAGAATAGAATGATAATTATGTAATACTTATTATTGTTTTGTGTTATGGTTAAAAAATATCTTGCATCAATCAGCTTTTATTGGCAACCTCTTTTATGTTTACAGGTATAGCAACTATTACTATACAGGCAGATCAAGGAGCTTCTGGAGTTGTTGGATTAGCTTCACAATCCACCCATGTCCTGATTGGGGAACCTGTAGGAAAATATAATGGAACTGCTTTTATTGGGTAGGCAATCATTGCATTTTGTATCTTCGCTAAAAAATTGTTTGCAGTTTGTGTAAGTATTTAACCACAACTCTAAAGGTGTGTCTTGATAGCAATTAACTGCTTTAGAGTCATTAACATGCTCCAGGTTTTCAATGTTGGTTCCTTTATCCTTTGGTAGTTTTTGATATATATGTTAAATTATTCTAAATTTTCCCATTTATTGTAAAGAATTCTAAGTATGGAACTTCTAAAATTAACTGTATGCACAATGGATGCAGAGGGACCCTCAGATATAGTTATTGTAAACACCAAGCTATCTTGGAGACTGAGAGATCTAATCTTGCCTTAGGCATAAATTCAACTGGATGACCTTTAGCAGACATTCTCCTTAATCATAGAAAGAAGGCATTGGCAAACCCAAAAATATTGATGATGGAAAATGCCCAGCCAGGCTGGGGGAGGCCTTAAGTACAGAACTAGGCTTGAATCCTTGTGCATCCTCAAGAGATCCAGAATTGATTCCCCTTTATCTTAATAGAGATCTATTTCCAGGTGAAGACTGACAGTCTGGGAAGATTCCTATATAATAGGCAGAATGTAATAATAAGTAACATGTGGATCTGATTGTTTATGCCTGACAGTTGCCAAAATAACTGCAGAGGCTTGCTAAGTAGTTACTAGGGGGGAAAAAACCCAATGCATTCAAGAGCATCTATGCATGCTTTGGTATAAAATCTTCAAAATTGTTGACAATACATTACATTAACATCTAGAAGGGTAATACTAATTATTTCAATAATTAATTACTGTAATTACCCAATAAATATTTAAATATGAATGAATTACATTTATTTTAAAGTTTTACAGTGTCTATTTGTTTTCTAAGATACTATATTTTAGGTCGTTACCTTTTTTGAAGGGAAAATTCATTTGAAGCACATGGATCATTCAAGTTATTTAAGTCATACTTTTAAAGTAACTTCAGGATAAATGTTTGAAAGGATGGATTTTTTTTAAAACAGCTACAATATGAGCCTGAGAAAAGTCATGCTTGATTTAAAGAAATGTAGGCAGATACCACATGTTGTTGTTGTTTTTTGCATATACTCCCAAGTACCTTTTTATCTTGGTAAAAATAAGAGCTATCCTGCTAGATGAGAGGATGTAGTAGTTTTAAAGAAATTCTGGCCTAATATGTTCATGACACAACATGCTATTTTGGAAAAAGTTATTTTGAGTTATTTTTGTAATGCAAAACACCACCAGAAAGCTGTAGAATTGGTGGTTTACAACTGCAAATCATATGTGTGAATTATTAATACAAATAAAACAAAGTATTTTTATATTTCATTGTGATGCATATAAATTTAGATATGGCTGTTGAATATACAGTAAACCTATTTAGAAAAATATCAAGTTATTTTGTTATTATTCAGAAAGAAAGAAGAAGAAAACTATAAAATTGGTTGAAGTATTTGTACTTGATATCTGGGAATGGTATTGAACCAATACTGAGTAATATTTTAATGACCATTTCTTTTTGTTTGGCAGTCTAGTTCGTGGGCCAGGGATCTTTGGAGAAATTACAGTCTCCTGGATGATAACATCACCTGATCAAAAGGAATTTGCTGATTTATCAGGAACTGTCACCATGAGAGATCAGCAGTCTACTGCTGTTATACTGATTCAGGTATAAATTGTTTCCAGTAGTCAACGCTGATACAAATACAACTTTGATTTTAGTAATGGAAGTCCTTTGTTCTTTATTTTAACTTTTTGTTGGAAGTTTGTAAAGTTTTGAAGCTTTCAGTTTTATCTATCTATCTATCTATCTATCTATCTATCTATCTATCTATCTATCTATCTATCTATCTATCTATCTATCTATCTCTATTAAAATTTTGAAGCCTGACTTTATTTCCTGTTACTGCTTTTAAGTTGCCTTTGATAAGATTTCTTAGGAGGTATTTTTCTTTAAAGGCAACTCAGAGATCTTTTAAAGAGGAACATAAAATATTGTTATGCATTTCCTAGTGCAGTGCAGCACTGGTGGAGAGTCTTGCCAGCATAGTTGTATTGGTAATGGTAATGTATTATCCAATAACGATAGCACTATGTTATGATGCTTAGTTTTCTAAGATAATGAACTTTTTTCTGTACCTTATTGCCTCATTATTGTTTGACAATCTACTTTTCCTTTGCAGACATTGTTATTCAACTATATATTTTGACTCAGACTTAATAACAAATATCTGTTGTTCCATATAGCATAGTAAATATTTCTATATGTTTTTCAACTTAATGTGTTTTTTTCACTCTCATCTAGGCTCTTGATGATGATATTCCAGAAGAAAAGCAACACTATCAGTTTCAGCTGACTGGTATTAGCAATGGTGGAATCATAAATGAGGCAGCCAAAGCAGCAAATATCACAATGGCTGCTAGCGACTTACCATATGGACAATTCACATTTCCTCAAGAAGTAGTGCAGACAACAGAAGAAGAAAAATGGGTAGGAATTGTGTTTACCAGATAAGTTTCTGAGATATAATTTTCATATTATATATTGGGATGAGGATTCTTATATAACTTGTTGAAAAATACATTACAAGATAATAAGTTGCTTAGCACACCATCTAGTGTTCAAAACTGTCCTAATTACTCAACTTATTTTCAGACTCCAATTTCACCAAAAGTTATTGATGTTGGAATTAAATTTATGAAAATTGAAATCATTCCTTATTTGGAATCAATTTCAAATCACTGCATAATATGAATACATAAAATATGTACTATGATATCATTTGCATATTTGCAATGTGCATTTGTTCTATTGGCTGAAGGTAATCAATGTTTATAACACACTATGTGAGTTTTACTATGGATCAAAGAACAATAAACTGCAATAGTCCAAATGGTAAGGTTTTCTATTCTACTAGAAAATGGATATCATAATTAAATCATGTTAGTAGAATTCAATAACATGGATTTTTAAATGCTTTTCCTGAAGGGGCTTGGACTAGAAGCCTTGTAGTCCCTTCTAACTCTAGAATTCTTTGATTCTGTGCTTACCTTTAGAGAAATCATGAAGATGCATTTCACCTTAGAACACAATTGTCTCCAACAGGCTAACATCACAGTTGTCCGTTCTCATGGATTTTACAAGCAAGTTCGCCTTTTGTATAAGACATTGAATGGTACTGCAGTGGAAAGCTCAGACTTTGGTGTGACTTCAAGAGAGCTTATTTTCAAACCCACTGAAACTGTTAAAACTGTTTATGTTGAAGTGTATGATGATGATCTTCCAGAAGGTCCTGAGGATTTTTCAGTAGTAATTACAAAAGTAGAATTACTGGGAAGGTAAAAAATAAAAGCCATCTTATAGAAAAATACTGACCAGAGTCATTAAATATAAAATACTGTGTAGCAAATCTTGGTATCTTAGTTGATTTTGTGATCAAGATCTAAAGTAAAATTGAATTTAATATGGCTGTTTATCTTATAGTTCCCTTGCAAACCAGAAGCGTAAAAACCAGGTTCATTCTAGTAGTAATAACTTGTAATTTGGTGTTATTACTGAGTCAGTTACAGGTACTCCTCAGGTTATGATGGTAATGGGGACCAGAATTTCCATCACTAAGTGATGTCATAAAATGTGAAATCATGTGAACACATCGCTTAGTGACACCAATCCCAGTAGTCCCATTGCCATTGTAACCACGGCTATGTGCATTAGTAGGAAGAAATGGGAGTTCCAGGCAAGCGGGTTGGCAGGTTAGAGATGCAGGTTAGAACTATATGAGAAGGGAAGTGCTGCAGATGAATGCTAGGGAATGGACATGTAGATGGGGCTGTGGGTAGGTAGTTGGGAGTGTAGCAGGGTTGGAGACTGTTATGAAGTGTAGATGTGCTGCAGATTAGGGTGGGTGCCACAGGTGGGTGAGGGAGTGCTATGAGCAAGCAGAGTCTGGCTGCAGCAGGGTGCAGTTATAAATGGGCTGGCCTAAATGTTGATCACATAACGGCTGGAACTTCAAGGAGCATTAAATTCATTTTTTCTGCCTGATCATAATGAGTAAACATAACTTGAAGACTATCTAATACAATGTAATAGGAGCATATAGGGACATGGGTATATTGCCTTATTTATTTATTATTTTTCTCTTCATATACTTTTGTAAGTGGATTTGATTTTACAATAAAAGAAAATGGATTGCAAATTGACCAGCCACCTGAGATAGGAAATGCTTCAATAATGAGAATCATTATATCAAAAAGTGACAATGCAGAAGGCATCATTGAATTTGATCCCTCTTACGCAAGTCTTGAAGGTATGGTAGTTCCTACTGCATTATTTCATTTATTTATTTTATTTTAAGACATTTCAGAATTCAGGAAGAAAAACAGTCTGCCCCTGGCAAAAATATAATAATCACTTTCTGTCTTTTCTTTTGTTTTAGTGGGCTTTTAAACAATAACAACAATAACATTGGCTTTTCTTTATTTTCTTTTTTGTATTTGAATCTATGAACACAAATTGAATAAAACAAAAAAGTATGAAGTAAAGGAACAAACTGTAAAGGAAAAAAATAAAGTGAGAAAGGCATAGTGGATGGAAAACAAAATATCACTAAATAAGCAGAATTCATAATTTCCAGTGGAGGGCCTTCCAGTGAACATAGCCAATTGATCAATTTGGAATGCTCCTTCCAGAGCAAAGTACTTTCAATTTACACACAAGCAAACTCAGTTCCCTAAGTTTATATAACTCCTGGGCTAGGGAGAGTCCCTGAATCACCTCACAAGATCACCATTCCATACAGCAGTGGTTTGCAAGGAGATTCTGAAGCAGCGTTCTGAAGTAACTGGGTGAGCTGTCCATAGGCTGGGAGGTAGGGCTGCAATCACTTTGTTGTTGAAAAAACAATTCTCATAAAATATAATATTCCTTATTTTATCAATTAAATAATTGAGTATTTAAGATTTATTGATCATATAAAATCAGATTCATCATCTTGAGAAATAATTCTAAATCACTGCAGACCACTATTTATCATTATCTAAAATAAATGTGCTTGAACATTTAAAAAAAAATTACTAAAAAAAATTAACTAAAAAACTATTAAATTCTCAATTTCTTTCCATTGTACCTGGCAAGTGATTACATCAAATATGAATAAATATTCAAATTGTGTCTGGTTACTGTTTAAATCAAATATTGTCCCTTAGTAAACATATTACATTGCTGCTAAGTTGATTACCTAGTCTGTTATTGTAGGCAAAATGTTTCTTTTCTATAAAGTGAACCAAATTTATGCTTTCGGCAATCACTGTATATTTTAATAAAATTGTGATATATGTTATTTATTGTCCTGGAAAGATTTCTACTAGAAAAGAAACATTAAGTTTAAATTCAAGTTTTGTTGTTAAATGTTCTTGAATAATGTTTTCTAGTACTGTTGAATGTGTTTACATGACTACCAAGTGAAATAAAATGTTCTGTATCACATTTCCAACTTTTATTCTATATGCTTTATTTCTTTTCATACCAGTGCATTATAGAAGGATAATTGTCAGGCAGACAGTCAGGAACAAAGAGGGAAGGAGGGAGGGAAGGAAGGAAGGATTTCCAATGTCCCCTGCCAATTTCCCACGGGAAACTTGGTGGGGAGCCAGAATCAATAATATTAACCTGGTTTTGTGTGACTCTACATTTCCTGGCCAGTTTGGGCTTTTGTTATTTCTGCATTTTCCATTTTCTGAACTAATAGGTATATCACACGACTTCTGTCTTTCTTTACTATGGACCTTCCTGCAAATAAGGCAGTCCTTCTGAGCACAGAATCTGGCAAAGGAAGTAATAGGCCTAAATATACCCATGTAATATATGGGGGCAGGGGAAGCCTTCATATACAATACAAGAACATGAAATTTTTTGAATATACTTAAGCACATTGGCTTCCTATATGCTACACATATAAAACAAGCAGAAGTTATCAGTTTTCAAGGATAAATATAATTTCCACAATTATAATTGTATCCCAGTGATTATTTACAGACCCCTCACATCCTGGACATAATTTATTTCAACTTCAACCCTCAAAATGACACCAGAAAAGATACATTTGTCAAGAGTCAAGAATCATAAGGTACCATACTTAATGATAGTCATAGGTAAGCAATCAAATCATACTAGGAAACAAATAAAACAATATAAATTGTAAAGCTATAAGCAACACAGTTATAGTCATAAGTGGGAAGAGATAGGTACCAGGAAGTATTATTATAATCTAGTAGTAGAGGAATAATAGTAATACAGAACAACTAGAACAACTAGACACAAGGACAGTTTTTCCCCGAATGTCATCACTCTGCTAAACAACTAATTCCCACAACACTGTCAACTTATTTACTAAGACTGTATTACTATTATTCCTCTACTAGATTATAATAATACTTCCTGGTACCTATCTCTTCCCACTTATGACTATAACTGTGTTGCTTATAGCTTTACAATTTATATTGTTTTATTTGTTTCCTAGTATGATTTGATTGCTTATTAGTAACCTATGACTATCATTAAGTATGGTACCTTATGATTCTTGACTCTTGACAAATGTATCTTTTCTTTTATGTACACTGAGAGCATATGCACCAAAAACAAATTCCTTGTGTGTCCAATCACACTTGGCCAATAAAGACTTCTATTCTATTCTATTCTATTCTATTCTATTCTATTCTATTCTATTCTATTCTATTCTATTCTATTCTATTCTATTCTATCTGTAGAAAATTTTTAACACAGCTGAACATCTAATTTTGTGAACTTAAAGTAAATAATAGAGTATTTATATACAATTTATATAATCATGGCTTTTTATACAGCTATGATTTTGCACTCTTTTAAAACCAAACGTGCTGGCACTTAGAAGCTTACTTTAAAGTTTAGAAGTTTACTCCTGAGTAAAACCTTGTAATGCATCCTGGGTTTTGTTTTGTTTCAGTGGAAGAAGATGTTGGTTGGATAATGATTCCAGTATTTCGAAGGTTGGGGAGTTATGGTTTTGTGACAGCAGATTTCATATCTAGAAATATTTCAGCTCTTCCTGATGGGATTGATTATAGCATTGCAAATAATTCAGTCATTTTTCATCATGGCCAAATACAGAGTTTTATCAGCATTTTAATCATAAATGATGAAGAAAGGTAAAACTCTTTTTCTTGCTTTTCATTCACTAATAGATAATCAGATAATCAGAGATAATCAGAAGGGACCTTGTAGGTCATCTCGTCCAACCCCCCACCCAAGTGGGAGACCCTATACCATTTCTGACAAATTACAGTCCAACTACCCTAAAATTATTCAAAAATTGCATTTCACAGTCAATGGCATCCATAACCAAGTCAGCAAAACTTGATAGACACCATTGGTCACACAGTATTATGTATAAAGGCCGTGGTGGTGCTGTGGTTAGAATGCAGCACTGCTCTCTCCAGGAGTTCAATTCTGAACAACACAAGGTTACTCAGCCTTTCATTCTTCCGAGATCAGTAAAATAAGGACACAGATTGTTGGGGCAATATGCTGATTCTGTAAATTGCTTAGAGGGGACTATAAAGCACTATGAAGCAATATATAAGTCTAAGTGCTATTGCTATAAATACAGTTAATTGGAGTGTCCATAAAACTAGGTTGTTTTATTAGAAAATTACATTTAAATCGTATGGCACTTCATTACTTACCTTATTTTTCCAGGACAGGAAAAATAATGTAATTTAAAATGTTTAATGTTTAACAATTTCTACATATGTTTAACAATTGTTTAACAATTTCTACAATTTCTAAATGTTTAACAATTTCTAAATGTTTAACAATTTCTACATATTTTTTCTGCAAGAGTTAGTGGTGTTATTATCAATTACTTCTTTTTGTCCTCGTGTATAACTTTAAATACTCCGTGTATAAAAATAATTTTATGAATATGAGCTGTAAAATTACTATATGTTCATATTTCAATGATATATGAGGTAATGTAACTATGTTTGGTGACAAAGTATGTTTCATTCTTTGGTTTCTGATTAGTGAAAATGCTGAGCAGTTTGAAATCCAGCTAATAGGTGCCAGTGGGGGAGCGGTTCTGGGACTTTACCTCCTGACCCAAATAACTATTGCTAAGAGCGACTCTCCACATGGGATTGTCCGCTTCCTCAATGAAAGCCAAATCATTCTTCCCAACCCTAATGTCTCATTAACCCTGTCCTTGGTACTTGAAAGAACTGGAGAATTGATAGGAGAGTCTCAGGTATGTCTATTCTCTGTTTGTTTCCTTCTCTTAACTTCTCTGCCTTTAATTAATTAATTAGTGTTTATTTAATTTTTTTTTAAAAAAAACTTTGTTTTATTTTGGTAAGATTTTATACTTTTCACTTGTTTTCTAAAACATTACCCAATTATAGTTATAAACCAGCATTTGTTGATTTGGATAAGATTTAAGGCAAAAATTCCAGTTCAGTTACAGAAAGAAGTTGATTCTGCTGATCCTTGCTTACCTTTATATGGGTTCAAGGAGGTTCTCTACAACTTGTGATTCAGAATGGACCTCAAAATTGGAGGTTAAATTATTCTTAAATTTAACCTTCAATTTTATTATAACACATGTGTTATCCATGGTAAAGAAACGTGATATTTTTAATTTCTCAAACATTAAAGAAGCATGTTACTAATAAATAGACTGAAATAATGTGCTATATGTACTTAGAAAGGAAAGAAACGGAAGTAATTTCAATTTGAATTCCACTCTCCATCCAAGCTCTAAATTATTAGTTTTTTAAATATTTATTTATATCTCACATTTTTTATTTACTAAATCCACATGTTTATTTTAATGCTGCTTCCTTACATTGCTTAAATGTTGATAAATGTTGGAA
Source organism: Notechis scutatus (assembly GCF_049901735.1). Taxonomy (NCBI): domain Eukaryota; kingdom Metazoa; phylum Chordata; class Lepidosauria; order Squamata; family Elapidae; genus Notechis; species Notechis scutatus. Next base: position 227,751,338 of record NC_142010.1, on the reverse strand, counting down.
ATTTGTAATCTTACATTGGAGTAATCTTATAAAAAGATTTATGCATGAAGGAATTAACTATTTTAATTGATTTTGTATGTGTAGATAAACTGTTGAATTATTGTATTCTGATCGTTCTAGTTTATGATCAATGAATTCATTTGATTACTTTGTATTTTATTTATGTAGCTAGTTTCACTAAAGAGTACCAAGTCACAAATATAGATTTTTATGTACTCATGCTTTAGATAGGTCAACGTGTCTTGATTCTACCTGTAATATAGCCCACCCACTCATGCAGCAATTTTATAGGGGCCAGCAAAATTTCTTGACCTGAAAATGTTTTCCTGAAGTCTAATGTAGAGAAATGCAGTTTTAAATGAAATGCTTGTGGATTTCAGGCATGCTTAGTACTAACATATTTAAAATATCAGTTATTCTTAATTTTATGCCCCATTGCCAGATGGATAACGATTCTTGTTTTTATATGGAAGGGCCTTATATAACCTTATGGCTTGTAATGATTTACTTTGTAAAAGAGAATCTGTTCTTTCCCTCCTGACATCATGATTTTAACCAGAAAATTATTCTCTTCACTTTTATGAACGTTATTTTTTATTTTGCTGCTTCTCTTTTAAAAATTGCTGATTGGAAGATTTTCATAAAATTCTACATATATACATATATTGTGTTTCAGTTTTGCAAATATAGATGGCACATTAATTAATTAATTAAAATATTAAAAAATGAGTTTATTTCTGCAGTTTAAAGCAGGTTAACTACTTAGCAGATTAATTGAGCAAATGGGCACACCTTGTCTGGGAATACCCACAAAAGATATTCTTCATATTGCACATTGATTAATATGTACTAAGAATATATTTTTTATTTTGCAGTGTTTTTAAGTTATTAATAATGCTTTCTTAAAATATATGTCATCTGCAGATTAATTGGGACATTTTAGGACCTAATTCAGAGGTAATTTTACCTCCTCTGAATAGTGACATCAGAGACCCAGTAAATGGATCATTTTATTTTGCGGAAGCAGAAGGTGGCTTGCGACATATTGACTTGAAAATTTATCCTCATGAAGAAGTTGAAGTTCAAGAGATCTTCATTATAAGGTTGCGTGTTATGAGGGGAGAAACAGAACTAGATCCCAAGGCTGCCAATATAACAGTAAAAGTAAATGATTTTCTTATTAATAATAGTAGTACTCTTTCAAGGCTTTACTGTTATTTCTTTTATTTATTATTTTTTTACAGCATCTTTTTATTAATGCTTCAACATATCATAAATGAGAGGGTTATATCTTTTGTCATATAAGAAAATATTTTGGAAAATTTTTAAGCTTTTTTAACACAGGGGTCCAAGAGACTTAAGGTCTTTGAACTTATAATAATGAGCAACATTATAGCATACCATTTAAAAAAAAAACAAGTACTTGAATGTTCTGTGTTCTGTATCATTAATTAGGAAACCTAAGGATAACCATTACTTTTTCTTAACCTAGATTTTAAAGTTTGGTGATCCTAATGGGATAGTGCAGTTTGTTCCTGAATCTTTATCTCCAAAGATTTTTGAGGAACCATCAGCATCTGAAGGTCCACTGAATATTGTGCTTTCCATAAAGAGAATTCAAGGCATTATGGGGAATATCACGGTATTTGACTTTGGTACTTAGTAGTTTGTCCAATATAAGTTAATTATGAATGTAGAATTAAATCAATGAGAGATAGAAATAGATAAATGGTTGGTAAATGATAGATAGATAGATAGATAGATAGATAGATAGATAGATAGATAGATAGACAGACAGACAGACAGATAGACGGACAGATGAGTCAGTGTGGTGTAATGGTTAAAGTATTGGACTAGGAAAAGGGGCCAGTTACTTCCAATCCTAGACTTGGGATTTATCAACCCATTTGGACCAAATAGTTATACTAAAATACATTAATTTGGGATATTTTTATATAATAAGTAGATAAATAGGTGGTAGGAAGCAGAAAGATACAACTATATAGAGAGGGGGTATCTGTCTATCTATATTGCACATACAATATATGCAAGCATATGACATAGAGAAAACGTATATGGTCTGTGTTAGATTTCTGAGCTTCATGAATATTTTGTTTTTAAATATATTTTTTGTAGTAAAATGTTCTCAAAGGGATGTTTGCATGAACAACAAAATTTAAGAATTAATAATGATGTGGGGGTTTCAGAGGAACTGAAAGTATGCTTCTTTGCTCTGAGAATATTGTTTTCAAATTGTGAAGTTTGTAACATCTAAATTATACAAAATTTCATTTCATTGGGACTTGAATATATTGACCAAAGCTTCTTTGTTTCTTTTAATTTAATTGTTATAGATTTACTGGAAATTAAGTAGTAATTCTGATACTACAAATGATTTTATAACTATGAGAGGTTCTGTTGTGATTCCTGATCTACAAAGGACTTCGGACATTGTGATTTCCTTGTTGCCTGATGATGTTCCTGAAATAGATGAGCATTATGAAGTGCAGCTTACTTCAGTGGAAGGAGGAGCTGATTTGGATCTGAGAAAAAGCATTTCTAGATTCATGGTGGTTGCAAATGATGATCCATATGGAGTATTTGGCTTGTATGGAGAAAAACAGTCAGTACAAGTAGAGAAAGATCTCAGCCGGCATATCCAGATTAATATTTCTCGGCATGCAGGGACTTTTGCTGATGTAATTGTAGAGTACCAAATTTCATCTTTCAATGAAGAAAAAATAATCACACCAGCCAACAGAGTGGGAAATCTACACATTAAAGCAGGGTCCAGTTATGGATTGAAAACAGTGCCAATATACACCCAGGTCTGTTATTTCTTTACCCATTGAAATATCCTTTTCAATCATGATTGTAGTGTTTTGTAATCAAAACCAGTATTTTATGGGTTGCATTTCTATTAAGCCTTGGTTTTAATTTAGAAAATCAGAAGAATCCTATTTTTAAGGTACATGAAGAAAAATGCACAGTAGTGAGTGAATGTGCCTGCACATGCCAGTTTCCTGGGAAGCTGCTATTTGCTGTTGAAAGCTGTATCTCAAAACTATTATCCATAGTCCCTAACAGTTATGTATATCAAAGAATGTGGCTAGGTGCATTTCCTTAGTCTGTCTAGGTAATAAATCTTAAACAAAATCATAACAGATGACATTCTGCATATTTGAATGTTCACAATGATAACAAAAGCAAAAACTGTGGCTATATATTTCAAAATAATGTCTTATAATAATATAGTGCAATAAAATATGACATGATACTTTCAGATTCTAAATAAATAATTTTGATAAAGTTAAAGCTTGATAGCCTTAATTTGCTGGGTCATTTTCCACTAATGTTGCTTTCTATTAACTTTGGGGGGGAAACTTGTAGAACTACATGTCTAAATAAGTCTTGTTTGAATAAAGTATTTTAAAGTCTTATTTGAATGCTAATCTGTAAATGTAATTTTAATTGCTATGTTTTGTGATTATAATTTTCCAGGTATTTATTTCCCTTGGCATGAATTTGACCCTGGAACTGATCAATGTAACATTAGTTAATATTAGTGCCAATATTGCGCCTAAAATATTAGAGACAGCCAGGTTGGTCTCTTTTCCAATTCCCAAAGAAGCTGCCAATTCTCAGGTAACTAGATTTATAGTTTCTAACAACTTAACAACCAGTGGAACATATTTTAATTTATTAGACTTAATTGGCTGCCAGATGTTGAAAGCTCTGAATAAATTATTTGTACCATATTATAAAATCTTGATTTTTTTATTTTGGTTTTTATTTCTTACTATATATTTGGGGGCAAGCACATTCATGCTTTTTTTTTTTCATCACCAAATTTCTCTCTTTGCAATTTGGCAGTGGTGGGAGGATACAAAATACAAATCTGGTCATTCCTGGTAAAGGTCATGTATTCTATTTCATTTCTGATTGTCATTTGTTTTATAGTTGATATATATTTGCTGGTGAATTCAAACATATATATTTAGTACATTTTAAATGAAACTTAAAATTTCAAAATATAGATTTATTGCACAAATAATGCAATTGTTCTATTTCTGGAAATATTTCGATTACCAATAGCAGCAGTATTCCATATATAATTATTCAGTGCACATGCCTATAATTTTAGTTTGGTTAAGCTGTTGCCATAATTTATAACAAAAACAGTATTTTCTTTATAGGTTGCCTTTGATTCTATTATCTTGCGACTTATAAATATTACAGCAGGAACAACTGAAGCTCTTATAACTCGTAAAGGAATATATGGCTCCATTGTAGTAACTTGGAATTCTGGATATCCATCGGGGCTTATTCCGCTGTACCTTCACCAAGGCAGTATTATACCAGCCTCTGGTGAGTGCCATCATTTTGCTATCCTTGAGGACAGTAGGACAGTTCAAACACTTTGATAATAAAGAGAGAGTAATAAAGAGAGGGAGGGAGGGAGGAAGGAAGGAAGGAAGGAAGGAAGGGAGAGAGAATATATGCTCAAGATTCAAGGATTTTACCATGAATTTTTTTGTACCTTCAATTGTTTTGTTTTAATAAAAAAATGTAAAACAACAACCCTTGATTATTCCCTATCTGAATTTGGTTTATCACTCTCTTTTCTTAACCCCTTTTTTTCTTAGGAAAGTAGATAGTTAATTGTTATAACCAGAGCATACTTCACTGTACCTTCTCATAACTTGATGTTGTGTAAAACTTTTGATTTCTGGGATGTATACGGTGTAACTCTTTTATCCTCTCTTTTAATTTGCTGCTCAACAATGAGCAAATCTGCATGATGAATCAGTATTAAAGGTCTTTTCCATCATTTCTTTTTGGTGCCTGTAGCACATTTATTAATATAGAAGGTAACAAAATACAAGGCCTGAAATAAAATGAATGTGTCAAAAGAAAGCAGAGATAGTACCAATAAGTAATAGGTGCCTTGGATGCAATCCCAAAACAACTAGAGCACCACTTGGAAACTATTAGCATTGACAAATTCACCATCAGTCAGTTGCAAAAGGCAGCTTTACTCAAAGTAGCTTCCATACTGCAACAATACCTCCAATACCATCAAACATCAACATCCACCTATCCCAGGTGCTTGGAAAGAATAAAAATGCCAAATCCAGTCTGAAAATCTGACTGTGTGACGAACCATAATTTATTAAACTTGCATGTTGCCCGACTGGCAATGGCTCATGATTTAATACTATTGCTCTCCAACATTCCAGGAGCTTTCCATCCATCTCTTTTCCTTTTTCCTTCCAGGCACAGTTATTTTTTCCCATGGTGAACAAAACAAAACAATCTTATTCCAAGTTATTCCAAATGCAAATAGTCTTGAGGTGTTTGCTGTACATTTGGCTGCTGTGCAGACCAATGCATCTGGTGGGGCTTGTCTAAGGTAAGAAAGCTATTACTCAAATTGAATATTTGGTTAATCAGCCTAATACAACAAAGATTCCTCCTACTTTACCCATTAATTGATTGACATTTATTATTTCCTTCGGTCAGTTATTACATATCTGGAAATATTAATAATGATGGAACCAAAATACACAATGACAACTTATGAACTGATATCTTCATAAAGTTCTAAAACTGCTTCTTCAGTTTGAGCAAAGTCTCAGATGAACCCAATATACTAATGTTCTTAAATGGATCTGTCTATTGAAGATGAGTTAAAGCTGTTTGCCTTTATCTTTCCACATTCAAATGTCATATATATTTTTTTATTTCAGATCAGATTTCATTATTGCTGAGATTGAACCAATGGGAGTCTTTCAGTTTGCTCCTAGCTCAAGAAACATTTTAGTGAGTGAAGATGTGCAAACAGTCAGATTAAATGTACAAAGACTTTTTGGTTATCAAAGCAACTTTACAAAGGTGTTCTATCAGACCACTGCAGGAAGTGCCAAATCACTAGAAGACTTTGAACCTGCTCATGATGGAGAACTTGTTTTTGGATTCCTTGACATTAACACAGTGTTGGAAATCTTGGTAACTGATGACAGCATTTCAGAAGGGGAAGAATTTTTTTTTGTGAATTTAACAGCTGTGAATGTTTTAGATGTTCAGGACCTTAATCCAGATAGGAATCCACGTCTGAATCCAGAATTTAGCATTGCATCAGTTACCCTACTGGCCAGTGATATCCATTATGGAATTTTAAGTCTTGCACCAACTATTATTTACACTGAAGAAGACAGTAATAACATTGCTTCCAACACTATTCTGATTCATATCAGAAGAACTCAGGGATTTGTGGGAAATATCTCTGTAAATATAAAAACTTTTGGTGCAATAAGTGCCCAAAGTGGGGCAGAAACATTTCCTTTTGAAATTGGCCCTGTGGTTTCTAATCTTACCTGGGCGATCGAAGGGACGGACTTTGAAGAAATGGCTCTATCTGTCACATTATTGGATGGTGAACGAGAAAGTGAAGTATCTGTCACAATTCTTGATGATGACGAACCTGAAGGGGAAGAATTTTTTTATGTTGTTCTTTCTGAACCTCAAGATGGAGCCCAGATTACAGAAAGTATAGATGAATATGGGTTTAAAGGTTTTACCACAATAATTATCAAAGGTAGGCATATTTATGTTGTTTTAGTATATAGGCAAAATACTGACAGTAAAGAGAGTTTCCTTATAAAATAAAATAATAACTCTTAAATAAAAAAAGTGTTTATTCTAGAGCTTGTAATATAAATCATATACATTCTCTCAGTTATCTGGACCATCATTTTTTAAGTAATTGTGACTTAAGAGGAAGAGAATTCCTGATAAATTTCCTGTCTTTGACAATATAGATTGAAATGGAAACAGTGGCATTAGCATGTTTTCTTGATGGATGTAATTATAATAATTGAAGGAAAAGGATTATGATGATAACAATGTAGAATTTATATAAATGGTCTGTTGAAAAGATCAAATTTATCTGATCAGTTTCATGTACTGGATAATATAAATTAGGCTTTTCAAACCAGAAAGTAAGGGCAAATAAAGATGAGTTCAGTAAAGAACATGGATCTGAAGTTGATAACTAAGCATTTCCTTTGGTTTAAAATTCAGATTAAATGATAAAAGTAAAATTAACAATCTAGTTATCTCATCGCATCTTCTTGGCTAATGTTTACCTATATTTGATCAATGTATTGTTGGACTGGTACAGGGGTGGGCTGCTGTAGGTTCGCACGGGTTTAGGTGATCTTCTAGCTAAGATTCTGTGCAGTTCGGGGGAGCCCGCAAATCCCACCCCTGGATGGCCCCACCCACCCCTCCCCTCCCAGGAGTCCCCACGTGGCCCATTTTGGATCCCAGGTAAGTACATAGCCCACGTGGAGGCCAGGGAGGCTGTTTTTCCACTCCTGGAGGCTTGAAGAAAGCCTCTGGGGAGGGTGAAAATGCTCCCCCCCACCGTGGTGTAGGAAGCCGATGAGGCCACACCCACCATGGCCATGCCCACCCAGAAACCAGAAAGAGAAATGGTTGATGAAGCCCACCCCTGGACTGGTAAGAACAGGATGCTCTTTCTAGATATCAGTTAGTTTTGTTTAATAGACGGGTGTAATTTCCAAGAATTAACTAGCATTTTAAGATCAAGAATGCAGGCTTTCTATCAAAAATCATATTTTTTAAAGTAAGAAATTAAGCAGAGACTTAGATAAATCTTTATGAATCAGTTACTGTCAGCAGCATCTGTAGGTTCTCATATATATGTCAAAATAATAAAAGAAGCATCACAGTGCAAGCTCCACAATCTTTGTGGCATATGTGGGATTCATAACATGAGTGGAAAAGTGGCAGGACTTGAATTGTTATTCCTCAATGCTACTTGCACCATTCTGATCATCCCTCCTTACCCAGGAAAATATTCTGATGGTAACTACCCTGTTTCTCCAACAATATGGCCTCCCCAATGGAAGTCCCAGCATGTTTTATAGGCATGAAATGAAATTAAGCTCCTCCCCCAAATTAAGGCCTATATTAAAACATGCGAAAACGGGGGAATGGTGGGGTGGCTTGCCGTTAGGAAGTACTTTTGTTGCACACCCGGATATGGTGCTGCTCTGCGTTGACCCGATACAAAGTGCCCCACCAATGCTGAAGTCAACATCAAGCCGTTGCCGCCCGCCCAAAGATGCAAGGGGGATTAAGTCACCCGAAAAGATGGCCTAGCCATTTTTCGGGGCTCAAAATTAAGACCCAGCCTTATTATATGAGAAACACGGTATTTTTGTTATCATCATAACAACCTAAGCCAATAATTTGTGAGCCATATAGTTCTTGTTAAAATAGCAAAGTAGACAATAGAAGAGCATTCCAATTTGTTGCTAGAAAAATAACATGTGTCTGAGCAAGAGTCAGGCACAACTTAAGGAAGACTTAACCTTTCTTAGTGATATCTTTCCAAAAATTGGTAAAGAAGCCCTGTCATTTTCCCTAGTGCCTTATCATATGAATATTCTATGTCATGAAGATACCCAATTGCTTTAAAATGTAGTGATTCAATAAACAAATGCCATTATATATGTGTTGTGATTATCGTATCAACAATATTCCAACCTATTGTATCTTAAAACTCACAAGTATTCTTAAATGTTTTAATTATGGCAGTATTAAATACCCCATTATTTTATATAAAATACAGTTGTTCCACTTATATTGTAATAGCTCCTCATTCCATGTGTATCTTATATCTTAATTATCTCATTTTGAGAAAATATTTTTAATGAATTCTACAATGTAATAATTTATTTGCTTCTTGATATTTTGGAATGATCTATTTCCCATTTAGGAAATGATCTTCAGAATGGAATTCTAGGATTCAGTGAAGAAACTCAACATGGTCTTATGCTTGATGAAGATTCAGAAAAGAGGAAACTAGAACTTTTTGTCACCCGACAGCCAAACAGGTACAAGCAACAGATGATAAAAAGTGTTACCTTCATTTATTGTAATGCATTGTGTCAAGTCAAGGATTATAATTGTAAGCAGGATACATTGTGACAGGATCTTAATATGAAGCCTTTTAGAAGTTCCAGTAAATTACTGCAAACTGAGATAATTTTCTCATAAATTTAGAATATGTCAATCAGTATACCAAAACTGAACAAAAATGAGAAAAATAAATCTACTCTAATTCATACACATAATAGTCAACATGTGAAATTAACTGATCTGCAATGTGCACATATTTAATCTTTGGCCCTTTCTTCAGGAAAGTATAATTTGGCCAAAAGTGTAGATTCAGATGGCACTTGATCCATCTCATTAATAACTTTCTCTTTCATATTTTAAGTGCTGGTCATATAATATAATGATATAGTAGTCTTTGATTTTACCAATACAATATAATACAATTGGTAAAATCAAAGACATCCCACTACATTCATATGTGAAAAATTCATTCATATTATGAAAAATTTGATTTGAACAGCATTTTCTAAACAAGATTTGAGATTGAAATCCTTATATTAAAAAGAATGGACTGTCGCTTTTAAAGTTATTGTTTCTATCTACCATAACATTTTATGTGTGAGCTATGTGTGTGTTCACTCACCCTTTCTAGCCAATGCTATGCTTCTCATGCACTTGCAAGCATCATCTCATCCCCTTGCAGTCTCCACCTATCAGTATCCAATTTACCTGCTTGCTGGTCTAGGACTTACAGCTTCCTGCTGGCTTCCCGATTAACAGGTTGTGGAAGTTGCAAGAAGTTGCTTTGCCTAATGACTATGAGATGCCGTTAATGATAGCAAGCTGGATTGTAGGGATTGCCATTGTTAAATGATGTGGTTGCACTTTATGACTTAGCAATGGAAATAATAGGATAAACTTTGTTTATTTTTTAAAAATACACAATTGTGCTGTGATAAGCAAAAGAACAAAACAGATGTGAGGGTAAAGACTTTTCCAATAGCTGCCTGCATCAATGCAGTTATTTTGGTTTGTTTTGTTAATAGGGTTTTTGAAGATGTGAAAGTATCTTGGCGTGTGACTTTTAATCAAACCTCAGTTGTCCTGCAGAGTAATGGCACCAATCTGGCAAATGAACTGATAGCTGTCACAGGGGTTACCACTTGTAAGGCTGGCCAAATACAATGCATGGTTTCTATTGAAATCCAGCCTGATAATGTGAGTATTTATAATGAATTAGTCACCTCTCCTAACTACTCTCCCATAACATATACTAGAATGTGGTCAAATGATGAGAAGCTGGAGAATATTCCATTTGCATTATCATAGTTCTGGGCTATTGGATATTCTCTTTTGTGATTTATGTGAGATTACAGCAGTGGGAATCTGTCCACTAATGAGGTTCTGTGTAGAAAATTGGAAAATTGTAGGATTTTAGACATTGCACTGATACTTGTTTCTTTTTAAGTAGCATTTATATTCCAAAGTTCAGTAATCTTTAGAGCTAACTGTAGACTGCATGTGAAGGATTTCCATTAGATTTTTTTTAAAAAAATAAATAAATTCACAAATCCTGAAGAGAATTTTTCTATGTATTTAGAAAAAAAAGGAGAGTTATTAATTGTCCTTGAAACAAGATTGAAAAAACATAAAATTAATACAACTTTTTCCACTGAAGAGCTCATTTATACATGTGTACTTTCCCAGAATGATTTTAATGATTCACAAACAAATTACATGAATGACAGCAGGATTTCTATCCAGATTCTAAGTAACTCTTGTTTTTATAAGGCCAAACATATAGTCCTATGATCTGGAAAGCTCACTGCACAAAATATAGCAAAATTACACTAGGGATAAAAAAATTGTAAATATTAAATATGCCCTTTGATTGGAAAATGTGCAGTCATTTGATTGTTCATTTTGATTATCAGGTTGCTGAATCTGAGATATGTTTTTTCGTGGAACTCTATGATGTGGGGAAAGGAGCAGCTTTAAACGAGAGTGCCAGATTTGCACACATTACAGTGCTAGAGAGTGATTCTGTGCAGAAGGATCTCATCTACTTTGCTGTAGGGTCTCGTCTGGCTGTGGCCCATATGAAAACCACTTCAATTAGACTCCAAGTGATGAGAGATTCTGACACAGCATTTGCTATCTCAGTCGACTACAGAACTCAGGTAAGCTGGACACGAGTATATCTTGCAGTATATCTGGATGTCATCTGATATCATCAGATGTCAACTGATAAAATGAGCTGCTGCAGCTCACAATAACTAAAGCCTTTTAATAAAATTAAATTACTAGACTTCTGATTTTTCACATATATTTGGTGATGCCCTTATTTCTTCTCTAAAAAACTCTCATAAAAAGTATTTTCGTATTTATTCTTTGTTGAATAGTTGGAAGCTAAAATAGTGGTTTGTAATAGCCTGATAACTTTTTCTCTCTAGTTTACCTCTTTTATTCAAAGGGAAAAATAGTGCCCATTTGAAATTCCATAAATTACATTGGAAAACAATAAGCTGTAGATTTCATCTAACAATGGCAGTCCTTTGAAAACTTGGAACACATATAGTTGATTTGGATTTAGGAGAAGTGGTTTCAAACTCTTCCAGCAAAGTTACTAATTTAAATGGCTATGAAATAGTCATTTGATGGCTGAGGATGTTCTATGAGGGAACAACAAAAATTGAAACAACAAAATTCATTCACATTGGGGTGAATGAAATAACTGCAAGATTATTTTGTTCATAATAAGTGAAAGATTATTCTTCTGAGTTACACTGTGGACATTTGTCACTGTGGGTCAACTCCCTCTTTCTGAATTGGGTTATTTAGATTGCAAAAACCATATAATGGTTTTGTGCAGCCATTTATGATAGCAAATTCATTTTGGATTTCTATGATGGATTCTCCAGGTGACAATGTAGAACAGAATTAGAGTTTGTTAGAAACCTATAGTTTTCCTTTCTTATTTTAACTGAAGTTACTCTATCATTGACCATTGAACTCATCCTTGGTCCTTTGTGAATTAACTGCTTTTTACTTTTGCCAGTTCCACCACCCAGATAGAAGAGATGGTGTCTAATTTAAAATAACCAGGAGAAAAAATATTTTTTTTCTGCCAAGGACGAGGTTAGAACAGAATAGAATTTTTTATTAGCCAAGTGTGATTGAACAACAAGGAATTTGTCTTGGTGCAAATGCTCTCAGTGTACATTCATCAAGAGTCAAGAATCATAAGGTACAACACTTACTAATAGTCATAGGGTACAATAAGCAATCAAATCATACTAGGAAACAGTCAATATAAATCGTAAGGATGCAAGCGACAAAGTTACAGTCATACAGTCACAAGTGGGAGGGGATGGGTGATAAGGAGTGATGAGAAGATTAATAGTAATAGTAACTCAGACTTTGTAAATAGTTGGACAGTGTTGAGGAAATTATTTGTTTAGCAGAGTGATGGCGTTCGGGGGAAAATTGCCTTGTGTCTAGTTGTTCTGATGTGCAGTGCTCTATAGCATTGTTTTGAGGGTAGGAGTTGAAACAGTTTATGTCTGTAAATATTTTCACAGCCCTCTTTTTGACTCATGCAGTATACAGGTCCTCAATAGAAGGCAGATTGATAGTAATTGCTTAACTACCAACAGTGGTGTTGTTTAACTGAAACCTGGGATATGGATTAAAGACTGACAAGCTAGTACAGTTTTTAGTGGTTTATTTTTTTATACACTAATATTTCTAAGAATTATTGTAGTACTGAGAAAGAATTAAATCTGGATTCAAATAAAATATGAAAATGTGATAATACCCAAACTTGCAAACAATAGAATGGACAGAAATATTATATTACATAGACATTTTGGGGAATTCATTTCTTTTAAGCATTCCTGTGTTATTCTAAATCTTTTTATACTTATAAAATCAAGGATAATTAGTAGATAATCAGTTGAATCAGTTGAATCGGTAAGGTACCCATTCAGCAAGATATCTCCCCTACATCTTTCTATGTGTTGCACTAGTATTTTGGTATGTTATCTTGCATCATTATCCTTGTGAGGCCTTTTCATTTTGCTATCAAGATTGGTTCTCTAAGTGTTAGATTTTCTCCTTCAGTCTGATCTTAACTCTGAGATCTTTGTGGGTGTTAGATAACATTAGTTATTAACCTGTGGTGTTTTCTTCAATCTTATCTGTATTTCATATAGCCATCAATAGAGCCAGAGTGGACACTTGACATAATGGTCCGGCCGTATACTTTCAATGCTCTTGTGTTTCTTTTGTCAAGAATTGAAAGAGTTGCCATTTTAATAAATTGCAGAAATAAATTTTATTAACGCTCCCGCATTTACTTCTTCCCAAGCAAATGCAAAACACTGCATAACCCTAGGGGCAATTCTATGGCAAGCGTGCTCTTTCTGTATTCCTCTTTGGAGATATATTGTCACCAGGATTAATTCTGGAGCTTTTTTGGCTGAACATTAGTAATTAAACATAGCTATCTACATCTAGATAGATAAAGTATTCAAGATTTTTATTAGAGTTAATAAATTACTCTACATATACTAAATACAGGCTTTTGCCACAGAAAACCATCTTCCATGGTTTCCCACAGGGGAAATAACTGAACAAAAAGATAAATACTGTGGCTTGGAATCTTTGCAAGTTGAACTTATTAAGGCTTTAGACCAGGGGTGTCAAACTTGCAATGACACGTCATCACGTCACGTATCACAATGTTTTTTTCCCTTCACTTAATTGGGGGTGGGCGTGGCCAGCATGTGATGCATCCGGGCCATGAGTTTGATACCCCTGCTTTAGACCATATATATATATATATATATATATATATATATATATATATATATATATATATATATATATATATATATATATATATATATATATATATATATATATATATATATATATATATATATATATATATATATATTATATTATTTTCTGAGGTTCATGGTATTTGTATGTGGATCTTTGGTTATTCGGGTTTTCTCCCGCGTAAGATTGGAAGTATCTAGGCAACGTTTCGATGAAGTCTCATTCATCATCTTCAGGCTTCTGTCTTCAGCTCTGTGCTTCTCACTCAACAGAAGCCTGATGATGGCAGATGAGATTCTGCCAAAACGTTGCTACAACTTTAAAAGCACAACTACAATGACGTGGGAAAATACCCGAACAAAGCTGAATGCCATACATACATACATACATACATACATACATACATACATACACACACACACACACACACACACACACAAAATTTTCGCTACCGGTTCTCCAGAACTGGTCAGAACCTGCTGAATACCACCTCTGATATGTGTGGATATATGTGTGTGTGTGTGTGTGCGCGTGCGTGCATGTGTGTGTGTGTGTGTGTTGACTATGTAACTAATAATTACTATGTAACGTATTTTATTTTATATGTTTATAAAATATGGTTCCAGGCTTCTTTTGCCTACCGAAGGACAAATAATTTAAAAACTACAAACATATCATCTAGGTCTCAATTTCAGTCTTCATCTCTTGCCTGCCCAAAGTGATGGCTAAAGCAGTTCACTTTACTTTTGGAAGACTTCTCCTTCGAATTAATACTGTTCTGTTAAAGAAAGCAGAGGGTTACCTGGTTCCTCAATCATTTTACCAATGATAGTGGACAATTTAAAGTTTTGAAAATTCTCTCACTTGATGATACACACTTTTTGCCAGAATACATCTGAACTAAGTATATGGGATTCTAGAACACAATGTTACAGAGTTTCTATTAGTTACTGAAGTCTTTAGAAATGTTAATGGTTTGAAGCAAATTTGTTCTTACAAATTGCAACATAATTTCTTACCTAGACGTTGATTTCCTTACTTTCAGGAGCTGTTGAGACCTGAACCTTTTGGTCGCGTAGTCATATCTCCTGCCATCTCTGGACAAGATTTTATTGCATCTGAAGGAACATTGTCTTTTGAATCTGGACAGAAAAATGTTCTACTGAGTATAATACTGAACCCAAAGAATGGATATCTGAATTTATTTCCTAAACGCTTCCAAGTTACTCTGTTCAATCCTACAGATGGTGCCAGAATTGATAGCATCTATGGTATTGCCAACATCACCATCGTCTCTGATTCAAACTCCCAAGCAATCTGGAGTCTGACCGATCAGCTGTTTCAACCTCTTGATGATATTATTTTGAACACAATCCTCCAGCATCTAAATATCAAAATAGTCACAGAAAATACAGAAGAGCAACTTGCTGCTGTGATGTATATCATAGATAAGGTCTGTATCTTGTTCTCCCTTCTGCAATAATTAAAGATTTCTTAGAATTGGGAAATCTTAATCTTATTTTTTTTCAATGAGAGATGAAGCCAGAATAGTAAAAGCTTTGACCCAATGATTGCTTTGTTTCTAAAAATATAAATTTGTGTGTATTATTGTACATAGGATCCATAAGCAGTATTTGTTCACTTAGATGAATGTTACTCATCCAAATGTTTAACTGAACTGAAGTGGAATGAGTGGATGATATACAATGTCAGTGTTAAATTCCAATACATTGATCATGACATATACTATCTTCACTATGTATTCAAGATTAGTCCTCCATAAAGTTTTAGATATAGCTATTATGCAAGGGAAGAGCTCCATTGAAATCAATGGCACTTACTCTCAATGTTTATTAAGGATGTTTTTATGTTTCAAATGTTTCAAATCCCAGCATAAAAGAATCAAGCCACTGAACATTTTTTAAAATATTTCCTTCTCAAGGTAATATCTGAAGGAGAAATACAGGCTCTCACTGATCGAAACAGAAATCTTTTGTATGAAATCCTCTGTGCACTAGCTAATCCCAAACGCAAGGATACTCGAGGCTATAGCTTCCTTGTAGATATTACAGAGAAATTTGCTTTTTCTCTTCCTGTTGGTGAAAAGTGTGGCTCACAAGGTGAAAGGTATGGCATTTTCTACATATGTACTGAGCACATGTTAAAGTGAGGTAAATGTTAAAGATTATTTGCAGGTCTGTGTATGTATCTTGGTATGAAAGTAAGCAAATTGTTTGAGATGTCTCATATCCTATGAAGTGAATCCTTTAGCACTCAAGTTCAGGATTACATTTTTTTTATTTCACACAAGAGTTGAACTAAAATCTGAATACATTACTAATGAGTTAATATTTGCTATATTATTCATTTTATTGCTTATGAGCCAATACAACTATGAATAGGCATGAGCATCTACTGCACATTTTTCAATGCAGATAATAATTTTCTAATTACTTAGCTTGTTGTTACTGTTCTTTTTTAACAGAGGTAAAACCTTCCTTGACCATTGCCCTTATATTGTAATCTCATCACATCACTGGTATCCACAACAAATCAATGGGCATAGATTTGATGGAAAAGATGGGGATTTCATTAGAGTTCCTGACCATTTGTTAGAAGTTTCTGCTTCATCCCATTCTAATGATGCAACCTGTAGGTTCATTCAAGTCACAGAATATAGTAGCCAGCAATGGTTTACAGCAGATGGTAGAGGAATTGCCCTAAAAAATAAGGTAATCTGTTAAACTATCTATTAGATTAATATCCTGTGAGTTTTATTTCCATTAGAAATATCAAAGTTCCGTATGTAGTTTGCCCAATCATCTTACATCCAAGTACTCAATTTTTTAATTTTACTACTCTTATAAGACATTGTTTTTGTTTCATTTTTGTGATTGCTTTTGTTTCATTTAGGACATATTGGATTTAAACACATTTTAATGTAATTTCATCTGAATCAACCATATTATTAGCAGACTTCCGTTTTCTAGCTTTAATGGTTTCTCATAGTTCACAACATCAGCTACATGATTTGGACATAGAAAGTAGTAGGAATATTTGCTTACAGTTGGCAAACAAATGTGATTTGTGTAGAATATCAAAGAAAGCTGTTGCTAGATGAACATTATTCTCAAAGAAAATATTGAGCATGCATCTTTTTAATTCTGGTTTCTCCTGCTATACATTGATTCTCATTATTTGTATAATGGCTTTTCATTGTCTCAGTGCCTGTGATAGCGTTCTAGGCCCTTCCTAGTGTAGCAAGACAATCTACTGCAGGAATATGTACATCCATTACACAAATGATTAGGGAGTCATTTCTTTCTACTGACCTAGCTATCAGATTTTATAACCCAAGCTGCTCTGTTAGAGACACATTTATGAACCTTATGTAAGATAAGATGAAAACTACTATTGAGGAAATGCTAGAATCTGATTTTGAGCTCCATGAGCAAGTCTGACTGATGGTGTGGATTTTTAATGAGACTTATAGATGAAGATCTATTGACTATCTTAAAATATTTTACTGGAAAAAATCAATTGATTTATACAATTTAGGATGATGCAGTGCTGCAAATTCAAAAGAAAATACATGATTCAGAACACCCATGGGAATGCACCTGTCAGGAATACCTTAAAACATCTGTGTTTTCTGGATTTGCATAGCTGATCTCTACAGCTGTCATACTAGCCTAAGAAAAGACACATTTGGTTTAAGGTGTTTCTGACAAATGGCATATGGATGTCACCAATATCTTGAAACACATTCCTTCCTTGGAATTCAAAGTGCTACCCAGCCTTAACAGAATTATTTTGATACTCATATTTTATGCATGTTTATTCAGAGCTGCTGTTTACTTCAAGGAAAATCCATGTAGAGATGTATATATATAACTGTAGCAACAAAAACTTATATGAATGTAAAAGGATGCCATCAACAGTTTTTATACATGAGGCTACCATTGAAAACTCTTTGGAAGCTGCATCTGATTAAACATGAGGTAGCTTGGATCATCATGGACATATCAAAGTTTGGTTATGTAACATCTTCATGGCTACAGCTATGTTGGCTATGTGGGACACAACAGTGGTGGGAGTCATCTCCTGGGAGGATGAGTCTGCCTACTGAGATGAGGTGGACCAGTTGCTTTTGTGGTGTGGAGACAATAACTTGGTTCTCAACACCAAGAAAACCAAGAAGCTTACAGTGGACTATGGAAGGAACAGATCAGACATCCAGCCCTTGCTTATCAATGGAGACCGAGTGGAGCAAGTGACCAGTTTTAAGTTTCTGGGTGTTACCATACAAGAGGACCTGACCTGGGGTACTCACATTGCAGCACTGGTCAAAAGGGCCCAACAGAGATTATATTACCTGAGACTTCTCAGAAAACAACAATTGAATGAAAAACTGCTGGTGACCTTCTACCGCTGCACCACAGAGAGTATCTTAATTTATTGCACCTCTGTACGGTTTGCCAATTGCACAGTGGCAGATAGGACAGCACTCCAGAGGGTTACTGTCATTGCCCAGAAGATCATTGGTTGCACTCTCCCCACTTTGGAAGAGCTTTATAGCTCCTGCTGCCTTAAGAAAGTTCAAAACATTCTCAAAGATCCATCTCACCCTGGGCACCCTTTTTTTGAACTATTACCATCTGGCAGACGGTACAGGATAATTTAAAAAAAGGACAAATAGGCTGAAAAACAGTTTCTATCCCAGGGCAGTAATTCTATTGAATTTTACTGTATAGTGCAGTATAGAATATGAAGGATGTGTATTGTTTATTTTCAGTCATAATGTACACTGAAGATGGTATTTAATTTTGTTGTATGAGGTGCAATGACAATAAACTAAACTAAACCGTCAGTTTCCAAATGTAATTTGTGGTGCTGGCTGACACTTTTCAAAAACCATATGTAACTTAAGGCCTCAGGAGCTGCCTGCTGTAAGGGGAATCACCTTATCTAGTAAGATCAGGGAGAGGAAGGTACGTTAAGAAAATGCCATCTTCAGGGATCTCATTCTCAAATCATCTCAGTAATGTCCCTCCTCATTTTGGAATAACCTCTTCACAGGACTGTTACATCTCTGTTAATTTCAAAGAGCATTAAACAACTCTTATAGACTAGATGGAATATTGACTGTCCATATAGCGTGAATTCTTTTTATTGTTGGAAGAATTTTTCTTGTTGGTTTTTTTTTGTTATTTCTAGGTTTTTAATCTTAATAATGGAAAGAAGTGGTAAGCTGCCCAGTAAAATATTAAATAAATAAATTGTTTAAATTATATGGTTTAACACTTGCTTAATTTATATATCTCTTAAGATTCTGAAGATTGCATTCTTAAAACAAGTTAATATTAAGGACAACTGGTTCTGTATTGTGGCATCCATAAGATATGGATTCAAATCCTCTTGTCATGTTGTCTGCGATGGAATTTGGGCCTCGTTTTAGAAGGCAAATACAAGGCTAAATGATATCTCTTCAGAAGAGCAAATCTTTGCATTATGAAGTTATAGTCACTGTATCTTAGGAAGGATAAAGGGGAAGTATTTGAAACTGATACCTATTAGAGAATTGGTATCTTTTCAGGAGTTACTGAGGGTCTGCTTGGAATAAGATAGATTTGAATATTTATTGCAAAATAAGAATCAAGTATAAAATAAAAATCAGGAATGTTTTAAAAGCAAAAGATGTCTATCTTTCCTATTTCAGGTTTTTTCAATGAGCTTGAAGAGACAGAGTCCAGTTCAGCTAAGAGATAATAATGAGGTCATCTACCGGATTTATTCAACAGAAAGTCATATAATTCCTCATAAGTCTTTATGTCTTGTTTGGAATCAGATTGCTGAAAGGTACATTTCTAATTCTTTGTGTGTGTGTCTATCACACGAACACATACATCTATTAGTTATGTGCTGCTGTGTGGATTTAAAGTGAAAGTGGGTAGCTTCATAGAGGGTGTGAGTGTACTCACTCCTGGACTCATACAATTCTCAGAGTTCCAAGAAAATATGGAGGTGCTGACAGGGTGATACAAGTTTATTAGAATATATAATGCCTTCCTCTTTATGTGTTCCTAATGTTGAACAGCCGCCTTCTACATGGTGAGTATAGAGATTTAGAGAAAGATGGAGTTTCATTAATAAGACACAATCAAGTTTTTGCTTTGGTCTGAAAACATACATCTAGACATGTAATGGTTCCTGTATATAGTGATTTATATACTTTTTAAATCCTGATCAAGATTTGACATATTGATCCAATTATATTCTATATGTTTGAGTTAACCTGTGAGGCATTGGTTGATAACCTACTGAGAAAATCTGTTTTAGGCTTCTCAGAAGTCTCCTACACCTCACAAAACTACATTTTCTCATAAAGTTTGGCATCCATCTGGTTAAATTCTAAATTTTGTCTTGAGTTTAGGTTCCTTGTGGCCAATCATGTATTCTAGCTAATAAATTCCGCAAAACAAGGAACTTTATTCTGATTTACAAAAGCATTTTGGTTCTGTTATAGACCAACACAATTCTTATAATGTTTGTTTACATTTTGTGACGTTAGGAAATAACAAATTAACTGCCAATATTTGTTCCCTCTGTAGTTGGCTGTCTAATGCTCAATTCTGTAAGCTGATGGATGATTCCTCCAATTACGTGGAATGTTCTTGTTCACACATGTCAGTTTATGCAGCTAGTGCACAGACAGAGAGCTTCTCTTCTTACAATGAAGCTTTCTTTTCTTCTGGTTTCATCAGTATTTCTGGTCAGTTATGTAACAGTATTGTTATTGATTTATGTACTGATTTAAAAAGATAATATTGGAAGTTCTTTCAGAAAATCACTATGTCAGTAAGGAATATTAGGAAAGTTTTGAGCGCTATTTCAGACATGCACAGTGAAGATGCTGACTTTCATTTTTTTTACTACAAATTCTTTTTGCTTTTAAAAGATGATAAGAGAATAGACTCCTACAATTCCAATCCTTCCTTGGATCTTTCAAAATAATTGTGTGATTATTTGAAACTTCACCAAAATAAATTGTATTTAATGATAATATCCTCAAAGAAGATCTTATCTTTATTAAAAGAAAAATGCAAATACAAGATTTTATGCTTACTTAGGGTATTAGCCAAGGACGTCTCAGTTGATATATCTTATTTCAGCTAATTAGAATTCACTTCTATCTAAGGAGCTAAAAAATGGATAACCTTTGCCCAAAGATTACTGCTCAAATTTCTGATTTTATTTCTATATACTTAGGACACATTCACACATACTTTAGTTACGGTATTTAATATTTAGATGTTTGTCTAAGATAATTATATTTGATAAATGTAATATATTCTAGAAGGACAATAGTATAAAAGTGATTGAAATTCATTAAAAACTTGGAATTTGTTTAGTTATTATACCACTGTCCTTCCAGAAGTAGCTGAATAGCTTATTAAATTAAATAGTTCTGTGATTATATAGTTACTTCAATATATAGTCATACAGGTTATGAATTCCAGAAGAGAAATTTTCTACAAGGTATATTTGAGTGCAATAAAAGTACTTAAAAACAGGAGAAGTTAAGAACATAAATATCTACATAACTCCAAGTGGGGGCAGCAATGATTAACATCACAGTTTTGCAACTTAAACTCTGCCTCTTTTATGCTTGTGCTGTGACATTGCTTTGTGGCATTATGGCCTTCTATTGTACATCATGACCTCAGGTTGTTACCATTTGGACAAAATCTTGTCTTGCTGTGCATAAATTGAACTGCAATTTGTGAAATGAACTGACTCATTTGGCTGATTGAGTAATTGAGTTCTACTGTTGTTTGGTTAAAACAGGCTTCATCTTGGCTATATTTTCATATTTCTTATGTACCAGAACATCAATGTTTGCTGCTAAACTCCTGACTCATATGATGGTTGCCTGCTTGGGTTCTCAGGTAGGAACATGTTTAATTTAATGTAAAGCTTTCTATAGCCACATGTACTTGTTTATACCCAATTTCATCCTAAACACAGAATCTAGTCCAATCCCCTGCTTAAGCAGGAGACTGTGCCATTCTAGACAAATGGCTCTTCAATCACTTCTTAAAAACCTTCAGTGATGGAGCAACCACAACTTCTGGAGGAAAGCCACTCTACTGGTTAATTATCTATATACAGAAATTCATTATGTAAATAGAAAACCTCTCACCTACACATTTCAAAAATGAATTTGCCCTAGATCAGTTTCCAGAGGTAAATGCAATTGCTTGTTGGAGTCACATTTCCCAATGTTTAAAACAGGAACATTTTCTAATACTGTGCCCAAACTCAGTGATATTCACGTGGAAAAAGCAAGGAGAAAACCACAGGAACAATATCTTTCTAATCTGAAGAAGAATGAGCAGTTGGTGTGTGTGCTGTATACCTTTGAGCATACTACCAAACATTTCCGTCTAGTGTCAAAAGTGCTATTTAAAATACAATTTCTGAAATTCTTCAGGCTCAATACAATTATTTCCTTATTTAGGTAGGTTTCATAGATATTATCTATCAAAACCAGCAGATGGCAGTGCAACCTTTCCCCTGGTATATTAGAAATCTATTTTCCTAGTGAAATGTTTGATTGAGGCAATAGACGGAATGCTACTTTTCAAGGGCTTAATTGTTCCTTAAGACTAAGTAAGTTGGTTAAATTGTCCAAAACATCAGCTTAGGACTATAAGGTTTTTGTGCATATTAATTTGATTGTGGATGAACAAAGGCTAATTATCCCATAGATTGTAAATTCTCCTTTATTTGAATTCTAATGTGGATAGATTTTTGTGTCTTCTCTATGCTTCTTCAAGCTTGCATACTTAAGAGAAGATGGTTTATAATAGCTTAGTAAGCTCATCAACTTCATTTTCTAATTTTGAGTTATTAACATTATATGAATATCATCTGATATAAACAGCTCTGTTTATTTAGTATTTTTACCATAATGGTCCATTTGTTTACAAACAGTTTTGGAGCTGATATCAGTGCAAAAGCATGCCACTTGTAAACATGGCTTTCTATAAGGGGCATGGAAGAAACAAGAAAATAATGCAAAATAATTCAATACACCTCCCTGAGTTTGTTTGTTCACACACACACACAAAATCTGTTTTATGTTGGATTTTCTATTTATTTATTCTTCAAATTTCTGCAGCTACCTATTTCACAAAACAAATTATTCTGGGCAGCATGCAACAGAATTAAGAAAATAATATGCAAATAACAACAACTATTATTATTTAAAACATTAAAAACTGAAAAAACAGCTAAAAATAATGGGCAAGGTATGTCAATAATGTTTAGACAGTTTAATTAAATGATGGTAACAGAAACTGTTAGAAAACCTAACGGAATATAAATGTTTAACATTTCTATTGCCCAGTTGGTTACCAGATGTATTGGTTTGTAAGAATAAACTTAAGAGACAGGAGGAAGAGACACAACCTAAACAAGAGTCTGAGAAGAGGAATCTAAATCTAATGGAAGGATGGGGTAGAGAAAACATCCCAGAATTGACCCTCCCTAGTTCTCTGGAAAGTAAAGGGGGCATATTTTCTGTTACTGTAACTTATACAAGATAGTTTTCAAGGTTTGGGTTTCTTGTTTGGATTACCTCAAAAGGCAGACATCATGGGACATGGTAGACATGAGAATGGAGGGATCTTTGCATTATCTGTCTTTTTCTATGTTTATTTTTCAAAAACTACAATGAGATCTCTATATTTAGATATTTTCTTGAATTCATCTAACTGTTTTTCAAACCTGAAGCTGGCACAGAGATGTGTGAATGTTGAGACTTTGGGGGAGTCAATCCCATTATTGTTTTATTGCTTCTAGGTTTTTGGTAAAATACCATACTATTTTTTTTTTTGGTCTGTACAATATTAAGATTTCCAACTCTCAGCAAATGTTTTCAATGAAAGTTGGCATTTTAATGGGAAGAGGGAAGAGGGGAGTCCAAAGTCTCATTTGCTGCTTATAGTAACCTGGGTTTATTAAGTAATCATTACACAGAATGCAAAGACACAATAAAGAAATAAACAAGGAAAGCACTTATTGAATGTTGAAAGGTCCGAACATTTTGTTACAACAGGATATTATACGGCATTTACATAACACCTTATTTTCAGCCAATTTTTTAATACATCTTTCTATCCTACTGGGAAAGAGTATGAAATGTAAACATCCTGAACTTAACTGCTATGAAGGATTTTCTGCTGTGAGGTTTTTTTTGTTTTGTTTTGTTTTGTTTTGCCTTTTTCAAAGGGGCACTTTGTCCCTTCAACAGAAGTGCTTACCTTGGCTCTTTCCCATATTTTATGTCCTCAATTTTAATATGTGCACTCAGAACTGGTTGCTAGAACACTGTTGCATACTCATTACCATAAATTCTAACAATTGTTCCTTAAAACTTCATATATATATATTGTTATTCTATTTCTTCATTTAATGTAATTAGAAGAATTCATGGTATTTCCATTGAAACTTATTGCAATTTATATGAGATAACATTTTGATGAAAAAAAATTCTAAATATGATAATGAGAAGTGTAGATAATTTTCAGTGGAAAGCTATACTACTGCAGATTGATGTCATTGTTTTTCAGATATATGATTATATAGCACCATTAGTGTTCTTAATATTATAAAGTTTTGAATGGCCAATACTGTCTCATTGCTTGATTGTAGATCTCTTTTTTATCTTTGATTAATTTTTATCATAATAAACTGAAAAGAAAACAACAAAACTTGCAAAGGTAATGGAAAGGGGGTTGTTTTATATGTAATAGCAATATACTCTTCCTCAAAATTTCTGTTGCTGTTAGAATTTTCTGTACTGGAGGTTTCAAAATTGACTGGACAACCAGTTGACTGGGATGGTATAAGATCTCTTGTTTTGAGGCGGTGGGGGTTGGACTAGAAGACCTCTAAAGTGCCTTCCAGCCTTATGATTCTATGTCCTATATAAGTTTCAGATATAGTGTGCACAATTTACAGGTAGTCTTACAACCTTGACTTACAACTTGCAGCTATTAACAGTGGCTTCCAAAAAAATCAGTTGCAGCTTAATTTGGTCATACAACTGTCACCTATGCACCATAGTCATGTGATTGCAATTTGAACGCTTTGCAGCAGCTCACATTTATGACTGGTTGCAGCATCCCGTGGTCATGTGATGACAGTTTCTGATGGTTTTGCCAGTTTCTGGTAAAAAAAATAATCATTGAGCTGTATTTGTACTTATAACCACATGACTTGACTTACAACCATAGTGATGCAACTTACAACTGCGGTAAAAATGACTGTAAAATTGAAGCTCACATCATTAATTGATTTATACCTACAATGACATACAAAGGAAATTCTGATCCCAACTGTGTTTGTAAATCGAGGACTACCTGTATAATTTAGCCACTGAATAAAAATTGCACCCAGTGGGTAATGCAGTTCAGACTTATTCATTCCCAGACAGCTTACTCAATCAACTATGAAATCAGTAGTACTTAATTCAGTCATGTGTAACAAAGGTTTCACTGACATCAGTGTGTCTGCCCTAAACATGACTAAATTTGGATCCAATCCACCTGTCCATAGTTACATGAAGTCAGGCATCTTTGGAGATCAAGCATGCAGAATACTATGTTTTCCTATAATTCCTTCAAATTGTTATTCTGCATAGTAAATTCAGATGCCACTGTCTATAATTTTTACTGATTACAGCCAATACATGTAATCCTTTAAAGCAACTAACACACAACTATAATCTATAAACTCTATTGGTTAGAACCATTTAATATTTTAATCAGCAAAAAAATAAGAGGTCAACTCTTTCTATGCAAATGTCATACAGTAATAGATCAGAAGCAATGAGTTAGCAATATGTGTCCACATTTAGTTACACACACACACACACACACACACACACACACACATATAAAATTGATAGATTTGTGAAGCCTAATTAATAAAGACTGTGTGCAGGAAATCAAATTTCAGTGATAAAATTAGAAATCTGATACTATTAATTTCAAATGATCAGTTTTTATTCTTCTTGCTTAACAGAATTTTTCCTGTTGTCAAAATATCAAACATAGACATATGTCATGAGCAAAAGTAATTCTTATATTCTTAATATAGTATTCAGTGAAAAGAAAATGACTGAAAACATTAAGGCAGCTTAAACATTTTTATTTATATTTTATATTATATTTTTGGTTACATGAACTATGGTGACAGAAATTATTAGTAACTTGAGTTTTGCATTAATGGTGCTTCAGCCACCAATGTTTTTTTTAAAGTTGCTTAACCAGAAACAATGAACTGTAACTGGGTCCTGTGCTAAATATTTGGCCAAGTTTGCAGACGATACTGAAGTATTATTCTGGGTGATAAAATCCAAAGATGATTGTGCTCCACAGAAATCTCCTTAAACTGGGTAATGAATACTCAGGTAAATTCCATCCATTTAAGAAAGTATAAAACAATACACATTAACTCTCCCCCCCATCCCATTTGTCTTATTTAGTGATGTTGGCATAATTGTCTGTTAGTAATAAAAAAAAAACATTGCCATCATCAGAGAAGATGTTGACTCAGTGTGTGGGAGCTGTGAGAAAGGAAAATTCCACTCTGTGGAGTATTAAGGAGGGAATTGAAAACAAAGTTGGCATTACAGCAAGGCTGTTATTTAAATCAATGGCATGTCTACAGCTAAAGAGCCATTCTTAGTGCAATATTTGAAACAGGAGCAATAAAGGTGCAAAAGAGCAATAAAGGACTACCCAAATGATGTGACCAGGGGAACTCAAGGCTACAATATTTGGAACTCTAACTTGAAGAAAGGCAGTGGATTCCTGACCACATTGTAAATCACATATAGTCTGAAGAAAGTGGACAGGAAGAAATTTTCCTTAAAACACTGGACTTGGTGCCAGACAGTGATGCTGATTCACAATGGACAAAAGAAAGCACTTCCTCTTATAGCACATAATTAGTATTTAGTATTAGTATTTATTTGATTTGTCAATCGCTTACAAGATACAGGTATAAGAATAAATATAGTTTTGAATATATGACATAGATACTTAAAATAAAAATAAAAAAACAATAGGACAGGAACAGTAGGCACGATTGGTGCGCTTATGCACGCCCCCTACAGGACTCTTAGGAAGGGGGTGAGGTCAATAGTAGACAGTCTAAGGTTAAAGTTTTTGGGGTTTGGGAAGAAACTACAGAGTCAGGGAGAGTATTCCAGACATTGACCACTCTGTTGCTGAAGTCGTATTTTCTGCAGTCAAGTTTGGTGCGATTAACGTTAAGTTAATTAACCTGTATAATTCATGCTGATGGCCTCTAACTAACATGATTTTAAAGAGGTATTAAATACATTCATGGAACACAGGTCTATAAAAAGGTTTCACCCTCAGAGACTCAGTGCTGCTTCTAGATAGGGCATAGCAGACCTTTGAGTATCAATTTCAGGGAATAACAGTAGGTGAGGGATAGATTTCAGCTCCTGCTTATAAGCTCTCCAGAGACAGTTGTTGGATACTGCGAAAAATAAAATGCTAGGTGAAGTCAGGTTTTGGCCTGATCTAATAAGGGTTGTTTTTTTAAGTCTCATGTAGAAATGTGTGTGTGGGTGTGTATGGATGTATGTACATGTATATACCTATATGTACCTATAGTTGCTTAAACTTTGGTTACTTTGTCTTAACTATAAATCATTTTATAAAGATGGCCTTTGAAAACAGTCCTTTTGATTTTATTTTTTAAATGTCACCTCTACCAAAAATATGTGCTTCTTTTCATTTTTTTTAAATAACTGTATATGCCACCATATAAGAGATGTTTTCAGTTCTTACCATTGGAGCAGTGATAAATATATATTTAGGCCTAAATCAGGTCATGTGATGTCCACTTGCCCACTGCTTGCGTGTAACAATCCCCTCTCCCTCCCCCCACCACCCGCTGGTCCGCAAAGCCAGAAAGATTGTGGAACTCTGATTTAGAAAGTGGTTACTGGATCAATCTTTACATTCACTTGATATCCAGTTCCAACTAAATAGGAGCAAATAGCATGTACTCCAGAACTTTTTATGATTTGATTGTTTTCCAATTCATCCTATTTGTTACTACTATAAGAGAAATGCGGCTTGTAGCATTTGCCTCCACAGAGGTAAAAATGAAAAAGTGGGTAAGGCCGAAGACACGTTATGAGAAAAATTATTTTTGCAGTCTCTCTGTCTCTCTCTCTCTCTCTCTCTTCCGCCCTCCCTCCCTCTCTCTGCAGTCAGTAAACAAGAATTACTTGTACTTAATAAAGCCTCAGCACCTACTGATTAAAAAAAAAAAAACCTAAATAGGATTGGTCGTAGTTAGGATTTTGAGAAGGGGAGTCACTAGCAATTCTAAGGCTATAAGCCAGAGTGGGAAGTTGAAAAAGCTTCCAAAATAATAAAACCAGTGGCAAACTACTTCTGTAGTATTGCTAAAAAAAATATGAAATGAATATGGATATACTGAGGTTAAGGATATCCTTACAACACTTCATTATTTATAGTGATTAGGGACCTGGAGGCTAAAACATAAAGAACGGCTGCTGGAATTTGGTATGTCTAGTTTAATGAAAAGAAGGACTAGAGGTGACATGATAGCAGTGTTCCAATATCTCAGGGGTTGCCACAAAGAAGAGGGAATCAAGCTATTCTCCAAAGCCCCTGAAGGCAGGACAAGAAGCAGTGGGTGGAAACTATTCAAGGAGAGAAGCAATCTAGAACCAAGGAGAAATTTCCTGACATAGAACAATTAACCAGTGGAACAAATTGTCTCCAGAAGTTGTGAATTCTCCAACACTGGAATTTTTAAAGAAGAGATTGGACAACCATTTGTCTGAAATGGGGTGGGGTTTCTTGCCCGAGTAGTGGGTTGGACTAGAAGATCTCCAAGCTTCCTTCCAAGTCTGTTCTGTTCTATTCTATTTGAAATAAATTATTGGTTTTCATAATAAATTACCTGTTATAGAATTTTAGCTTGATGCCTAGCATGGCTTCTTCCTTGTCTTCCTCTGTGGATGACAGTGTTCATCATGAAAGTATACAGCTAATATTCTCAGGGTGATAATTACTGTGAATTGTTTGGATCCTGCCTAAACTAAGTGTTCTAAGTCACTGCACGTACAAACATAATTGTACATTCTTACCTGATGTAATTAAAATTGAACACCAATATTTTAGAATTAAGGAGGGGGAAATCCATTAAAAGTTGGGTTGCAGCTCCCGGAAGGTTCTGATTTGCTCATTATATCTCCTTATTTATTTATTATTATTTTAATTTTTTAGGAAATAAAAGAAGAATTAATAACAAATACAAATAAAGCAGCATTGAGTAATTTATATTGCCGGAAATGAAGTTAGTCTGTTAGATGTGTTTTCTTGTTGTAAATAGGTCCAATTAGTGCACTCTTAATGATATTGTTTAAGCACTCATTAAATGAGGCATAATTTAATGGGCTCATATTAGTTAAAACCATCATTATAGTATTATTATGAGAAGGTTGCGATCTTGTATTTTTCCATATACTCTGCCTATTTCTGGTTGTCTTAAATGTTCAGAAACATCTGATCCAGCTAACACAAATGCTGTAATTTCATGTTCTCATTATGTTTTTAAATATTTAACTTTCTAATTGTGAAAGTTCATCTGTTTCTCTGATTTATTGGCCTTTTGTAATTATTATGTAAATTTCCTAGATCATTCTTAGGCTGACAGAATTCCGCTATATTCTTTGTTTTTCTTGAGAAGTATTTTTTCTTTGAGTATATCTTAAGATATGCTACATGTTACTATCCAAATTGTATTTATTGTGTATTTATAATTGTATTTAATTTATTTATTTTCTGCTTTAAAAAATATCAGGAAATTCTATAAGTCATTGGCTATAAAATAAGTAAGCCAGATCATTATAGTGAATGTTCCTTACTTTTACTGGAATTTTGGGACTGGAAGTAATGACTCCTAATGAGTGAAAATATTCCCATTGTAATTAGTGTGAATAAAACATTGTTTTGTAAGTCGGAAAACCATATGTCTCTTATTAGAAAGTTTTATTCAGCATTGTACCACTGAAGGCACTGGAATAAATCATGTATTAATCTTTCAATGAATATCTCAGAATTATGGACTGGGTTTGACAGTTATTTGAATGTGTCCAATGGTTTGGGTACACCCAAAAGACTTTTCTATGTAGATATCAATTCTAAACTGTCATACCATATATTGTTGCCATATATTGTTGCAAGTCAAGACAGAAATATCTTGGCTTCATTGTTTTCTTCCAAGAATTGTTAAAAACTATGAACTTTTTATAAAATCATATGCATAAATATAATGCATTCTCTGAAAAGATTAGAATTTGGGAAAGGTTATATTCTTTACAAGCATAAGAAACAAAAGCTTTCTTGCTTGCTTGCCCTTCCTTCCTTCCTTCCTTCCTTCCTTCCTTCCTTCCTTCCTTCCTTCCTTCCTTCCTTCCTTCCTTCCTTCCTTCCTTCCTTCCTTCCTCCTCTTCCTCCTCCCCCTCCGGCATTGTCTCTAAAAGAGAAAGAAAAATTCTACCAGCTGTTAATCTAGTTGTTTCTATACTGAAATTTGGCTCCATCTAAAAATGTACTTTTTAAATTTTTATTTATTTATTTTGTCAAAAGTTTACAATACACTAGAAATAAGAATAAACATAAGTTTAAATATAAGAAATAGGAACTAATAATTGGGGACAATAGGACAGAGATGGTAGGCACGATTGTGCGCTTACGCATGCCCCTTACAGACCTATTAGGAATAGGGTGAAGTCAATAGGGGTTAGTTTGAGGGTAAAGAAGTGGGGGTTTGAGTAGGTGACAACAGAATCAGGTAGTGAGTTTCAGACATTGACCACTCTGTCGCTGAAATCATACTTCCTGCAATCAAGTTTGGGGTGGTTTACATTAAATTTATATCTGTTGTGTGCTCTTGTGCTGTTGTGGTTAAAGCTGAAATATTCATTAACTGGTAAGACATTGTAACATATGATTTTATGTACTATGCTTAAGTCCAATCTTAGCCAGCGTAGTTCAAGGTTGTCTATGCCTAGAATCTCAAGTCAGGTGGTGTAGGGTATTCTGTTGCGAACAGAGGAATGTAGCACTCTTCTGGTAAAATACTTCTGGACTCGCTCAATTGTATTTATGCCTGATATACAGTTCAGATTCCAGACAGCAGAGCTGAATTCAAGTATTGGTCTAGTAAAAGTGTTGAATGCCCTAGTTTGCAAATCAGTATTACCAGAGGAGAAACTTCATAAAATTAAATTTACAACTCTTAAAGCCTTTTTGGTAATACTGTTGCAGTGAGCTTTGGCACTTAGGTCATTTGATATGAGAACTCCAAGGTCCTTGACAAAGTGATCGTCATCTACAAGGTCATATCTGCGTAGCTTGTATTTGGTATATAGATATTTTTTTTTACCAATGTATAGGACAGAGCATTTGTTGGTAGAAATTTGGAGTTGCCAACTGTTAGACCATTCAGACACATAATTAAGGTCTTTTTGAAGGATGGTAGCATGGTGGTGTTGAATAGTTTTACGTCATCAGTGAAGAGGATGCAGTTGCTAATAAGGTGATCACCAAGGTCATTTATATAGAGTGTAAAGATTGTGGGTCCTAGAACGCTCCCTTGGGGGACACCGCTGATAGCTGGTGCAAAGTCTGATAGGGCATTTCCTATTTTTAGTATTTGTTGCCTGTTTGATAGGAAGGCAGTAATCCACTTGTGAAGGGATCCAGAAATGCCATGAGAATTTAATTTTAATAGTAGTTTGTCATGTACCACTGAGTCAAAGGCTTTGCAGAAGTCAATGTAAATTACATTTATTTCTTTACCTTGGTCAAGTAGTGTAGTCCATATGTTTTTGCAGTGTAGAAGTTGCAAATTGCAGGACAATTTTTTCTGAAACCAAATTGTTTATTGGAGAGTAAGTTGTTTGACTCTAGGTGGAAGGTAATGCATTGATTAATAATTGATTTCATAACTTTGCACATGACACAACACAATGAGATTGGTCTGTAGTTTTCAACCAGGCAGAGATCACCTTTTTTAAAAATAGGGATGACCGTTGCTAAAGACCATAGATTTGGTAAGGAGCTGGTTCTGAATGATATATCATATATTATGCTTAGGGGTTCTGCTATGGTAGTGGAGAGCTTTTTTAAGAAGAATGCACATAAGCCATCAAAGCCAATAGATAAGGATGTTTTTAGGTGGCATAGTACATTTTCTATGTTATCTTTAGTAAAGTCAATTTGTAGATTGTTGCAGTGAGTTGTTGTACGATTAGGAAATGTGGGGCATAAGCCATTACTGTTTACAAAAACTGAACTGAAGAACGTGTTGAAGAGGTTTGCCTTAATGGCTTCATCGCTATAGTCTTTCCCATTAGGACCTTTTAGGGGTGGGACGGTTTTTGAGTCTTTAAGTTTGGTGTTTACAAAGTTATAGAAGGCACGGGTGGATTTTGTGTGTAGAAGATTTTCCTCTTGCTTGTAGTGGTAATTGGTGCATTCTGCCTTTATCTGTTGGCATAAAGTGTTGTATCGGTTTTTAAAGTTAGCTACATATTTAGTTTTGTTTTTACGCCATAAGGATTATTTTTTAGATTGAAGTTTTTTTATTATTTGGGGTAAATTGTTTTTTTTGTTTGTTTGTTTTTGGGGGTTACTAATGGAACATATAGTTTAATGACTCTTTCAAGTTCAAGCAAGAAGGCATTATAATGTTCTTCTGTAGTGTTACAGCCAGAAAACAGAATGTGCCAATCAAGAGATGATTAATCGGCAGCTATGAGTTCATAATTGGCTTTTTTTTTAAATTGCATTTTGGAGATCCATCATTATAATTGCTTTTTCTGATAGTCTGATGGGAGATGAACAAATAGCTTTCAGCTCCTGAGGTACCACACAGAATTGGGTTAAGAGAAGTTCTTAATTTTGAGCTTCTTGTCATGATACAGTTAATAAAGTAGTCCTCAATTTATAACTGTTTATTTACTGACTGTTCGAAATTACAACTGCATTGAAAAATGCAGACTTATGACTGGTGTTCACACTTACAAGTATTGCTGCATTCCCATGGTCACATGATCAAAATTCAGTCACTTGACAATTGGCATATATTTATAAAATTTGCATATCCTGGAGTCATATGATCACCATTTGTAACCCTCACAACTGACTTTCAACAAGCAAAGTTAATGAGGGAAGCCAGATTCACTTAATGATCACATGATTCACTTAATAGCTGTAGCAAAAAAAAAAGTTTTAAATGGGGCAAAACCCACTTATCAACTGCCTTGCTTAACAATGGAAATTTTGGGCTCAATTGGAGTTGTAAATTAAAGATTACCTGTACTTAGATTTAAAATAGATGCATTAATGTTGATATGCTTGAAAGAATATTTGATGAAATGCAGAAAGATGCTGAATAGCTTAGGAAAAGAATGTTCGAGTGTTTCAAAAGGATCAAGTATCTTCAGGTAAAAGACACAACAACATCCAAGCCAATCACTTGCTGTGGGTGGACCAATATAATATAATAGGTCCTGTCTCTCTGCAGTGGATGGTGGCATCAGAGAGTCTCGTTGTAACCAGGGCTTGACCATGACAAGTTGAAACGCCAAAAGCTCCCTCAATTTCAGATCACATACTCAATGCTCCAACAGAAACACCACATCCAGTGTGTGACACTGTTCTGTGGATAACCTGGGACAGATCATATATAAAATAACAAATGTCAATCTTACCCCTTAGATACTGACTATTAATGTATTATCATGTAAGCTTCAGATGAAAGGAGAATATTCCTGAGAAGAAAGTTATATATTTGTTTGGCTGTTGTGGTTGGAGGGAAAATGTGAAAGAAGTGACAGACAGAATAGTGACAATTAACGAAGTTGTTAGGTATGACATAAACTTGTACTAGTATACTAGTTTACATTATGTAGTGTGATAAAAAGACATGGTATCTCTTTAATCTATGAAAAACTGTTATATTTTCTAATATTTTCCATTTTAACTGTTTTATATGAAATCAGACTTAACAATTTCTTTGATGAAGGATAGCTATTTTGGGATCAGTGATAAGAAATTTAACATATTTTGTAATATATTTGTCATATATCTTTATTCATATACATATTTAACTGAATTCCTTTGATCTTTGAAAATATGGAAGGAACAGAGTCTGTCACTGTAATTGTGTTGTTTAAAGAATTTACAAATTTAATTTTTTACAGTTGTGTAGTCAGGAAGTATTTACAAGAATTTGTTACAAATCTAACATCAGTAAAGGTATTTCTTATAATTATTATCAGATTCAATTGAAAACTATAGAAGAAGGACTATTTATACTAAGGGGAATTTTGAACAAGTACATATCTTGGAGCTCATGAAGTTATTAACACAAGTGGTCTGAAAAGAACTGAAGCTAATGTCAGCCTATCGATA
Organism: Notechis scutatus; assembly: GCF_049901735.1. NCBI lineage: Eukaryota > Metazoa > Chordata > Lepidosauria > Squamata > Elapidae > Notechis > Notechis scutatus. The sequence goes on along the minus strand of NC_142010.1, from coordinate 227,716,992 downwards.
GTCACCCAGAAAATCACTTAACATCCTCTATTTTATAGGGACAGCAAGGTGACTCAGTAATTAAGACACTGGGGCTTGTCAGCTGGAAAGCTGGTAGCTCAGGTTCGAGATCCAAGTGCCACATGATGGGGTGAGTTCCTGTCCTCTCCCCAGCTTCTGACAACCTAGCAGTTCAAAAACATGCAAATGAGAGTAGATAAATAGATACCACTTTGGTGGGTAGGTAACAGCGCTCTGTGACATCATGCTGGCCCCATGACCAGGGAACTGTCTTTGGCTCAATGGCCTTGAAACTGAGATGAGCACAGCCCCCTATAGTCAACAACAACTAGAGTAGTAAAATCCCCAGTGACTCCTTTACCTTAATCTTTTATCTCCCTTTTATTGTATCTTGATTTTCACTATTTACATTATGTGCAGCTTCCTCTAATAGCATCCAAATATCAGATAATATTGCAGTTTTTAAAAACATTATGCTGAACAGTGCATAGAAACTGTTGTTGCCTGAAGGACTTAACAAACAAATAAACAAACAAACAATGAGAGGTAGTGGAAGAGATTGAGTGTCATAGTCATATATTGAAGCAAGCTTTCTCTTAATTCTTCACTTTATAGAAAACCTTGTTTAGAGCTGAATCCCTCATACTATTCTGTAATGCAGGATCTTTTGTTCTGGTTGAGCAATTCCTGTTTAAACAAGTTCAAGATAGGATAAGGGAATGTGGTATATGTGAAAGAAAATTCTGTTTAATTCAGTGGGTCTTGCTTACTAGCTGAACTGAAATGCATAAATGCACAAAAGTCACTTTGCATGCTTTTCTGAAATCATTTCCCCCAACATTACCTAAAGTGTAATTTAATGAATTCACACATTAAAAAAAAAATAACCTTGTGATGAACTCCTGTTTGTTGAACTTAGTTAACCAAAGATTATAAAAACTGAATAAAAGAATGTGCTAAGGCCAGCTAAAATATCTTTTTAACGTCATGTTGTTAATATTTTGCAGTTGATGTGATTTTCTAAGTTGTGAATCACTATGTAGGGGGCATCCCAAAATTTCTTGTTAAAGCTGTAATCCTTCCCATGGCATACTTTTTGCATTCTTAACTGCAACCATATTTAAATCTACAATACCATTTTTTGGTCTGCTTATAGGTATAGCTTTGTTATACTAGTTGTAGATGATAAGATACTGTGTGAACAAAAGATAAAGTAAGAATCTTAAGTAATGGGTAAGACTCCATATCATTTGAATAATAATAATAATAATAAAGTACATGTAAATATAGGAATACCTCAATCATCTAACTATAGGGGGGAATTTAACCAAAATTACTCTATGCAATAGTTGATTTTGCATAACAAAAGATGACTGATAAGCAATGATAGACATTGATAATATAGTTGTAAATATGTAATTCTCAGCTCTCTATTTGCTGAGTTAATGAAGAAATTCACTAATGAAAGAAAATGCAGTTTCTCATGTTCATGGATTCTCCTTATTTCAAAGATGAAAAAGTATCTTTTACATGCCTTTTAAAATAATTGGACAGCATTTGTATAGGATATGCAGCAGCCAATGTTATTGAAAATAATGCTAAGAATATTGTTTAGGACTTACAAGTGCGTATTTGTGACCACATACACATTTTTGCTTACCCCATCACTTTGTATGCTCCACTTACCATTTGTTGCATACAAAAATGGATGATGTTGTCCTCCACCCAGCTCCGCTTCAGAAGTACTGGCTTCCATCCCAAGCTATCTTACATCCTTCCTAGTGGTTAGTTTACCACAATTCATTCCACTCTAGCAACATCCCCAACTCTGATGCTACAGCACTAGACATGTCCATCCTTTTCCAGCTGGGCTGCCATTTCCTCCTAGGCTGTTGATGGTCTTCAATTTATTGATTGATTTATTTTTCTTCCAGTAAATTAACAACAGAGTTCAGTAAATGCTCCTAGCCATCATAATATCCCTATTGCCACCACACATATGTTCCATCCTTACATATCTCTGCTCAAATGGGTTTCTTTCCCATTCTATGTCCTCTGTATTACAATAATTTCATTTGCTTAAAAAAATACAAATGGCAACATATGAGTTTTGGAACAAAGCTGCAGAATTTTGGTTAATGCTATTTCTTTCTTTCTATGAACCCAAATTCTCAATTCATCATTGCCACAAATTTCTATGGACTACAGAAAAAGAATGAATGATAGAAATGTCCCCTTTACTTTAATCATTGTAGCATACAGTAGAAGCAACACTGATCCAATATCAAGATGGGCAATGGGGAAAAAGTCTGAATGGAAAAATATGGCAGGGGGATATCAAGAGTATCCTTTCCACAAAACGCCTGTGAAAACAAAGGGGGAAATGAGGACAACTGAAGAGAGAATAATAACTAAAAAGAGAAGGCAGGCACTGATAGATCTGTCCATCCAAGCAGGTCAACCAGGATTCCCATCTCTGTATGGATGTTGAGCAAGAAACGGGCACAACCAATCATCATCCCAACCCTATTCCAAACCATTGCAATCTCCCCACAAATCACTAACAGAAAACTTGTCTTAAAAGTTTATAATAGTTCTTGAGATGAGCTCTAAAATACAGTACATGCTTTCTAAATATAACATTTTAACTGCTTCTATATAATTCCACCAATAACAATGTTTATGCTTACTACTATATTATCTCGTCTTTGAACATTATATTGCATTTAAGATTGCATGTCTAAACATATTTACTGGAACATAAGTCTCATTGAATTCAGAGATACTTTTGAGTAAATGCAGTTATTCCATTGCATAACAGACAAAGTAGCTTAACAGACTGTAAATATAAGAAGATTGCAAAATTTACTGACCCAAATATTGACATTGATCAATCTGCTGAGTACAGATGTACCTTTGTACTTATTTAAATCATTCATATTAAAGGCTAACTTACATCCATTCTGTGTGTGCTTCCAACGGGATCAAAATGGTAATGTATTCAACATCTAGGAATAATAAGCTAATTGGCAGAGAACGCTCAAACCTTTTGGATTTATATTTATATTTGATCTTTTATCAATAGTAATAATTTTGGAATAGAAACATCCAAGAGACAGCATCTTCAAAATGTATCAAACACCCAGTTTTGGAGCTTACACCTTTTTCTCTTCTGGGCTGAGAAGCTCTCTGGTAAAAAAGCATCATTATCAGAGATCAGCTTTCTCTATGAGCACATTGCAGACAAGGAAATGTAGAATGTATTTAATTCTGTAAGAAGGCAAAACAATAGTTTTCATGTTGACTGAAGCTTACCTAAAAACTATTAAGAATTTTTTGCATTAGCAAATTGTACAAGAAAAGCCTAGTTTTAGATAAGTCACAGCAGAGCATGAGATCAAGTTCAGTGTAGTGATTAAGTCATCAGGTCAGAGACCATGAATTCTAGTCTTAGACTTGCAGCCATCTGGGTGATCCTTGGCCAGTCATACACTCTCAGCCCTAGAATAGAGTCAGTGGCAAACTATTTAAAAAAAATCTTGCCAAGAGCACTGCAGGGATGAATCCAGGGAGTTGCTAGGAGTTCAATACTGTCTTAAAGGCACAGAAAAAGAATACCTGATAATTTGATCACATGTTGAGATCTGAATAAATGGAATGTTATATCTGTTTTCCCAAATCATCTTCCCAAATCCAACAAAGCAGAGCTGCTGAAGTTGAGGCCCCTGGGCCAGATGCACCATGCACTGGCCATGACCACGCCCGGTTTAACGAAGGGGAAAAGTCACTTTACATCACATGCTGCTGTGATGATGCGAATTTGATACACCTGCCATATAGTCAGTAGTGTCACTGGTGAGAATTAGATTGCATCTTTTTCTTTCCAGGAGACCTCAGTGTTTAGGACAGGAGGTTTACCCATTAGATTAGTTCTAATTTGATGGTATGAGAGATAGAACATTTTCCTTCAGAGGACAAAAGAAAAATCAGTCTCCCAAAGACAACTATTTTTCAATTTTCGTATACAGTTTATAAAAACAGAGTAAAAAAAAGAGAAGTAGAAGGAACAAGAAAGGCTCCATGAGAACAAGCAACCATGAGACCTGGATGGTCTTTTTTCTAATTATTATCCACAGTGGACCTTGATAAAACCCAAGATCTGATTCAACAAAGTAATGAGCAGTTCGCTTTGCTAGATTTTATTTTACTTGCATCACTGTTGAGTGATGGCTGCTTTCCTTTGATTCCCATCTATTTCCCAACAAATTCATTTTTATGTCTAAAGATTTTGATTCTTTGGGTTAACAACATAATTTCTTAATAAAACACTGATCTGCAAGACCTTGTCGCTATAAAGCTACCCCTTGTGTTCCAGGATTGACCCAAAGTTTATTAATCTGAAATGTCTTTGTCTCAGCTTTATTTCTAAGGCTGGGATGAGAAGAGAAGTTCTTGTACACATGTAAGCACCACTTCAATTGGTTTCAGAAGGTTCTCCCTTTCTGGTGGTAGTCTGTCATAGTTCTTTTGCTATGAACCTTTGGATGAAAACGAATCTCTGCTATTAAATTACCCCCCTCCTAGTTTGCAAGAAGTTTTTCAAGCTATACAGTTGGAGAAAGCCTTCAAATTAAGGAAAGTAGTGAAATAATATAACTCAAGGCAAGACATATCTATTTAGTTAGCTATCATTATAATTACTGCATTCATTATCTGTTATGTAGCCACAGATCATTTATTCATTACTGTATTTGATTCTAGAAGACTAAAACAAGAATTGTAGAGAAACACTGAATTATTTTAAAAAAATAACCTGTAGACAGTGTTTATTAAAACAGCAACCAAAACAAAACACAGGGAGGGGGGAAATCAGGAGAGGGAAATCAGCTGTTCAACGGTGGGTGAATTTGGGCCTCCTTTCATGCCCTTAGATTTTGTTTGAAATAAATAGTCTTTTTTCTCAGGTTTCAGTGAACCGAAATGTTTAATGATAAACAGAATGATTGTAGCCCAGATTAGCACATCCAGTATAATAGTCTCAACATGAACTTCAAGGTGATTAGTAGACTTTTGGAGCAAGTTGTATTTAAGCTGGAGTATGTCTGGATAGTAGGAAAAATGTTGTGTATCTTGACTTTGGACTATTGCTGTAAGTCTATTATTTATTAATCTTATCTGAACTTTGATCAGACGTCTAAGAAAAAGCCACATGGTTGGGAATTATAATTGTCTGTCTGTCTGCCTCTGTCATCTCTTTATTATCTGTCTATCTATCTATCTATCTATCTATCTATCTATCTATCTATCTATCTATCTATCTATCTATCTATCTATCTATCTATCTATCTATCTATTTCAGCATCGGATAGAAGAATCTTAAAATGTCCTCACTAAATTATGTATTTAAGCTTTTACTATGATATTTTTATTGTATCTTTTCATTAATCCGTATTTAAAATATGACCCTGGGTTTAACATCAAGTATGCATATATACCAATACTGGTATTCTTAGGACCCATTTGTCTGTCATGTCCTTTTGTCACAGAAAAACTAAATTCAAATTAGGTACAAGATATTTTCATTCATTGTATGATAAAATATGCATTTATTACTCTTGAAAAATATGGTTTTCACAATACACCTCTCCAAAACCTTTCAAACCACATTCTGAAAATGGAAGACAGTTTGAGGAAGGGAGGGGAAGGAGTGAAAGATAGGCAGCTTCAAATAGAAAATTAAGCAAGAAACATCCATTGTGTAAACTTCTTTCCTCATCTTGACATCTAAATCTCTTTTTGTGTGACTGGCAAGTTTACCTATAATCGGTCTACAGGTCAGCAAGGAAGCGTGAAAATCTGGCTCTCTTCTTGCATCACTCGACATGAGCTAGAGAAGTTCTGAAATAATGAGTCCTAGCTCTTTAAGTTCCTTACATGATTACAGACCTGGAAAATCAGACTTCTAAATTGACGACAACATGAGTAAAACACAGGTCCCGGCTGCAGATCATAAACCATTAAAAAAAGTGTACATCCAGATAGGGCAGAGTTAGTGGGCTTATCATTATCTGCATTCTCTTTTTGCATATTCCTTCTACACCCAAAAGGTGGGTCTCAGCTAGGACATGCATTTTTTTCTGGCAGATTCTATATTGGGGCTAAAAATGCAATTGGTGCTTGGTAGACACTTGATAGACTTTACATTGTAATATCAACTTGTTGATAATGTAAGCATTTGGGACATCCTTCCAATTTGTACAAAGAAAAAAAGGAAGCTGTAGAAATGTTCTTTTTGTGACTGATAACACTAGCATTATAGGGCACGGGTTTGTTTTGAATTTTTTAAGCTCAAAGTTCTGTCAGCTTCAGGGTGTTTTTTTTTTTAAAAAAAAACCAAACCATTCCCTTTGATTGCTCTGATCCCCCCCTTGCAATGTTCCACAAGCACTTTGTATTTGCCAGTATATTGAAGAAATAATTGCTCAAATGGGGGTGGGGAAATAGTCTCAGAAGAATGTTAGAATATGTATTGTATGTTGCATGAGTAAGGGAGTCAACAGAATGATAGGATGCCTAGGAAATTTCTGCTTAATCTCTGTTAATTAAGGACATTATAGAACTATGCATTCTATAGGAACTCAGATCTATACTAAAAAAATAAACACATCATTATAAAACTATTTGTCTCAAAGATACGAGTCAATTCTTTTTTTGTGTTGGTTATCCAAAAAATTGTTTATACTGAAATGATTCTTGGTGCTTCTGTTTGTGTGTCTTGCACACTTGAATATACATATTTATAAATCACCCAAGGGAGCCATTGGTCAGTGTACATTCATATCTGTTGAAGCCGATTTCCCTTTTTAAACAGCAGAAATTGGCATCTCTTTCAATCAGCACTAAAGACAAGAGCCCACTATGAGGCACTCTTTACCTATATTCTTATAGCTATGCTAAGCCAATCGGACATGTGTTATTCCTTCATTCATGTTTTCCTTTTGATAAGTCCAGGAATGCTATTCTTTCTACTAAATGCCTGTTAGGAACAAAATACGATGAAGCACTTCTTGAAATTCTTCCGTGGGCTGTTCTATGGTTGACATCCACAAAAGGCCTGAATATATGATTTTTGATAGAATAAAAAAAAAAATCATAATTTCTAAAACATTCACTGTTTTAAATTAATCATTATGGCAATGTTGAAAAACCACTCATTTATAATGTTAAAGCTATACATTTGTACTTCTGACATGAAAATTTTAGCACATGGTTCTCAAACATTTGCATGCCTAGTGCAATTCAAAAAGTACTAAGAAAATGCAAATATCTAGTAGAATAGAATAGAATAGAATAGAATACTTCATTGGCCAAGTGTGATTGGACACACAGGGAATTTGTCTTGGTGTAAATACTCTCAGTATACATAAAGAAAAGATACATTCATTAAGAATCAAGAATCATAACTTCTGAGAGTTAGAAGTCACTGCATCTGCCCTTGTTCTTTTGGATGTCCGTTTTCTGTTACCATGTCTCCATATTAATGTACTTCTATTTCTGATGAGCAATTAAGTATGCATTTAAATGTAAAATAATAAATGCTCAGAATAAAGATGGGTGGGCATTGAAGACATTTTCTCTCAGTAGAGCCCAATTCTGGAATATCTCTTCCCTGCCCCACCCCTAACAGTGTTGATTTTACTCATCAAGCCAAAATCATTTTTGTTTTTCTCCATATTTTCACATTATTAATTTTTCTTTATTTTTTCCATAATATTGTATTTTTGGAAAGATTATTGTTTTTGTTACTTCTATGGAAACTATTTGGCAAAATATTAAACCACACATATGGCAGCACTGTATTGATTACAGTGGGAGAGTTTTTCATTTCAGTCAATTGGATATTAAAATGATTAACACTGATATCTTATGCTCATATTTCATCTAGCGGCATCCAATATTTTGGGCAAAACTTCCTTTCTTCCCTAATTTATCTTGGTCTGTGTTTCTTCTGAACAGTTTTCCATCCTTCTGGAATAAACCTGAATACAACTGGGAATGGTAGGTTTCCAGGCAGAATAATCTCTGCTAGTTGTTTCTGTTATAACAAAGGAAATGTTTGGTGCAAGTTGCATATTTTATTTTTGTATTGTGGTGAGTATTTCGTAGATAAAAGATGAGATGTACAGTGAAGCTATGCTCCAAATATTTTCTGCTAGATTGGAGGTCCAACCCAATATTTGCAGTTTTAAGTTAATTTTTGAGGTTTATTTATACTTGCTTTGTTATTTTGATTGCATAAGCAATTATATTAGTGGAATAATCTCTACCAGAATTCATATATTCAGCTTGGTAGAGTATATGTCTTTATAGCTCCACTGATACATCTGAATATTTTTTTCATGGGCATGTGGGTGTTAATTTGGCATCATGTTCTGAAATGGTTGCTTCCAGGCTATCTTGTAATAATGTATATTATATTAATGAAATCCTACAAACATGCATATGCAAAGCAAAGACTATACACCTTTGTACATGTATTAATACATGTGAATCTAAACTGGTGTAAGACATTTTAAAATGTATCATAACCCTTTACTATAGTACATTTTAAGGTAACTTATTTTAAGGCACTGTGCCCAATTTTATTAATAATGTACCTGGAGCAAGGTATCCTTCCTTTCTTTATATACATGGGCAACTGTGGTGGGAGGAAAGGAAACAGGTGATAAAAGGTACATTATATTATAACACAAAGCCTATGTAGTTCATGGACTTTGAAAGTACCTTTGTATAAAAAATAGGAAATATTACAAGAATTACACAACTTGGAACATGCTACTATGCAGATCTGGTTAAAGCTAGAAAGTGCTAGCCATTTAGCAACAGGCCAGGAAATTTCACATATTTGGCATACAAAATGCAAGGGAAGGATCTCATTTTTTTTTAATGCTATGTTCCTCTGCAAGGAAGTTTGTTGCTGTAGAGCATAATATTCTGATTGGCACAATCACACTGGACTAGAAAAAGGCTTTATGTTGACAATATGTTTAATCAATTTTATAGCATTAATTATTACTACATATACAACAATGTGAAATCACAGCTGCCAGTTCTTTAGCTCGTGTTGGCCTTCATTCATTTCAATTTTTTCTCAAGAACCAACGATGTCATAATGTGTTAACATACTGTAAGTGTGGATCTAAGCAGTGTGGCCTTTTGTAACTGATAGATGGAAAATTTGCCAATACACAGATTTTCCACATACCTTCCAATGCTTTTTTGGTATGGTGTGGGACCATCTTTCAACTTCAACTTTCAGATCTTGATACTTACGATTTTCTCTAATTCTTTGTCTTGCATTCTACTATCCCCTGATATTGCATCAATTATCCACAATTCCTTCTTCTCAGCCAGAATTACATCTGGTGTGTTATGCATCAAGAATTTACCAGTTTGTATTCAGAAATTTTGATTATTGACACATCTAATTTTTAGAAATATTTCTGTGAAATATTATTATTGTAATAACTTTATTAAGTGTAGTTTTTAGAATTGTTCTTTTACATGCCCAGATTGTGTCCCTCTCCTTTGACCCATTCCTCCTTACCCTGGCCTTACCTGAACTGTGATGACACAGTGGTTAGAATGTAGTACTGCAGTGCTGTAGACCAGTGATCCCCAACCTTTTTGACGCCGCGGCCCGGTACCGGCATCAGCTGGGCGCCGCGGCCGGTGCGGCATCAGCTAGGCGCCGCCATCTTTTTGACGAAAAAGATGGCGTGACCCACGAAGCTTTCGTCAGTGAGCTTTTCGGGTAGAAATGGCTTTCTACCCAGAAAAGCTCACGACTAGGCCGCCATCTTTTTGATGAAAAAGTGCTTCCGGTGAGCTTTCTACCGGAAAAGCTCACCGGAAGCACTTTTTACCAAAAAGATGGTGGCGCCAGCAACCAGCGGCCCAGTAAGACTTGTTCCGCGGACCGGCGGTTGGAGACCCCTGCTGTAGACTAACTCACTGCTCACTCCAGGAGTTTAATCCTAACTGGTTCAAGGTTGATTCATCGTTCCATCCTTCCGAGGTCTGCAAAATAAGAAACCAGATAGTTGGGGGCAATACGCTGACTCTGTAAATCACTTAGAGAGGGCTGTAAAGTGGTATATAAGTCTAAGTACTATTGCTACCTGAAACCTAACCAAAATATTTATCTATTAGGACATATTAGACAGGTTCCAGAGGTTTACATAAATATAAAAGAACTACAGTCTGTAAAAAGAAAGGATGTAAACATCATTTAACACCTATTGGTTTGCAAGAAGCTATTTTGAATTATCTGGCTCTTCTCTCTTTCTCCATTCTTCTCTGCCTTTCATGCAATTATTCTAAAGATTATTTAAAGCAAAAATAAATGCAAACTGGTGAAGCCTTGACCGTTAAACTTAGAAAAACCATTTGCAATATTATGATTCTGCTATTGTGAAAGCATTTTCTGCCCCACTCCTAACATTTCAGTGAACCTCCATTTTTTATTTGTCTGATTTAGTTCAGCACATGGTCTAAATCTGTGAAATGCAATTGATCAGCATTTTCATTGGCTACTGTACTGCCATTAGACAAAAAAAAACAACGAGCTAATGTATGAAAGAATACTTTTTATTCCCTCATTTGATCTCTGTGTCATCCAATTATCTGTCAAGGTCATAAAAGATACTGGGGTTTTGGTTGTTCATTGATAGGTCATCGCTTTGGAAAACTATCCTAATTCGAGTTCCAGCATTTTCTGAGAAATTATGAAGTGGTGTCAGGATCAACATTCAGTTGTATAGCATAGGTATTTGGTCGATAATCATAAAACATTTCAGCAATACTGTGCAAACAATTAAATTGTACTGTTCATTATTTTTCCAAAGGAATCTGCATTAAATCCTCACAGCAATTTTATAAGGTAACTGAAACAGTGATTGATAAGATGAGGTCATCCAATAAACCTTGATATTGTATTGTAAATTGAGCCTGGGAATTGCACCACACTGAAAATCATTTTCCCATATAAACATGTGCCTTCAGATTAAAAGCATTTTAAAAGTTTCAAATTCAGTCAGCAATTGATATAATTCTCTCAGCATTTAAAATGACTGTGAGATTGTTTTCACAGATTTCTTTAAAAATATTCTAAATCTACTGTGGATCACATAATAACAAGAACAAAATAAATACAGATTAAGATATTGGCTCTGAAAGGTTAAATCTGTATCATATAGCTTAGCTGCTCAGTACAACTAATGCTGCTATGAAATACATTGCTCCAGTATGTTTATCCCAAAAGCATGAATGTTCTAAAATTGTCTGCTAGTTAGCAGATTCATTACACGAGCAGCTTTGAAGACACAGGCTGCATTCTAAATCTGGGAACAAAGCTACAAGGTAGAGAGAAAGAGAAGATGCTGCTGAGGCTGGAGCAAGCCAGTTTGAGCCGGCACAGTTTAGCTATGACAGAGAGTAGAGGAGGGCTGGGGGAAGGGCAGCCCTTGCTGGGAAAAATACATCATCGTTCAGTTCAGCAGCAGCAGCAGCAGCAGCAGCAGCCAGCTTCTGAAAAGGTTCACTGTTGGAGCCCTGTAGGATAGATTAGCTCCTCTGAGCATTGCTGGCTGGCATGATTTTTTTTCCAAGGTAGAAACAAGGTAGCAGCATCAGCATGCAAAGCACATTTTGAGTTTTTAAACGAAAACTCCTGGGGTTGGTTTTTGCTGTGTCATTTAGCTTCTGCTTCGTAGTGATGTAATACTTGTACATTGTCTTTAAGAGTATGGTTTCATACCCATCATCTCTTTAGAAGGCAGAATCAAGGACAAATTTTGCACTCAGACACAGTTGAAACATGTGGTGTTCCATTAATTTGGCTCACAATTTGCTCATGTTTAGGTTATTCTAGCAATTGAGAAATCTGTGTTTTGCTTCTTTTCCATGACAACAGATGAGCTATGCTATATGTTCTATATAAAGGTTTAGGATGAATTCAATCATGTAGTCATAATTTAGGACATGTTCCCTCTCTGGTTCCCAGCCAGTTTAAAGAATGTTTCTATAATTCCCCACATGCCATATTCAATTATTAAGCAAATTATAGCACCAAACATTTTTGTACTTAGTACATAGTACTCTAAAGGAGATTCATACGATTATTATCCAAACTTATGTCTAAAAAATCAATTTGCATTCAGATGGGATATTTTGGGCCTCTTTCAGGATTGGAAGTAGTTTATGAAAAAAAGTACACTGGATAGGAATAAGCTAGTTATTAATAATGAATCTAATTTATTACTTACTCTCATTAGTTATGCCCATCTGTATAGATAAGCAAGGCATACCACAGCCAGTAGTTACTCTTGTACAGTATTACTTACTAATTAATATAGATATGCACCAAGAATTTTCTCTACCCTGCAGTGTTGCACTGTTGAGTGCATTGTAGTAACACAGTCAAGAGGTGAATAAGGAGTGAGTGAAAATGAGTCAAGTGTCTCATTGCAGGAAAAGTCACAATTAGGACCCAGAATGGATACTAAATTCTAGGGCAAGCTGTCACCTGTATTTACTGTATTTACAAACCAGCTCTGCTTAGGGAAGTGCAACTCCATTCCGAACTAAAGTTGGTATCTTTTTAGAATATGCAAGCTTTCAAACCCAGAGCCACTCTGTCTGACTGCAATGGAGTCTCAGCCTGTTTCTGCCTATCAAAACCAAGTCTGAAGAAAACCAGGTGCCTGCTTTAACAAAAGCCTGCCACTTTTTGTCCTTTTTCCTTCATCACAAAGATAATATGCAAATTGGGCACTCCTGAAGCTCTGAAAGTTTCAGTTCTTCAGCATTACTTGGATAATACTTTCATGATAGAGATAATACTTTTAATTATCTTATCCTGATATTTTCAAACACTGTCATTAATTTTAGCATTAAATTGGTTTGTTAAATATGTTTCACCTTGAACTCTTAGAATTTTCAGCAGGGACATTAATTTTCAGTATAGTCTGTAGCAGAGCATTTTATCTAGTTTCTTTTGATTAACTTTTTGTATTGTAGAAGTTAACTTAAGTCCAAATTAGAGTTCAACATGGAATATAATCAGCATTCACTTTTGTCCTTTTGCACTTAATTCATTGTTTGCGGGAAAACAGGATTTGGAAAAGTCCCAAGGCCACATCAATCTGTTTCCTATACATATATGTACAGGAAACTACGCTGTGTTCATGTAGGGGAAAAAATCATGCAATCCCGGTACAATGACATATTACACATAACTTTGTGTTCATTTTGCTGGCTGGTTATAACATTGCAGTCAGGCATTTTTCAGCTAGAATCAAATGTACTATTTCTCTACTGCATCCTGATTGTTTGTTTCATAAACATTCACTATTTTACAGGAAGGGAAACTTCCCAAACAAAATCATCAGCAAATCATTCTAATATATGCAACAGAGCAGTATTTTTACACTGGAAAACCAATATTTTTGGATGCATCCATTGGAATGTTAAAAAAATATTGCTAGAAGCAATAACTTTTTTAATGTATCAGTATATAATATTTTATACCATTTTCTTAAATAAAATTGTTTTCACAAAGAAATCAGTATAAATGGGATCTCAATTGGATAATGTCTACAAGTGTAATACTTCTAAGGCAGTGGTGGCTAACCTTTTTGGGCTCCTGTGCTGAAAATTGTGCACATGTATGCTTGCATGCACGCACTCACATGCTAGCTTCCAGAAGGCAATGTGTGTGGCACCCCCTGCGCACCTGTGTGCGATCCCCCACATGCTGCCATTGGCCCCCTTACGTGGGCCCATTTGTATTTCCGGAAATACAGGAAGTGATGAACGGGCCTGTTTTTGGCCTCCAAAGACTGCAGAGTCTTCCCTCGAGCCCCTGGGAGGCCGAAAAAGGCCTCAAATGGTCTGAAAATCAGCTGGGAGGCACACACATGCACAGTGCAGGCAATTTTGGCTGAGGCTCGCGTGCCCGCACAAATGGCTCTACGTGCCACCTGTGGCACGCATGCCATAGGTTCGCCATCACGATTCTAAGGCATCTAAAACTGGGTTTTTTATTCTGAATTTGTTATACAAACTTTGTTTTCATGATTGTAAAATAGCAGAAAAAGTTTTTTTAGTCAAATTTGTAAAATATTAGATACTAATATAGCAGGCTGCAAAATCTGTATGATACATACAATGATATGTATATTAATGCACAATACGTATACAGATTTAAGATTTAGAAAATTATAACACACACAGATACAAATGTATTAAATCCAGTGCTATTGAGTTAAGGTAGAAAAGATATTTTCAGACTTGAAACCAGCCAACTAACCAAACCACGAACCATGGCTTTGAATGTTTTCAAAAGATTTCATGTTCGATTGATTGGTTGTTGATTTTTAGTTCTTGTGGCTTACAGGGATTTTTCAAATACTGGTATGCTTTAGTTGGCTTGCTCAGGCTTTTCTGAATGCTGTTGTGCATTGTTAATGTTGAACTTTCAAAACTAAATGCTAATTCACAGAGCTTGATGATATCCAGAAATGTTTTGTTTCTTTTGCTGTGGTGATGTTATTATAGCCCATCAGAAGTATTTTTGTTTTGTTTTGTTTATAGTAAAATAAAATAAAGCAAACAAATCCAGCAAGCAGCAGTAGCATATCTTCTTTTTGTTGGGTTTCAGCTTGTCAAGTAGACACTCTTAAAAGGGGGAAAAGTCTGGCAAAATGCTTGCTTTTGCTTAAACTTATATAAATTGACAAACTGGTAGCTCATAATAATGACTACCTCTCACCTATCTTGTAGAAAAAATGACCAAGGGAGCATTTACAATGATAATTAAAAATAGAAAACAATGGTTATTGTATTTTTCATATGGGCCCACAAAAAAACAAGCACATTGTTTTATGTGTACACCTACTAAAAGGTAAAGTTCCTCTTGCAGATATGTGCTAGTCGTTCCCGACTCTAGGGAACGGTGCTCATCTCTGTTTCAAAGCCGAAGTGCCAGCGCTGTCTGAAGACGTCTCTGTGGTCATGTGGCTGGCATGACTAAATTCCGAAGGTGCATGGAACACTGTTAACTTCCCACCAAAGGTGGTCCTATTTTTCTACTTGTATTTTTACTTGTGCTTTCAAACTGCCAGGTTGGCAGAAGCTGGGACAAATAATGGGAGCTCACCCCATTAGACAGCACAGGTATTTGAACTGCTGAACTGCCGACCTTTCGATCGACAAGCTCAACGTCTTAGCTACAAAGAAATATTTCAATTGCTATAATCCTGGAGACAAAAGCCAAAATGGGAATTATATGAAACTATCTTATGTGTCCTTCAAAAACACTAGGTAGCATGCATTTTTATATTATCTGCCATTCTTCTAATTTTATATTATAGGAAATCTCTTTGGTAAGTTCTTAGTAAAGAGGTAAATGGCATAATGAAACTGATTGTCCCAATCCTAGTCAATGTTCTTGACTTTCACTGGAGCTGTCATTTCCTTAACATCACCAAATAAAATAAGCAGCATGTCCAAGCAAAATGAGACCTACACCTCCTTGAGGCTATGCAATTCTTCCTAAATGGCATAAAAATAAAACCCCTTTCCATAGTTTTTGTGTATCAATATGGTACTTCCAACTTACAAATAGCAATACAAAACTACTCTGTTGAAATAAATAATAACTTTCATATTCCCCACTTACATTAAACCTATCTCTTTGTTCCACACATGGTCAAATTATATTAAAAAGACTATCCTATAGTTCAACTCCATTGATTTTGCTGCTGTTTCTTCACCTGAATTGCATATGGGACTGTTCCATTAGCAGTCATTTAATAGGTGGTATGTGGGTGGACAGATTTGGTATCAATGTTAGCTTTTTGCTTAAGGTTACTCACAGCTTGACATAAATAATTACTTTTGGAAGAAAAAGTGGCAAACCTCCTCATGGTGTGTTAAAATCCTAAAAGCTTCCCTCATGCTGACTAGAAAGCAACATAAAAACAAATCTCACACAATTCATTACAATGCCTTTAGCAGTTCAGCATCAAGTATACATAAACCATGAGAAAACTAGACCTTAAATATAGTTGCTTCATTGTTATTGTGACTGAAGATCTTGCTGGCTTGTTATTAAGTTCTCATCTTGTACATCATCTTGTGTTCATTTGATCATTCAGGGACAAAGGAGTCTATTTTCAATTTACTTAAGAATTGATGCAATGCTGGATGGATTCTTATTGATTAAACAATAATGCTGCAAGTCTAACATTAACCTCTGTTTAGAAAATTGTTTTTATGTGGCCAAAGTCAAATGGCTCCTAAACTATTGATGTATATAATTAATTTTAAAAATCTGATATGAATTGAACAAATATACTTCTAATGCTGATGTGAATAAATATGATTTCAGTAAGAATAGACTTAGAATCTGGTTGCAATCTATAATAGCAATAGCACTCAGACTTCTATACCGCTTTACAGTGCTTTACAGCCCTCTCTAAGCTGTTTACAGAGTCGGCATATTGGTCCCAACAATTTTGGTTCTCATTTTACCTACTTCGGAAGGGTGGAAGGCTGAGTCAAACTTGAGCCTGGTGAGATTTGAACTGCCAAATTGCAGGCAGCCAGCAGTCAGCAGAAGTAGCCTGCAGTACTGCACTCTAACCACTGTACCACCGTGACTCATAGATATAAGTAGTATGATGCAGGTGGAAGAAAGATTTGGTGAAGAAAAGAAAATGAAAGGGATCTGATAAGTCTTTTTCAACCACACTAGCCAGAATTATGTTGTAGCTATTCAAAGACTATAAGGGAATTTAGTGATAGAACAATCTGTTTTCATTACCATATTCTCTATGACAGCCCTTTCATTTAAAGGTGAATTATTAGAATTAAACATTTAAGGTTGTAGTCATTGTGTGTAATCCAAATTACATTTACCAGTGTATAAGCTCTCCAGAGCTTAATAAAATAATTTTTGTAGAGAAACATATAGAAGAGAACTGCCTATTTTTTGGTAGTTATTTCCTGGCACCTCAGTCTCTGAAAATGGATGCAACATTTTTAACCCAGTTAAATCAAAAACATTCTACTAGCAATCATATATGCTACATGTTATTTTAGCTACATGTTATTTTCTTTTTTTTTCGTACTCCTAACCTAAAAGCAGAGTCTGTTGAGTCCCTGTGACTCACTGCACTTTCCCTGTTTGCTCTTTTTCCATAGAAACACCATTGTGCTAGGCACTACATTTTGCATGTTCCTTCTTGACTTCTTGAAATTTGAATCAAATATCTTAAAGAAAGAAAGCATGTATTACATAGAGTTATTTGACTATCTGATTACTCTGTCAGCATTTTTAAAGGAGAACAGCAAATTTTGAATTCTAAGTTTGGCTTTGTGTTATTCATCTTAATTGTTGTTTACAGCCAAATTGTCGGTAAGTATGAGTATAAACAGTGTGTTCAGTACTTCACATCTAACTGCAAAAACATCTTTATTGCCAACAAAGAACAGAAAGGACACAGCATTCTAACACACTATCTAAACAACTGTTCTTTTAACAAACTGGAAAATGTCAAGAGTTATAGAAGACATATACAGTCCATTGTCTTTGCTGCTGCTGCTACTTTTTAAGTTGTGAAAGAAGGTCTGGGAAAAATACCATCATTTTTACAGTTTCTAACCAAGCAGTAAAATGATCAAACTCCTTAGTGTTTCTTTTTAGTTAATTTTACTGCATTGTAAAATGTAACCTATATCTTATATTATGAGTATAGGGATATTTATGCAGAATTAACTAGAGATTTTTTAACACTATGATGATTTAGGGGAATTAAACCTTTAAAGTTAAGAAAAAATTGATATCAATATTAACTATGCTTTCTGGAATGTCAGTTAATAAACATAAGGTCACTTCCATTGTATACCTAGAGCTGAGTCAAAACTGAAAAACAGCTGCAAGTGTGTTGAAAGGTTTTATATAATAAAGATTTCTATTTTAAGCTTAAAATTATCAAACTCTTTTATGACTATAGTACTTAAGTCTTGTAAGGTTATGTTGGTTTGCTAAGAAATATTCCTATGGTTACTAATTTCTGCATCTATCCTTGCTAAATCATTGGGAGAGGGGTTCCCTCTAGTTTTCTTATTTTTTGCAATATATTGTAGGAAAGGCTATTTTGAAAGTTATTTTTCTGGGAGAAGGTGTTATTTTCCTTAGACACGTGAAAATAAATATACTTGCACATCAAATCTTCCCAAATTGTTAAGTTCACATATTTCAAAATAATATGTTTGAAATTCTATCATGCATATATAAATATATGTACGTGTTCGAAACTTGTAGAATAGAAATTGGGGGACAGTGGGGAAGAAAGAAAAAAGAAAAAAAATGAAATAAACTTCCTCCTGTTGTTTTCACCTTAAGATAAGAACAGTCTGCATTTATTTTCCTCAAGTTGAAACTTTGCAATGTACATATTGTACATTTATAGGCACAAACATTAATATCCTTATCTAACTGGAATTATCTGGAAGTCATATTGTTTGATTTCAATGAAGTGTTTAAGTTTTTTTTTTAAAAGGTGTGAAAGTATTTTGATGGTTTGCAGACCATTTCCACTGAGAGAATCTTGTTCGATTCTGATAGTATAATTAGTATTTCCTCTCTTCTAATTCACTTGTTGTTGTTAGTCGGGAAGTCATGTCCAAACCATTGCGACCTTCATGGACAACATTCCTCCAGGCCTTCCTGTCCTCTACCATCCCCGGAGTCCATTTAAGCTCATGCCGACTGCTTCAGTGACTCCATCCAGCCACCTCATTCTCTGCTGTCCCCTTGTCCTTTTGCCCTCAATCATTCCCAGCATTAGGCTCTTCTCTAGTGAGTCCTTCCTTTTCATTAGGTGGCCAAAGTATTTGAGTTTCATCTTCAAGATCTGGCCTTCTAGAGAGCAGTCAGGGTTGATCTCTAAGACTGACTGATTTGATCGCCTTGCAGTCCAAGAGATTCACAGGAGTCTTCTTCAGCACCATTGTTCAAAGGCCTCAATTCTTTGGTGCTTTACCTTCCTTATGGTCCAACCTTCACAGTATACATTGCAACTGGGAAAACCAAAGCCTTGACTATACGAACTTTTGTTGGCAGGGTGATGTCTCTGTTTTTAGTATGCTGTCTAGATTTGCCATAGCTTTCCTCCCCAGGAACAAGCGTCTTTTAATTTCTTGGCTGTAGTCTCCATCTGCAGTGATCTTGGAGCCCAGGAAAATAAAATTTGTTACTACCTCGATTTCTTCCCCATCTATTTGCCAGGAATTGAGAGGGCCAGATGCCATGATCTTAGTTTTCTTAATGTTGAGTTTCAAGCCAACTTTTGCACTCTCCTCCTTCACCCGATCAAAAGGCTCTTTAGTTCCTCTTCACTTTCTGCCATTAGAGTAGTATTATTTGCATATCTGAGGTTATTGATATTTCTCCCAGCAATCTTAATTCCAATTTGTGATTCATCCAGACCCACCTTTCTCATTATGTACTCTGCATATAAGTTAAATAGGCAGGGTGACAGTATACAGCAGTGGTTCCCAAACTTTTTCGGTCCACTGCCCCCTTGGTGCTACAAACTCATCCTCGGTGCCCCCCACCCAGGGGTGGGATTCAAATTTTTGTGGGTGTGGCCTAATTTGAGGGTGTGGTTTGCTGAGAAAGAGAGGAAGAAAATAAAGAGAAAAGGGAAAGAAGGAAAAAGGGACAAAGAAAGGGGTGGATGGAAGGAAAGGACAGAAAGAAAAAGAAATAAAGAAGGAGGGAGGGAGGGAAGAAAAAGATAATGAGATATCTATTCTAGTCCAATCACCTGCTCCAGCAGGGTTAGAAGGGAGTGTGTGTGTGTGTGTGTGTGTTCTCCTTGTAATTTACCAGTACATTTTGGTTTTGCCTTCTTCAGAATTGGAACTGTAATACATTGGGGGAAAGTAATTTTTAGGGTGGCGATCTGGTCCAATGGATCCTGTTTAAAGCCTCAACAAAATGTGAGAGCTTACTGATAGTCTTGACCATGTTTCGTCCACAAAATCTTTAATACAAGCCCAAGAGGTTTCAATGTGCTGGCAAAGATGTTTCAATGTGGAAAAGGGCCTCAGTCTAAAGTAGGCCTCATTCAATCTGATGCATCAGGTCTCTCTCTTTCTCTCTCTCTCTCTCTCCCTCCCTCCCTCCTTCCCTCCCTCCCTCTCAGACTGGCTTTGCTCTACTTTCCCGATATGCCTGCGGGGCCAGCGCTTCGAACATGGGTGGATGGATGGATGGATGGATCAATGAAGAGAGAGAGAGAGAGAGAGAGAGAGAGACAGGCAGGCAGGTAGGCAGGCAGGCAGGCAGGCAGGCAAACAGACAGACTTGTTGGATGGATGGATGGTTGGATGGACGGATGGACAGAGAGACAGAATGCTACAGCGGCAGCTCTTTGGGAAAGCGGTGGCAGTGACTTTTGCCAACGTGCTGCCGCATTCGAGGCACCGGTTCTGGAGCATTACTACAGTCAATGGGTGAACCTGCAGGGCCAGCACCTTGAATGCCCCCCTGCCACCTCTTAGCATCCCCAAGGGGGCCGGCAGAGGGGGGCTAAGAGGTGGCAGGCAGGTGTTCAAGGCGCCGGCCGGCCCTGCAATTTCACCCATTGACTAGCACTGCTCCGGAACCTGCACCTCCAATGCGGAAGCGGTAGCATGTTACATGCCACCACAGCTGTGTTCGATGCGCTGCCCCCTTGCCGCCTCTTAGCGCCCTTCTGCTGCCCCCTTGGGGATGCTAAGAGGTGGCAGGGGGCAGCGCCTCAAACGCCCCCCTGCCGCCTCTTAGTGCCCCTCTGCCAGCCCCCTTGGGGACACTAAGAGGTGGCAGGGGGATGGTGCATTGAACGCTGCCGCCGCGGCACATAACTTGCCACCGCTTCCGCATTGGAGGCATCGGCTCCGGACCGGTGCTACAGTCAATGAGTGAACCTGCAGGACCGGCGACTCGAAAGCCCCCCTGCCACCTCTTAGCATCCCCAAGGGGGCCAGCAGAGGGGCGCTAAGAGGTGGCAGGGGGACAGTGCATCAAATGCGGCTGTGGCGGCACGTAACGTGCCACCGCTTCCGCATTGGAGGCGCCAGCTCTGGAGTGGTGCTACAGTCATTGAGTGAATCTGCATGGCCAGCGCCTCGAACACCCCCCTGCCGCCTCTTAGTGCCCTTGCCTCTTAGCACCCCCCTAAGGCATCCCACCGCCCCCCGGGGGCGATACCGCCCACTTTGGGAACCACTGGTATACAGCCTTGCTGAACTCCTTTCTCAATTTTGAACCAATCAATGATTCCATGTCCCATTCTCACTGTTACTTCTTAACCTGTATATAGGTTTCTCAAGAGACAAATAAGATGGTCTGGTACTCCCATCTTTTTAAGAACTTGCCACAGTTTGTTGTGATCCACACAATGAAGCAGAAGTAGATGTTTTTCTGGAACTCCCTAGCTTTCTCCATTGCAATTTGATCTCTAGTTCCTCTGCCTCTTCGAAATCCTGCCTATACTTCTGGTAGTTCTTGGTCCACATACTGCTGGAGCCTAGCTTGTAGGATTTTGAGCATAACTTTGCTAGCATGTGAAATGAGTGCAATGGTGCAGTAGTTTGAACATTCTTTGGCATTGCCCTTCTTTGGAATTGGAATGTAAACTGGCCTTTTCCAATTCTGTGGCCAATGTTGAGTTTTCCAAATTTGCTGGCATATTGAGTGTAGCACTTTTACTGCATCATCTTTTAAGATTTTGAATAGCTCAGCTGGAATACTGTCACCTCCACTACTTTTGTTGTTCCTCAGACTTCCTAAGGCCCATTTGACTTCACATTCCAGGATATCTGGCTCGAGGTCAGTGACCATCCCATTGTGGTTATCATGGACGTTAAGCTCATTCTTGTATAGTTCTTCTGTGTAATTTTGCCACCTCTTCTTAATCTCTTCTGCCTCTGTTAGGTCCCTGCCATTTTGGTCCTTTATCATGCCCATCTTTGCCTGAAACCTTCCTTTCATATCTCCAATTTTCTTGAAAAGATCTCTGGTCCTACCTATTCTATTTTCTTCTGTTTCTTTGCACTGTTCATTTAAGAAGGCATTCTTATCTCTTCTAGCTATTCTCTGGAATTCTGCATTCAATTGGGTGTCTTTCTCCTTTACCTTTCACTTCCCTTCTTTCCTCAGCTATTTGTAAAACTTCCTCAGATAGCCATTTTGCTTTCTTGCATTGCTTTTTTTTTGGGATGGTTTTAGTTGCTATAATGTTGTATAATGTTGCAAACTTCCATCCATAGTTCTTCAGGCACTCTGTCTATCAGATCCAATTCCTTAAATCCATTTGTCACCTCTACTGTATATTCATCAGGGATATGATTTAGTTCATACCTGAGTGGCCTAGTGCTTTTCCTCTTCAATTTAAGCCTAAATTTTGCAACAAGAAGCTCATGATCTGAGCCACAATCAGCTCCTGGTCTTGTTTTACTGATTGGCTGCAGAGCACATAGTCAATCTGATTTCTGTGCTGACCGTCTGGTGATGTCCATGTGTAGAGTCATCTCTTGGGTTGTTGGAAAAGTGTGCTTGCTATGACCATCATATTTCTCTTGACAAAATTCTGTCAGACTGTGCCCTGTTTCATTTTGTACTCCAAGGCCAAACTTGCCTGTTATTCCACTTATCTTTTGGCTTCCTACTTTAGCATTCCAATTCCCCATGATGATAAGGACATCATTTTTTTGGTGTTAATTCTAGAAGGTGTTGTACGGCTTCATAAAACCAGCCAACTTCAGCCTCTTCAGCACCAGTGGTTGGGGAATAGACTTGGACTACTGTGATGTTGAATGGTTTGCCTTGGATTCAAACAGATCATTCTGTCATTTTGTGGATTGTATCCCAGTACGGTAGAACCTCTGGTCATGAATGCTTCTGACCACAACCAAATTGAGTTCTGACCAAAAAATTCACAACTTTTTTTCATGGCCAATTTTTTCTGTAAGCGCCAAATTTCCAAAATTAGGTTTGGGTCATGACCAAATCGGGTTGCAACAAAGTTGTGGAACAAATTATGGTCATGACCAGAGGCTCTACTGTACTGCTTTTCCTACTCTTTTATTGACTATGAAGGCTACTACATTTCTTATGAAGGATTCTTGCCCGCAGTAGTATACCTGATGGTCATCTGAATTAAATTCACCCATTCCTGTCCATTTTAGTTAGCTGATTCCTAAGATGTTGGTGTTCAGTCTTGTCATCTCTTGTTTGACTACATCCAGCTTGCCTTGATTCATGGATCTTACATTCCAGGTTCCAGGTTACATTCCAGGTATGGAGTATAGTTCTTTACAGCATTGGACTTTCCTTTCACCACCAGATACATCCACAGCTGAGTGTCCTTTCGGCTTTGACCCAGTCACTTCATTCTTTCTGGCACTATTAGTTCTAGTCCTCTGCTCTTCCCCAGGACTTTTGTGGCCTGCTAGCAGCTGTCAGAGCTGTCAGAAGAGTCAGACAGTAGTGAGGAGGTTGTGCCATTCCTGGAGGCTGAGGAAGACTCAGATGAGGGCTCTACATCAGAGGCAGAGATGGGGCCAGGGCAGGCTGGCAGTCATCATCTGCCTTCAGGTTCAAACAGCAATGAGGTGGGGAAGGTTCCCAGTCTGCGCATGCTCAGAGCTGCCAAAAGAAAGGCACAATTAAGAACTCAGGGTCGACGTGGGACTAAGGCCACAGTTGGATGATGAATGGTTCTTCTCACCAGAATTAAAACAGAAGCAAAGGGGGAGGGGTCTTTTGCAGATAACAGATAATCAAAGTTGGAAGGGACCTTGTAGGTCATCTAGTCCAACCCCCTGCCCAAGCAGAAGAACTTACACCATTTCTGACAAATGGCAGTCCAATCTCTCCTTGAAAGTCTCAAGTGATGGCGCTCCCACAACTTCCAAGGGCAAGGTGTTCCATTGATTGATTGTTCTCACTGTCAGAAAGTTTCTCCTTATTTCCAGGTTAAATCTCTCCTTGTTCAGTTTCCATCCATTATTCCTTGTCTGGCCTACAGGCGCTTTAGAAAATAGCTTGACCCCTTCCTCTCTGTGGCAGCCCCTCAAATATTGGAAGACTGCTATCATGTCTCCCCTGGTCCTTCTCTTTACTAGACTAGCCAAGGCCAGTTCTTGTAACTGTTCTTCGTATGTTTTAGTCTCCAGTCCCCAATCATCCTGGTTGCTCTTCTCTCTACTTTTTCTAGAGTCTCAACATCTTTTTTATAATGTGGTGACCAAAACTGGATGCAGTACTCTAGGTGTGGTCTTACTAAAGCTTTATAGAGTTGTATTAGTACCTCATTTGATCTTGATTGTATCCCTCTGTTAATACAGTTTAGGATTGAATTAGTTTTTTTGGCTACTGCTGCACACTGCTGGCTCATATTTAGCTGGTTGTCCACTAAGACTCCAAGATCCCTCTCACAGTTACTGCTTTTGAGCCTGGTTTCACCCAGTCTATATGTGTACTTTTGGTTTTTCTTGCCTAAGTGTAGGACTTTACTTTTCTCTACATTGAATTTCATTTTTGTTGTTGAGCATGGGTTTAATGACGGAGACCAGACTGTTGAACTTCAGCTCTTTATTCACAAGCATAACAGAGACCAAACTAGCAGTCACTCTAGAGTAGCTGCTATCCGGATAACCAATGAGCCTTGCGCGCCAACAGCCAATCTTCTCGAATGAACCAATTAACTTGCCATTATATGGTGATCCTGCTTGCAAATGATCTTTATTAAATACATTTCTTTATTCCAGTGTTCTAGTCTATCAAGATCCATCTGGATCTTGAGCCTATCTTCTTGGGTGTTATCATTCCTGCTTAGTATCATCTGCAAATTTGGTAAGTTCCCCTTCTATTCCCTCATCTAAGTCATTAATGAAACAACATGCTTGTTCGTTTATTTGTTGATTCCAGCCTCGTGAAGATTTGTCTGTATAACCCAGCCCTTTCCTGCTAGCACTGAGTATGGAACTATTTACCGGGCAGCATTCCAGGATTGATAAAGGTCTGAGCTAATTAGTATACCTTTGCAAGACTGTTTGCCAAGCTGTTGGCTGATTGTGAATAAAATAAATTCACATTAATGTAATAAAAGAGGTTTTTGCCCAGACTCAGAATTGACTTACTGCTTTTTGGAGAGGCCTGGGACAGAACAAATAGCATATTGAACACCTTTTGACCTGAGGGGCTCATCTTCCAGCATCATATCTTTTTGCCTTTTGGTACTGTCTATTGAGTTTTCATGGCAAAGATATTGGAGTGGGTTGCCATTTCCTTCTCCAGTGGATCACGTTTTGTTGGAGCTCTCTGCTATGACCTGTCTGTCGTGGGTGGCCCTGCACAGCATAGCTCATAGCTTCATTGACCTATGCAAGCCCCTTCACCACGACAAGGCAATGATCTATGAAGGAGCTTCTAATTCATAATATGTCCTAAAGGATACTGACTAAAGGAAAATGACTTTCAAATCATAGTTTAAATCAGGGTATTTAATGTCTGTGCCTATGTGTATGTATGTTAGTTGACTTGACTTACAATGACAACATGATGGAAATAAATATAGTCTGCAGTTATCCTTATCTTGTCATGCCTACCTTTATTAATGAAATGGGTTTATTATCACAGTAATGGCTAGATGACCATATAAATTGGTAGTATGGAAATCCTGTATTATCATGCATGAATGGATAAATTACATATGCACCAAAAGGTTTGCATTTCCTGTTCATTTTATTCTGAAAGTTTATATATCAATTTATAGCCAGATGATTTGCAAGCCAGCTGAATAACTGGAACAATAAGGCCCTGTGCCCAAATCATCTATAGCCCAGCAGCCTATGCTTTCTGGATAGTGGATCAAACCAGGGCATGTTCCCCTTCAGTTCTAAAATTGCAGAATAACTAGTCTTGCCAGTTTTTTGTTTTTGTGTGTTTGTCTGCATGTCATATTCTGGTAGCAAAGGAGAAAAGCACTTCCTTCTGTGGCAATCTATGATACCAGATTACTTAATCCTTCCATAAACTTCTATGGAGAAAATAACCCCTTAGGGTACAGAAATACTTTCCCATTTCTGAGGGCTATGGCCAATTGCCTGACAGAATGTTAACATTCTGGATAGAGCAACTTTTTTATGGCTGAGATACGCAAAACAGAATCAAATCCAAATCAAATCATCTATTTGGGGAGCAATTTTAGCCTGTGTTTTTATAAGTGGAAAAAATGAAGAAGCATTTCATTAGCCCTAATAATATGTTTGATTACAGAACAAATTTTTTAAATAATTATCAACCATACAAACTGTTCTTGAAAAATTATTTAGATCATTAAACTAAGAAGATACTGTAAAAGGGTTTGAAGTCATTATTATACGTAGCTCTGGAACAGAATAGGCATTATTATTGTTGTTGTTATTGTTATCATCGTTTGTTGCAGTAAGCCAGATGTTCAGATTGGATTTGGCATTTTTGTCTACCTATCGAGTCCTTTCCAAGGGCCTGGGATAGGCAGATCTGGATGTTTTATGGTATTACAGATATTGTCCCAGGATGAAAGCCATCCTGAGTAAAGCCACCTTTTACAATTGACTGATGGCAAATTTGTCAATGATAATGGTAGTCAAGTGGTGCTCCATTTGTTTTGGGATTGCACCCAAGGCCCCTACTACTATTGGTACTATCTTGCTTGCTTCTGCTGTAGTCATTCTATTTCTATTTTTAGATATTTGTATTTTATTATCTTCTCCAGTTCTTCCTCTTCTATTCTGCTGTTTCTAACTACACCCATCATCTAGATTTTTTTGCCTTTCTTATCACCGCTGTTATGTTTCTTATATGTTTTTGGTATAAGCAACAGAAATGATTAATATGAGGTTTGGTCAAAATACATTTTAAGAATGTATTTTTTATTATTAGAGAGTGACACAAATTAGTGACACTGCTGCTATATTTGAAGCTGTTAACAGAAACAGAAGCATTAAGGGGGTTCTGTTTTAATAAGCCAAATTCATGAAGTACAATAGAAATTCATATGCTCTATGTTCCAAAACCAACATTAATCACAGTATGGTGTGCACATGCTATTTCTATTTTGTTAGTAAAATTTTATTTTAACTCTAAATAATAAAAATGAAATGAAAGCAATGAAGATAGATCTGCAGTGTCTGAAAGTGTCTAATTCACCAGTATTTTCTCCTTGACTAATTTAGTTGTTTGCTTATTTTAATTTCCTACTATCTTCAAAGACTTCAGAAAATTTTACAGTGACGAGCACAAAATACAAGATGGGAAATAAAAGAATATCACATTGTCTCTATTCAAGAAACCCATCTACTGAAAGCTGAGAATGTCTCTACTGGAAACTTAGGGATATGCTGCCAATCAGAAGAGATATTTGAGATCCAATATGGCACATATCTATCTTCCATTGTATAAATAAGTGCTCCATATGTGGTAGAAATTCAGAATTGCAAGAAGGCTGTATAATGAATGTTATCTCAAAGAAAGTAGATAGGGCAGCTTTTACTCTATTTTACATAATTAGACAAATTAGGAAAGGAATAATTTATAACAGGAGATAATGCTCCAGATTAACAGAATCTGAATTACTATTTTAGATAGGAGCAAGATTTCAATTTTAAATTCCCAGATTTGGATTATTAATTTCAAGGCTTCAAAATGCTCTTTAGGATTTCAGATTTCAACTTTTCCTTTCATTTATACTTTTAATTCAACTCAAAAAGGAGGGAAAATACTTCTTCCATAGTAAAGTAGTAACTTTACGAAGTAAAGTACAAAGTGAAATCTGGTCCAGTTCCAAGCTGGGAGAAAGACCCTGGAAATAAAATGGAGGCAGGCTGCAAGAAAGGAAATCTCTGTTTATTTTGAAGCCAAAAACTAATGACAGCAGTTTCTGGGGTAGCTGACAAAATGGGGTTGAGAGAAGGTGGGCTTTTATACTTCCTTTGGGACTTTGTGATTGAGATGCCTATTTCTGTGCAAGAATATGTCCTTCAATATTGTAATGGCTGTTGCCAGATTCCTATGGGGTCATATAGGGGTCATGGCTGGCTCTAAAGGCAAAAGGGGAGGTGCAAATCCTAGATGTCTGTCTGAACTAATCTTGCCAACTTTGGCTTCTTGCCTATTGTGTTGCTTATTAGGAGTGTCTGTGCTTATGAATAGATTGGCCTCATTAAATCTCCATTCCTAAAGACCAGCCTCTTCAAGCTTCTGCTTGAGGCTGTTTTGCTATGGCAGGAAGACTGGGAGGGGGAGGGGTGCTCCTTGCCTGCCTTCATTCTCATGGTCCTGGTTCAGAAAGCTTGGGAGCAAGATTCAGCATGGGTGAGCATGCACCAGGTGTTGAAGATGGGGACTGGGGATGGCATGAGCAGATCAAGCAGAGCTGAGACCTTGTCAGACCTTAGTTCTTCTCTTCCTGGACAACTGCTTATGTGTGTACGCCTAAAATAATTTGCAGATCATAGATCATAGAATAGCAGAGTTGGAAGGGACCTTGGAGGCCATCTAGTCCAACCCCCTGCTCGAATATTAGCCTCTACCTAGGATCAAACTGACAGCTTCCTGGGGCTGACAGCTCCACAGAGGGTCACTTCTACAGCTTAAAAAACCCTGATTTAAGTTTCTATTGAGTAACACATTGCTTTTTGAACTGTTTCACTTAATAGATGCTGTCAAGATCCTTTACTGAGAGTTACTGAACATGGATAATCTAGCAGTCATGTATTTCCATAAATCATTCAGGCCAAAATGCAGTAAAATATTTAGTTCAAGAAAAATGTTTAAAGTGTGGTATGTGCATATTCAAAATAGTATGGTGGGATGCTTAACTAATACATAAAATATTATGAAAATTGTGAATCTGATATCTTCCTTATCATTGTGAATACATTTTTAAATTAATGTCACTATAATTCTTTTCTAGATATCATTTCTGGCTTCAGCTTACACAAGTCAGCAGCTCTCTGAAGAAAGTTGCTCTGCTTTGGGTTCAGTTACCCACTATCTCTACCTTTGTCAATTCAGTTGGATGCTTATTCAGGTTAGTAAAAATTCTGTTTTTTAGTGCAGAGTTTTGGATCTGATTCCAGGCGATGTTCAGGCAATGAACAAAGGGCTTCTCAGCAGTTCCTATATGGGCTGAGCTTTTTCCTGGCTCAGGATGTGGCTCAGGACGTGGGTGCTGTCCTTTTGCTTTTGACTAGCATTAATTTAGCACATATTTATATTTAGGGGGGGGGGATATATTTTTTTCTACAAAAAGAAACATAAATGTTTCTCCTTCTCCCTCCTCCTTCCTCATCCTCCTTCCTCTCTTCTTTATATCACACCTTTTTTTTTTTTACAACTGAAAGTGCCATATATAATGTTCCTCCTTCTTATTTTCACTGCTACAGCAAACCTGGGAGAGTGAGAGTGACTGGCTCAAAGTCATCCAGCTGCTTTTTATTCCTTAAGGGAGAACTAGAGCTCACAGTCTTGTGGTTTTTAGTTCAGAAGCTTAACCAATATACCAAACTGTCTGTTGCCTGTAAACAGTGATGACACCTACTGTAATCACAGTGTTTATTTCTTATTAACTTGCATTAAATTGTTGCTGCTTCCTTACCTCAAATGCATATTTTCCTCATATTTTCATTGCTGTTATAAAAATATAGAAGGCTCTTTTCTTTGTAAAGGAATACCTGGCAGATACGAAGAATTGCCCATGCTGTATCTACTGCACTCTTTCGCTCTCAGTACTGGACATTTCTAGAGAAACACATTCTGCCTTCTGTATCCTCAATTTCCATATTGTTCTCAAGGAAATGCTGAATTTCTCTATCTGACAACCAGAGGTCAACTTGAAAGAATATTTCCATTAAAACTCCCTGTAACTAATGCTATCTATAATACTTTCCAATGTTATTTGATGCTTTATTCCAGTTCTCCAATTAGCTTACGTAGTGGATTAATTTTTCTTTAAGCTATTAAAAAAGCTAAAGCTCAAATCTTTGGGAACTGATATATGTAAATATGTGGTAAATAGAGATAAAATATATTGTAGTATGCTTAATGTATGTAACACTTCATACAACAAAATTGATTAGTCAACATCATATATTTTGTACCCAAGTCATAATAAAATAACCACATGCTTTGTATTTTGTAAATAGGCATAGATCCTTGCAATTCTGGATCTACTTTTGCTCTTTCTTTTAAAAAGTAAGGAGAATGCAAATTACTAAACAATTCTAAAAGGGCTCTATTGGAATCTTCTAGGATTACTACTATTTGATAGTACTTCTGTACTGAGCCTTGGTATCCAGTCTTGAGAATTGATTGTATCTAGTTTACCCATGGTCTTATGCCTCATAAAAGCTATTCTGCTCTGTAATGGAGAGGATGCTAATTACATTCCAGCTTCAAGGGTTGACTGCCATCCAGTTGTTTTTTCAAGTCTTCTTCACTATGGACTGTAATTTGTAATTGGTCTATCTGAACTTGTAAGTGCAGCTTCCTCTTAATTATGTTGAAGTTACTAGCTGTTTCTCAGTTAGTGAGGTTGCAAGTCTTCTGTCCATCCATGCTTTCTGCATACCTTTCATTTATTCCCTCTCATTAAGTCTGTTCTTGTAGTAGTATTCCATCAGTCCTAGCTTCTCTTGTCTTATCCATGAATAATTTGTTTCAGTTGTCCAATTATTATCAGATTGTCCTGGTTCCTCAATATCTGATCTGGACTTTGTTAAACCTGGTGACATCTGAATCATATGACTCTCCTGGTTCACATCACTCTCATATTTTGAGGTAGGCAGGTGAAGCATTAGAGGGTCTTTATCCTAGAACCCCTACTGGTAAGGTAGGTACTATCCAGGATTTGAACCCAGGTCTCCTGTATCAAAGATGGCATTCCAGTCACTATGCAATTCAGTCACTATACTCTCTCTCATATACAGTATATATAGCTTCAAATAAAGTGCAAGTTATTTCTGATTTACTCAACACACTAGAAATTTCTGCATGGGTTCATTCTTCTAGCAGCTAGGAAACTGGCTGGACCTTTTTGTGTCCACACAACTGGTTGTTATTATTACACCATAGCAACAGAAAAATATTGCTAAAGTTAGATCTGCTGTTTGTATTTGATCTATTTAATTCTAGAATACCAAAAGATGAGAGGCGTATAATTATCAAGATTAAAAAAAATGACATTACATGTCAGGAATGTACATAGAGGAAATAGCAAACAAACAAAGCTCACAAAGTTTGCAAGGTCCAGTTGGATCTGTATTATCATTTATGCAATAAGAGATAAGATGATACGTAATTGTGATTAAATAATTACAGAATACAAGGGTAAGAACACATAGTACCAGTTCTTAGAAAATTGCATGGCTAAAAAACCTTTGTTCTAAGAGGTACAATTAATGGGATCATGGCTCTTTGACTAAATAGAATGACAAAAATAAATTTCAGGATTCATCTGTCTGTAGCTGAAGTATGGCCTAGTTTTATTACAAGGTCATGCAGCAAGATGCATTCTACCTAACACTTTGTTCTTTTGATGTCACAAAAAGAAAACAACAGTTATAAAATGAATGCAGGCACAAAAATGCAACATAGGCTTATTAAAATGATGAGCTGCTAATAAATACATATACGTGCATGCAAACATATACTCACACAGACACACACATTCACAGTGTGTTATTTAAAATATCCACTACATCATTTTTCCTTGATTGTATTAAGAAAATGTGTAGCCATTAATTTCCTCCTCTGACCTTTTGAAATGTTTGCCAAAGTACATTTAAACAATTGCCTATTTATCACTAAATGTTGAATTCTCGGGATGAGCTGGATAAATTTTTAGATCATTTTTAAGTTAATGTATTAGGAATAAATTCAGTGTGACTTAATATTTCCTGCTTGCAAATGGTTCATTTAGGAGAGAAGATTTGGGCTTCAAAAGTTTTGGGGTTACTTTACCACTGGCAGTTTCTTTTTCATAAAAGTTTTATTTAAGTTTTCACAAAACATACAAATACAAATAAAATATCTTTTTTTGAGAACAGCGTGGCCCCCGGTTATCACTTCTCCATACAGACATAAACTCAATACATATTTATCTTCTACATTCTAATCCATATCTTATAACTATTTTCACAATTTTTTCAATAGCTTTTCCCTTTCTTTACTTCCTATAGCCTTATTTTAAATTATCTCATTCCTTTCTTAATTCAATTACATATCTTTTTCTCATTTTTAAAATCTTTCTAATCAATGTTTTTATACTTTAGTCTGTCCTGTTTACAATTTCATATTGTCTTTTCTCATAAAACAAATTTTCCCCTGTAATTACTAGACTGGAGTGTAACACCTTTGTATCTTTTTTCAAATCTTGTTTAAAAATTTAACTTACTTCTTTACAGTTATAACATTCATTTTCTAACCTCTATTTTATAACACATACCTATTTTCAATCGAATTCTGCTTGATACATTCCATTGTATACACACTAAATTCTTAAAAGAAAAAAGTATATATGTGTGTGTGTGTGTGTGTGTGTGTGTGTGTGTGTAAATGGAATAATTATTCTATTCAAGTACAACTCTGCCATTAATATTAATAACAATCTTTTACATTTCTATTTCTTTTAACAAACATGACCTAGTAATATCAGTTGTCTTTCACTTTAATCATCTATATTTCATATTTTACTTATTACTGTCTTGAAATAAACAATAGTTTAAACAAACAATAGTTATTAACAGTAGTCAATAAAGTTATTATTCTTATTCAAGTTCATCTTATCAACTGATAAAAATCTTCCATGTTTTTTTTCAGTTTTTTTTAAACGTTCTTTTTAAATCATTGAGATCCTTATTCTCTTTACAAACAAATATTCCACTACACATCAATAGAAATTTTTTCTATCACTTTATTCATCTAACATATTTTCTAACCCTTTTCTATTTCTAATATAACAATGCTATCCCATGCACCCTTGCAGAATCCTCTCTTTAAGTTAAATTTTAACCATTGTCTCTGTTTCTTTTAAATAGGTTTAATCCTTTAATTCTTTTTTATATACGTTTTTTCTGTACCTCTATATCTTGTTTCTGTATTTTGTAGCTTCTTTTCCTTTCCCTCTTCCCTCTCTTCTTCTTCCTCCCCTTTTTATTCCCTTTTCTATCTGATTCTCCCTTCTGTGATCCTCCCTTCTGCTTCTTCCAGGTATTATGATTACTTTTCAAATTACTCTTTGTTGTTCTTGTTGTTGCTTCAGTGTTTAAGCTCTTCCCCTTTAACTCCTACCCTGCTCTTTCGGTTGCCTTTTTACCTGCCTTAAAATTTTTTAACCCCCCCCCCCTTGGTCCTTAAAATGGTTCTTGGTCTTAAGATGGCTCCGTTGTCCCCTCCTTGTTCTGCCAGCGTTTCTTGTTGTTTTTCATAGTTCAAGATCTCCATTTCTAAAAATTGAAATACGAAGGCAAAAGATCCTCTTCCGTCTTGTGCTTCTTCTTTTTGTTCTTTAAGTCTCATTTTTAACTCTGCAAGGAGTGATGCCATTTAAAAAAAAATTAAACAACCCCCAATTGATTTTATTTTATTTCATTAGGATCCTCCATCCAAAGTTCCAGGAATCATCCAATAATCCAAAACTGTTTCTTGCTTCTTTTCTCACTTTCTCTTTCCAGGGGCTTTGTTCTCTTGTAACAAAGTTTCAGCTACAATGTATCTTTTGCAAGCCTTGTTAAAATTCCACTATCAATTTTTTTTAAGTTCCAGGTGGTCTCCTCCATTTTCCACATTCCACCCTCTTTTTTCCCTTTTTCCCTCCGCTGCTTTCTTTCTTTTTTTAAAGAAAGTTTTTAAATTATCCAAGAATCTTTATCCCTTTGACACTTTATTTTCAGCTAGAAATAGCCTATTAATGTCAAAGTGGATTAGTATCAATTTCTTATTCGAATCTCTTCTTCTTAATGTTCCAAGTCATTTAAAACTGTCAATGTTAGAGGAAAAAAAGCCAATTCCGTTTCCTTTCCCTTTCTCTTTCGCAGCTTAAAATCTTTTTTTAGGAATAGTATTAGTCTTTAAAATTCAGGTTCCAGGTACCTTAAATAGATGTTCTCCATTCAACCCGGTCAGTCAAACTTTCTCCTTTAAACTTCCTCTTCTTTGAGGTGGCCATTTCTGACCACCGCTGCAACCGCTTTTGGGAAAGGGAGTAATGGCCAGCCGAAGATGAGAGATGTGGCTCAGCCACATCTCAGGATGGCTTCAGCCCCGAATCTGGGTGGCTCGGGGCACTCCAGCGGCGAGCACAGATCAAAACTGCAGACGATCACGATTTCGGTCCGTCGCCGAAGAAGCCCAAACTGGAAGTCCCCACTGGCAATTTCTTTTTAAACTACTACTACTACTACTACTACTACTACTACTACTACTACTACTACTACTACAATTATTATTATTATTATTATTATTATTATTATTATTATTATTATTATTATTATTATTATTATTACAAAAAATGACTGTGTACATAGGAAACGAGATAACTATGCTGGATTTCATATCACAAATCACTAGTCAAACACTTCCCAAGTGTTTAGGACTGTATGATGTATTGGCAGATTATGTGAGCAGATCCCAGTAAGATGGCCTTTTGCAGCTGACCAATGAGATTTTGTCAGTGCCAATTGTTTTTAAGTACTTGCCTAGGTCTTTAGGCACAGCACCCAGTGTGCTGAGTACCACTAAAACCACCTGCACTGGTTTATGCCAGAGTCTCTGCAGGTCGATTTTCAAGCCTGATATCTGGTGATTTTTTCAAGTTGTTTCTCGTCGATTCTGCTGTCACCAGGTATGGCAATGTTGACGATCCACACTTTTTTTCTTCTTCACAATCATGATATCCAGGGTATTGTGTTCCAAAACTTTGTCAGTCTGTATTCGGAAGTCCCACAGTAGTTTTGCATGCTCATTTTTGACCATTTTTTCAGGATGATGATGATTATTATTATTATTATTATTATACATGATGATGATGATGATGATGATGATGATGATTTAATGTCTAGCTGAAGACCCTTTTTTGGCAATTGCCAAGCATTGGCATTGTTTCATTTTCTCCAAATGCACTATACAAATAGGTTTAAAGATATGGGAACTGATGTAATCAGCAGTTCTATGCATGATTCAGAATAGCCCTTACATATTCTAGTCTGACAAATGCAGACAATCTGTTTTGCATGTTATGCAGATTAACTGCTAATTCTGCAATTCAGGTGACAGGGATAAATATTAAACAACACATTTCTGTTTGTCTGATCAAAATTACTCTTGCTCTTTTTTTTTTACACTTTGTTGCACATGCATAAAACTGTTGTTGTTATCCAGAACATGCAACCCAGCACAAGTGTCTTCAGCAGATGGCTATCAACCTTGCAATGAGGTGTGGTCCAGCCTCTCTTTATAGAATGATGCTTTTGGTTTCATGAACATTTTTTTCTTATTAGTACATTTTTCTTAATGTTCATTCAGAATGAAACTCTGTGTTTGTTTTGATTTATGACATTCATATCTTTCTGTTTCTCTGGGAACCTGAGGTAACTTATAAGAGGGAGGAGAGGTTTTTTTCTTAATTTTATATCCCTTCTACAGTTCTATGAGGATGTATTGGAAGAGTTGCCTGATTTCTCCTGGGTTCTAATATTTTATCTATTGTACACACTGCCTTTAGTTTAGCCTATATGAACCATTGCCTTTATACAATAGAGGCAGATTCAAGGATATTTATATTTGATACCAACCCTTAAAGATCATAAAAATTAGAATTTTTGTCCACAGATTAAATTATGGTGCTTTAGATGAACTCTTTTTCTTAAACCTAGAGTAGACTGGTTGCAAATATAGATTGCCACTCTTAGATCCATGCTTTTTTTTGTTTTTTGTTTAATTTTTGAACAATAAAATCTTCAGTAACTAAGCTTAAACATGCTTGGGGTAAGCATATGTCCATCATCTGACTAAAAATAAAAATAATAATTAAAAGAAATTAATTAAAAGAAAACAAAAAAAAAAAAACAAGGAAAATCTCAAAGGACCGACTCAATGGACCACAAGGTCTTTTTCTACTGTCAGTTTTCTGTCTAATTGGGTTGAATGTTGGCATAAGTATATTTCTAAAAAGTTGTTTTTACATGACTGTTAATAAATTACTATTAAGCATATTGATTTAATGTTATCTGTTATTCCATAGGCTGTTAATTTTTGGTATGTCTTGGTGATGAATGATGAACACACAGAACGGCGTTATCTATTTTTTTTTGTTTTGGGTTGGGGTCTTCCAGCCCTTGTTGTGATACTATTACTAATTGTCTTGCGAGGAATCTATCATCATAACCTACCACAGATTTATGGCCTGATTCACAATGACCTGTAAGTATACATATTTATTTATTTACTTATTAATTAAATGTATGTGCTGCCTATCTCACCTAGAAGTGACATATATAATACATGTATAGTTAATACAAATCCCCTCACCTTACATAGCTAAAGTAGATTGGAGAAAGCCAATTTTAAGAATCATAATCTTTTTCCTTCCCTGTATTTGATACAAGAGAGTGGATTACATGACGTTCTGCTCATCTAATTTAATAAAGCAGAAGAGAAATAATGGCAATGTGAATAACATTGAATGACAGGAGTCATTTATAAATTAATCTTCTTCATAACTATAGATATTTGTAGAATTCTAAGGTCTGCTCTAATGTAATTTAGAAATAATGACAAATGACCACTGTCAGAAAATCCTTCATGTTTATATAGAAAAATTGAAGTGTTATAAGTAGGGATGTAACTATATTTCCAATACAGAGCAGAAAATATTATTTGGAGGAAGTAGGGTTGTTCCACCATCAATTGCATCTTTTCCTGTATGGTCCATACACACGCT
Organism: Notechis scutatus; assembly: GCF_049901735.1. Lineage (NCBI taxonomy): Eukaryota > Metazoa > Chordata > Lepidosauria > Squamata > Elapidae > Notechis > Notechis scutatus. The sequence goes on along the minus strand of NC_142010.1, from coordinate 227,679,886 downwards.
CATTTGAATAAAAAAAGGAATTGATTGAATGTGGCAAGGTACTTCGGACTTTTGTGGGAACACTGTTGGTACCTACTTAAATCAACAAGTTAAACAGCACCTAGGTTATAAAATTCTGCAGCTTTCTGGCATTGCTTAACAAAAATATCACTGGACAATCAGAACTATCATAAACATTCATGAAGACTTAGACAAAATTAACTAATGCTCAACTGTCATATCATTTTCTCTTAAAAATTATTGAATATGTATATGTATTCAAAGTGTCTTAGATAAATAAAAATGCAATTTTTGCCTGTTATTTGTCAAAATTGTAAGACATTAATATTAGATTTTTAAAACAATACATTTTCTGATTTTCCATGTCACCTATCATAGTAGAGTTTCTGGTCAAAGAAGCAAAACATGCACCCAAATCATGTTCACAAGTGTTTCCTAACTTTGTTCACTTTCAGATGTGTGGATTTCAACTTCCATAATTCCTCAGTCAGCAAGGCTGGCTGAGGAATTCTGGGAGCTGAAGTGCACATGTCTGAAAGTGAACAAGGTTGAGAAACACTGATGTACACCAAAAATGGATCACTGAATATGCAATGCATTGTGAGTTTGATTTATGTTAAAATCAAAATGTGCTTAATACATATTTATTTTTGGACACTCTGGCTTAGATTATTTATTTTGCAAACCGCTAAGAGCTTTTTTTCTTGAAGGCACAGTAGGTAGATATCATTATTTGTAGTCGCTGTGCCTCTTATTGATGGGATTCCACCTGCCCTGACTGATATTTCATAGCTGAGCTCGAACAGGGTGAGTCCCATCCCTCCTTTTGTATAGTCTGCATATTGTTTGTCAAAATCACTGGAGTTCTTTTTCTGTCTCTCAGGTGGTTTCTGTAAAAACAAATATCTTGAAAAAAAATAACCTCCTTTGTTCTTTCACAGAGAAAAGGAAGAAAAACGTGTATAGCTGTTTGGTGTTAGTAGTTTCTAAATCTTTTCCTCTTCCTGCATTCTAATTATCCTGAGGCCTGTGATTCATCTCACAAATCAACATACTATATTTTTGTCTTGTTTCACCAAAGGCAACGTTGTTGATTCCTACATGCATTGTCAGAACACTTAAATCAGAAATCAGCATTCTCACACACACATCTTCCTTTGAGTAGGCTTTGAAAGCAACCAGGATAGAATTTACTCTTCCTCCTACTGGTGTTTTATGGTCCAGTACCAGCAGATTTTTGTCCATGTACCACACTGATGGCCTAGAATTATAAAATATTGAGAAATATAATGTGAATTCCCACATGAGCCATTTTTCTCTGGTCTGTGAGTCGATACAAGAAGTGCCTACAAATTTCTGGTAAACCTTCTACAGACTAATTGGCAATCCTTCTGCCAACTTCAGTTCATAAGAAGCCAAGTTCTAAATAACTTGAACCAATTTACTAAGTACATGATTCAATCCCAAAATTATATTTAGACCTCGAGGACTAGACTTCATCTACATTACCTCTTTTTTCATTATGTTTCATTCTTTATTGAACTCAGTCATTGGTGGTCACCCTTTTCTTTCTCCATCAGAAAATGTTCAGCCAAACAAGAGCAGCTATGCTCGATAAATAAGCTATCTTTAAAACCCATACACTATGATCCATAATGGTTCTCTTGGCTCACACCAACAAAAAATGTTGCTGATTACATTTATTGATAGACATTTTATCTGTATTAGAATTCTGGGGTGTTTTTTTTATTTGAATTTGCAGATTAAAGATAGCTCAAATTGAACAAAACTCCTGAAAATTTTATGGCAATGTCTTGGCATGTTAATATTAGTATTGTTGTTGCTCTTGGTCACATTGTCAGTTGATTTTGGATTTGGCAGTTTTATCTATAAAGTACTTCCCAAGAACTTAGGATAAGCAGCCATGGTTATTTGGTGGTGTTAAATATATTGCTTCAGGATTTAAGCTGTTCCAACTAAAACTGCCTTTTGCAATTGACTGGTGTGATTTTGTCAATGCTGATGGGGTTCAAGTTGTTGTTTGGGGATTATTGTTGGAGCCCATTATTGTTGGCAATACCTTTGCTTTCTTTTGCCACAGTTCTACTTCTATTTACAGGTCTTTTTTGCCAATTCTTTCAGTCCTATTCTACTGTCTGTGGGTTTTGCAGTATTCACATCCAAGAGTTTTATCATTTTTTAAAATCAACAATTGTTAAATTTGGGGCATTGTATGACAGATGTTTGAATTCTAAAGTCCCACAGCACTTTAGTCTTTTTCATTTTCTAACATAACTATTTTTTAGTCCCGCCAGTTCTTGCTTGCAGGCAAGTGGTATTTCTTGCAAATCTTACAATGTATCATTGTTGCTACTTTGTCATGCTGTTGTAGCTTCTTTGCAGAGGCAACATTTGCCGTCTGTTGCCATCTTCTCAAATCTGCCTTCGTATGTATTTGATCTTAAGGCTAAGTCTTGTGCAGCTAGAATTAGCCTCTGTCATTTTCTTCAGCTTTCCTGCCCTTAGCCTTTCCTTGATGTTCTTGTTATCTGCTTTTCCTACTAGTTTTTTTTTAATGTACTAGCCATGTGATAATTTGTTTTGCCACGTCTCTTTTCTACTCTGCCTTTAGTCTTTCTTATAAGTCAGTTTAGTCCATTTGATATTTAGTCCACCTTTGTGATGTATTAGATTCAGTGCATCTTATTCTCTGACCTTCAGATATTCTTCCAGTGCTCTTTCTTCTTCTTCAATTGTTGGATATACTTACAGCATTTTACTCCTACCTAGGTTCCTCAGTAACTGAAGTCTGTCAAGATTGCTGTGTGAATGAAGGGCATTGTCATTATATCTTTGATCTTATCCAGGGCTTCTTGTTCTGTTTGAGTCCAGTCCACTATTCCAGTTGTATATCAATTAGAATTGGTCAGGGATTAATAGATTGTATTTTGTTCACTGACTGGATTTTAAAATCTTCTTCCAAAGGGCATCTTGATTTCTTCAGTTTCATTACTTCCTCTGTTGATGGTAAGAGTAGCACTTTTGTCCAGTCCAAACTCAGTTGCAATATTTGGCTGCATATTAGAGTGTTGACATACTATTTTATTTCAGATGAGGTTTTTTTATACAACTTCAGATTGTCTATCTAAAGGAGGTGGAATACCCTGATATATGTTTTGTTGTTTGTTAGCTATGGCCTGACTTCCAGTTGTTTAGTATTATTGACAGCAGAATTAATGACAAACAGTGCTAAGTTTGAGTCTCCTTGAAAGTTTCCTTTCTTGATATTAACCTCTCCTAATCTATCACCATTGACCAGCAACCGTGTCTTCCATTGTGCCATTGATCTTTGCACAAAGTTTCTAATTTTCCAACTGACTACTGTTATTCCTAAGCACTTGGTTGTCCAATCATGTGGCAGGGAGTTAAACGCCTTCTTGTAATCAATCCAAGCTATATTAAAGTTGGGCTTCCTTCTCTTGCAGTTTGCCAAAATTATCTTATCAATTAAGAGCTGATCATTTGCTCCTTTGTTGCTTGGGCAGTTTCCTTTCTGCATAGGTGGAAAGAGCTTGTTTTCAGTTAAATGCTGTTGGGCTGCATCAGCTACCATACCAGTTAGCAATCTCATCTTCTGGGATGTTTTCATGTTTTTCTCAGTCAAGTTTGTAATTTTGTATTTATATACTCTGTAATTATGTTTAAACAGTACATTTTAGTCAAAGGAAAAATTCATTTTACAGAAAAAATTCCGATGCAAACAAAAACATAGTGTGCCTGTTTAATCTACCATGGGTGTCTAAACATGGTGGCAACCACCATGACTAAAGCCTAGAATGAAGTGGCTCCAAATTCTGATTCACTAAAAGTATTCCCATTGATAGAACTAACAGAAGTTGCATCTTTATCTTGCTTAGTAAATGAAAGTAGTGCTATGTTTGTTTTAGGCACTCCATCCCATCCCATCCCATCCTAAATGAAAGGCAAAGGAAAAACAAATTCTACATTGGATAGTAACAATGGAATAACAGAAAAAGAAACAAGTAAAATGGAGTAAAACATATAAAAACATTGTGGGAAAACTTTCTTGTAAACTTCCCTTCTGTTTATATCCACAACAAATGATGACAATATAAATAAATATGTGTGTTTGTGTGCATGTGTATATATTACCTTAAACATTATAGGGTAGTAACTATCTGAATCTTTTCATCTATTATTATTAGTCTTTTAATATTCTTCCTAAAATTGTATTTCAATTGTCTAAACTCATCCTGCTGCATAATGCATAGAAGTCAATTATTGTTCATGTTCTCCAATTTTAGTCTCCTAGTCTGATAATGGTGTTCCAAATTTGTTCTTGCAGCTGTCAGTATATAATGTATGTCTTAGTAAATTGTGACATTTTTATATCCGTACTATGGCTTTCTCACCTATGTATACATTTTCATGAGAACAATATTATGTTCTGCGTTTCTGTTTTTTATAGCACATTTCACAGCTTGACTTAAATGCCACAGTTGAAGGCTTTTTTGTAATCAGTGAAGTACATATTGACTTAGTTTTACACCAGCAATAATGTGTTCCATCCAACTCAGTTTCTAATCTGTGTTGGATGATCCTAAACATTTTGCTAGTTGTCAAATTACAGGTATGGTTTGCATAATAGATTATGCAAATCTATTAAGTCTCCTTTTTTGGTATTGGAATGTACTGTAGATTGACATCTTCTAATCTGGTGACCACTGTGTTGCTAGCATAGCTTAATTGCAACCTTTACCTTCAGTCGTCTGCCAGATTTTAGGGGTTATTCCATCAGTTCCTATAGCCCTCCAATTTAAAGACTGTTGTGCTGATCTAAGTTCATCTTCTATCCTCATGATTTACCTTTTTTTTAAAAAAAAGGCCTGTTCTAAAGTGGACCCTAAATCCAGATAATTAATTGCTCTTTTTGTCTTGATAAATATTTATGAATCTAATTTGGATGGCTGTTTTTGCTTGCTTTCTAAATCTGAAGCAAAATTGTCATGGATGAATAGATGAATGGATGGGTAGACAGACAGAACAACAGATTAGTATCAGAATCAGAGATTTATATGCAATTGCATTTTTGATTGCAGTAAAAATGAGATATGTATTCTTTCATAGAAACTGAAATTAAAATCAAATGATTTTATGGGCAGTCATGCTAATCTCAAAAGTTTTTTAAAAATAAATAAATAAATAAATCACCCTGCATTATACTATTCAGATCAACGCTCTTGAGCAATTGATATGGTACATCTGAGAACTGTTTGTTTTGACTCATAAAGCTGCAGGCATTCAGAGCAGAAAATCTTTTAAAGAAAATCCCCTGTTCATGCTGTATTAACATTTAAAGGGCTTTCCAGGATTTGCAAACACATTTCACAGAAGAGAAACAAAAACAACAATCTCTAAACAATAACCAAGGGAAATCCAGATAATCTGGTGCAATTTGGTTTTGCTTTTTCTTTCATTTAAAAATAGATCTATACAGGAAGATTTATTAAATGAATTGCATGATTTCATACCCACTGAATTTTATATTCTCTCTATTCAATAAACTTATGAAATGTTATCTCTGAATTTGGAGATAGTTTCTGTTTATTAAAATACCAGCCATATGCAGTATCTTCAGTTTCCAAATAGTGCCACTGTATAAAATATATGTTTACGCTATTCCATTATGTTTCTGGACTGAGAAGGAACACAGTGTCAGCCTGCTCCAGAAACCAACAGTGATAGAATGAGGGGCAGATTTAGCTCCTTCCCTGCCCATAAAAAGTAATGGTAAAGGTATCATAATCTGAGATAAGTGATCAGATCAAAATAGGAAGGACAGGAATGGTAAATCCAAGAAAGTCCAAGAAGTTCACTATATTTAAGTCCAAGAACTTCATTATGCTTGTTTTAAGCATTGTATTTAAACAGCAATTATGGTATATAAGATAACGTTTGATTCATTTCCAAGCATCCTGGATTTAATTCCTTTTGCTGGCTTGGCACCTGGACAAGTCAATATGCCATCAACTAACCTCAAGGTAGAACAGAATCCAGATTAGGCATTGGTAGGTAGAAGATCTTTATTTGGGGATTCAAATTAATTCCATCATTAGGAGTAGCAGGGACAACTGTTTCATCTTTGTGACCTCTTCAAGAATTGGATCACTTATTTAGGAAGGCTGCATATGTAGAAAGGGTTTCCCAGGGCAGTAACTATTGGTCATTTTACTATTCAATACCTGTCCATAACATCAATGTCTAATTTTGGTGATTACTTGAGGAAGAATAACTCTCAGTAACTATGGTAATCAAACTAAATTTTGGGAAACACAATAGCATTAACTAGGCCAGACAGATGTATCTGCACAGTCCTTCTGAGAGCAAGCAAACATCTACAAATTGTTTATTGTGCTCACAAAATAAAAAGTAGTAATTAATCTAATTACTATAAACTTTTATGATTTTAGCAGACATCACTTTGACTTTTATTTAAATGTTAGCTTGTTTGTTCTGCAAGTAAGGAATAGCTGCTAAAATCATGGAAGTTTGTATCAAGCATTTGTATGAATATTTGTATTAGTATTTGTTCAGCAACACTATGCAACACAAACAGCCAATAAGAAAAGTTGGTTGATCAATCCTTGTTTCCTGCCTATCATCTGGAAAAAGAAGCTTTTGAGAAGAAGACTATGATTCTGGTATCTGCAACAATCTTTAAATGGAAGATTTTAGACTATTTACAGTTGAACAAAAACTACTGTATTGCATTCTGAGATATTGTATTGTAAAACATATTGTGGTAATTACTTTAACACTCTTGTCTATGTGAATTCAATAAGTACAACAATAAACCTACTTTCATATTATAAAACTGTTATTAAAACAATACCCAAAACTTTTATAATTCTGCCAAAAGTATCACATTCTAAACAGCTCCCAGATTTAATGTGTGGTCAGCAAAAACAAAAACAAACAGACATTCAAATAACATTTACTTATATTATAAGTTGTCACCACTCCTCATTGAGCAGCACAATCAGGTTCAGAGATTTGGCATGCAATGCAAGAAATATGCAACTGACATTGCAAATAGGAAGGAAAGGCCCACACAGGAACAGGAGATAAGGGTTGAAAATAGTCATGCCCACACATTCAAATAAGCAGGATACTAATCCCATAACTAAATAAAGATTCAGAGCACTACAAGTTCCCCTCCTTCCCATAGGGCATACCCAGCCAAAGTATATGACTCACTGCCAAGATAGTTCAGACCCTTCTATGCATTAGGTAGATATACCAAAGTGGATGATTTGTAAATTTAATTAGTACAATAATTTGTGTGTATCTGCTTTTTCTCATATTCTTGCATTCTAAAAATAGTAAGGTTGGCAGATGCACAATGTATGTTTTGCAATAATAATTTATACTATAAATTAATTCTCTTCAAAATAAATCAGTTTAGAAATGAAAGGACAAAAGACAGAAACCTTCATAATGTTTCATCAACCAGTACAGAACTAGACTTCTAGGTATACTCATTGGAAATAGTAAAGATGATACTGGTAATGATATTTATTTTTAAAATCTGCTTATAAATATTCAATCTTAATCTTCCAGAAAATTAAAATCTGGTTATTGTGTATTTCCATAAAAGCATGGATAGACAGAAATTAATTGTAAAAGAGAAGCATTTTGATAGAAATTTTGAATGGACGTATTTGCTCTTGCACAGTCCCAATTATAAATAGTCCTTGACTTACAACTTTTCACTTAGTGATCATTCAAAATGACAATGCCACTGAAAAAAATTGACTTACAACTGGTTCTTGCACTTATAACTGTCACAGCATCCCATAGTCACATGATCAAAATTAAGGTGTTTGGCAACTGTCATGTATTTATGATGATCGCAGTATCCCATAGTCATATGATTGCCATTTGCAACCTTCCCAAGTCAATGGGAGAAGCCACATTCACTTAATGACTACATGATTCATTTAAGAACTGCAGTGATTCACTGAGCACCTGTGGCCAAAAAGATCCTAAAATTGAGCACAACTCACTTAAAAATTGCTTAGCTTCACCGCAGAAATTCTGTCCCAATTGTGACCCAAAGGTGCTTTTCAAAAGGCAACTGGACTTCATTTTTTTCTTTGAAAACATTTCATTTCTCATCCAGGAAGCTTCCTCAATTCTCTTCTCGGAACTGAAAAAGCTTCTTAGATAAGAAGCAAAACCAAGAAATGTCAAAAAACCAACCCAGTTGCCTTTTGAAAATGCACCCTTGGGACATCCATGACTTTGATGATTGAGAATCTCCATAGATATTTGTCCCAATTGCAGTTGTAAGTCAAACTTTTATTGATCATGCAGTATTGCTCATAATTAATCAGAATTGACCAATGGGGAGATATTCCTTAACATTTTGTGGAGATACAACATTTTTATTATCTAATGAATGTACAGAAGAGCAACAGTGGGGATGCTAGAACATGCCAATGGCTTATTTTTCTGATTTGAAAAAGTGAACATGAAACAATTGGCTATTAAAATTGGTAGAGGTTTATAGACCTACTCTGAAGTTAAAAAACTTGCTGTGCCTCAATACCCAATTCAGTCTAAAAGTTCTTTAAATACAATTAAGTTTTGTGAACCAAATGCTGCTATTGGCATTTTGTATTTTAACTATATAAATAAAACTTAACAGTGTTCTGGTAAAGTAATCAAACAGTACATTTTTCTAGAAGATAAGATGTTCCTGGATTAATCAATTTTCATTTATTTATATCCAAAGAACCCACCATAATTGGGTTTACAGATCGCAAATAGTAATAGATTTCAGCTTTGGTTTCTGAATGGGTGTGGTCTAGCCCTATTCACTTCTCTAACTGAAAAAGGAAAAATAGTGGGAGAAAAGTTATTACAAAAGGAAACCCTCAGTTGTTTTATCTAGAATGGAACCTTTTATTATATGCACATCATTTTTGGTTTTATATATGTTTTAAAGAAATTCTGAATGTGGTAACCGATGATAAATTTACAAAAATGCATATTTTTAAATAATGCTACTAAGTTTGACATTAGATAAATGTACATAATAGGAGGTGTTTTTTTTTGAATGAGTTGCTTTTTTCTATTTGGGAAAAGTGCATTTATAACAACTTTTATCATACTTAAAAAAAACCATTTTGACAATCACTGTCTCTTATAAATTCAAGATATATGAGATAATTAAATGACACTTGAATTTCCTTTTTACTCTTGAAACTCTTGGTTAAACAACATGTGTGGGTGACTTCCACACTACAGACAAAGTTCCTATAATATTTGAAAATGACTTTGTTTTCTTTTTCGCTTTCAGGTGCTTCATTCCAAATATTTATGCAGCCCTTTTTACTGCTGCCCTGGTACCACTAGTATGCCTGGTGGTAGTATTTGTGGTGTTCATCCATGTTTATCAAGTGACACCCCAGTGGAAAGCTTATGATGATGTTTTTAGAGGAAGAACCAATGCAGCAGGTATGAAATATGAACTATGTTGAATGAAGCCAACAAGGCAGATTTCTCTAAGTTTTAGCCCTCTAAATATATTGTCATTTTATATGTATTTGAAATAACGCTATGTTGAGTAAGGTATAAATGTAATTGATGAGATATATATTTTCTTTTTATATGTATTTGAAATAATGCTATGTTGAGTAAGGTGTAAATGTAATTGATGAGATATTTTGGCCTAGATGTGTAGCAATACACAATGCTTTATCAGTTGAATTTCCACTCACCCTCCTACAAAAAAGGTTTCTGATTATTTCCATTGTGAAAAATAGAACTAAATTAAGACCCATCAATAGATTCATTTTGAACTTGACCAATGAAAGTGAACAAGACCTAAGATTGTCAAAACTAACGTCTAAATCAATTGACTTTAAGGAACCTACTGTTAAAGGAGAATGAAGAACACATTAAGTAGATTTCTATCTGCTTATTTATGGCTCATAAGTTACAATGAACTGATTAACCTTACTACACAGAAGAACTTTAAGCCTGAATTGAAGGTTTGAGGTATCCTGCACATTTGTGTTGGAAAATGTTTGTAGAAAGCAAATATCTTCTAAAGGGAGATTGAAACCTCCTATAGCACATATAAAATCAAACTTGTGCATTTTACACTAGCACAATTTGAAAAATAAAGGTTCCAAATGAGGACTTAATTTTTTAATCCTATCAAAGTCTGGCATAAAAGTACTTTAAAACAGTGTTTTTCCATCTTGACTGCTTTAAGATGTGTAGACTTCAACTCCCAGAATCCCCAAACCAGCATGGCTAAAACTCTCAGGATTCTCCAGCTAGTCCACACATTTAAAATTGACAGGATTGAGAAACTGCCTCAAACTTTCTTGCAAGTACATCATAGCTGTATGCTCTGTCTGGCAGCTCTTCTCCAGATATTCAGCAGAGCATTTGTCTTGCCTGGCTAAATTGAAAAGCCTTTTCCTTATAAAGCATGGCCAAAATGGTCTTATACAAAACCTCCCAACTACCACAAAGCATGGTTTGACTAGCACTTAGCCAAAAAAAGTTTTTTGTCAAGAAATAAAATCAAAACTGCTCCTAGACAAGATACACTTTCAATCTAAATCCATGCAGAATCTTTCTCTAGATGCCCATGCTAGACCAATATAAAAGAACGTGATGATTCCCAGCTGTCAAAGGCTTTCTGGAGATGTATTGAAAATAGCCCTTTGGGTTGCATTTAGAAAACAATAGGAAGTCAGTGCAGATGCTGGAGCAATATGAGTGACTGTTCTAACATGGAGAACAGGTGGAAGGAAGGCGAGGATGGCTGCAGTGTTTGATAGAGGACACCTGTTGGGTTTGAATTTCACTAGGATGTTTTCAGATATAGTGCTCATATCTCCTTGTAAAGGTCAAATCTTTGTGTTAAGGTTCTCCTTTTTTATTATACAGCCCTTTGCTTTTAATGGTAGCCTTACAATTTTTAGTCTCTTTCACACTTTGCTGAAGATGATATATTCCTTGCTACATGCGGTCATCCTTTTGCTGGCTTGGCAGGATGGAAAGGTCAAAGGATGCCATTTTTAACATATATTTAGGCACTTGAGGGTGAGGAGAATTCAATGTGTCTTCTCATTTTTGATAAATGGTATAATTGAGATAATTAGTTTAGACTTTTGATAGTTATATAGAGAAGATATGTGTGAGGAAGGGCTGGGCAGAGATTTCACTCTGGTTCTTGCATATTTGAACGATGCAATCCAAAACTATTAAGTGCACATTTAGAAGTATGAATTTAAAAATTGGTGTCCTTTGTTTCTTATCTAATGGTATGTGGGGAATGGGAAACAAGAGGAAGAGCCACACATGAAAGATATCTCAGTCCACAGAAGAAGAGTAGATTTGGGAAGCAGTTCAGAAGGAACCCTCACTAGTTTTCCAGAGGGTAAAAGAAAAGGATGAGAATAATATGTTCAGCCTTGCAAAACCCTGTTAGTATAACCTTACAATAAAGATACAGCTAATATTCATTGTTATGTTTCTTCTTCTAGACTACCTCAAAAAGCTAACATTTCCTTAATGGTGGAATCAACAGTCTATCCCAGTGGTTCCCAAAGTGGGTGGTACCGCCTCCTGGGGGTGGGTGGGATGACTTAGGGGAGCACTAAGAGGCAAGGGGGCAGCAGGAGGACACTAAGGGGCAAGGGGGATGGCAGAGGAGTGCTGGAGGTGGGCCCATCACAGGGCACAATTCAGTTCCCCCCCCCCACTTGCTTGGCTTGCTGGTGGCCGAGAGGGAGGCGAGCCAGGGCTGACCCATTGCTGCTTGGGTCCAACCTGGATTCTCCGCAGCTGCTGGGCCTTGCCTGCTAGCGGTGGGGGTTGGGCCTTGCCTGCTAGGGGCGCCCCTTGCCTGCCGCCCCTTCCCTCTGCTGCCTTCCAGCCTGCATGCTTTGGCTGAATGCAGGCCACCGCTGTGAGAATGATGCGAGTCAAGCCTCATGAGAGCGGATCTTCCATCCATGGAGCTTACATAGCAGCGGCCTGCACTCAGCTAAAATGCTCAGGGGGGCGGCTGGCAGAGGGGGATGCAGGCAGCATAAGCCTCGTGCTTCCTAGTTGCCTCCTGCACTCCCCCTCAGCAGCCATGACCCGCGAGCCCCAGCAGCTGACGAGATGTGGGCTGGTGGGGAGCTGAGTAGCGACAGGTCTGCCCTGACTGGTTCACATTTCCCTCTGCCACCAGCTGCGGGAGTAAGGTAAGTTTGTAGGCAGTCAGGAAAGCCCAAACCACTGCAGTGTACATAAGAAGAAAAGATACATTCATCAAGAGTCAAGAATCATAAGGTACTTAATAGTCATAGGGTACAATAAGCAATCAAATCATACTAGGAAACAGTCAATATAAATAGTAAGAATACAAACAACAAGGTTACAGACATACAGTGACAAGTGGGAGGGGATGGGTGATAGGAACGATGAGAAGATTAATACTAATAGTAGTGCAGACTTTGTAAATAGTTGGACAGTGTTGAGGGGATTATTTGTTTAGCAGAGTGATAGCGTTCAGGAAAAAAACTGTCCTTGAGTCTAGTTTTTCTGGTGTGCAGTGCGGGATGTGAGGGGTCTGTAAATATTTTCATAGTCGTCTTTTTGACTCTTGCAGTATACAGGTCCTTGATTTTTATTTTTTTTAAATTTGGTTTGCCAATTGCTTACAAGATAATAGGTATAAGTAAAAACATAGTTATGAATACATGGATACATATAAGAAAAATAAAAGAAACAATAGGACAGGGACGGTAGGCACGTTGGAAAGCAGTTTGGTAGCAATTGTTTTTTCTGCAGTCCTAATTATCCTCTGAGGTCTGTGTCTGTCTTGTTGGGTTGCAGAACTAAACCAGACAGTTATAGAGGTGCAGATGACAGACTCAATGATTCCTCTGTAGAACTGTATCAGCAGCTCCTTGGGCAGTTGGAGCTTTCTGAGTTGGCGCAGAAATAACATTCTTTGTTGTGCTTTTTTGATGATGTTTTTGAAGTTAGGTGTCCATTTTTAGGTCTTGTGATAAGATAGAACCTAGAAATTTGAAGGTCTCTACTGTTAATACTGTGTTGTTTAGTATTGTAAGAGGTAGTATGGGAGGGTTTCTTCTAAAGTCTACCACCATTTCTACGATTTTAAGTGTGTTTGGTTCCAGATTGTTCCAGTTATACCACGAGGCAAGTTGTACAACCTCCTGTCTGTATGCGGATTTGTCATTTTATTGAACGAGACCAATCACTGTTGTATCATCTGCAAGATCAAAAAAATACTAGCCATCCTGGCATGTTGTTCTTGTGGTTAACTGTACATTATGTAAATCCAGAAAAAAAATGATTTAGTAACCATGCATGCAAATATGTGGACACAGAATGGAGGTTTCCCCTAGTAAGGATACTGCCTGGTGACTTGGCCATTGATGTACTTATTATAGGAATTTAGCTGTTTAATCATTCCAGTCATCTCTTTCTAACAGTGAATGTATTTTGCAGCCTGCTACAAGCTAAATTGTACAGAGTCAATGGGCTTCCCCATGTTTTAGAGGAAATAACAGTTAACTAGAGGAAGTAATGCATAGGGATTTTAAACAACAACAAAAATCAGTTCACTATGAAACAGTATGGACATATGTGTCTGGGAAAAGTTTAAATCTCCATGTATTTTAAACATTTCAGTCATATTTTTAAGGGTGGCATTTGCTTCGTTAAACTCCTCTAAATAACTAAGTAGTTTTGTTTATGTGATATTTGTATACATTTAAAATATTAGGGGTCTTATTAGTATTATCTGAGTATGTTTTACTTTAATCCTGTGGGAGCCTGTTTCTTTCTTTTTGTTTGTATGTCTGAGCCTATTTTGCACATGGGAGGAGCTTGCTAGTGAATTTACAGTTGGCATAAACCATGGACCCTGAAATGCTTTGTTAGTCAGAAAAAAAGCTAGCATAACATAATCCTAAATTTATTGCCTCACATACATTAACATATTCCCGTAGTGCAATTAAAATGGAAATTCCGATTCTGCTGAAATTGTGGGCTAAGAATAGCAGTGTACGCTATGATATAAAGGGCACTTCCAAATCAGCAGATCTTTATAGTGTGACTAATTTTTCATATTATTAGCTGCCCCTGGCCATGTATTGATATGGGCAGCCATATAAATAAAATAAATCCCAAGGCATTCAGATAGGGCTTTACATATGAATAAAGAGGATTATGCAGAGATCTGAGAGGCAAACTTTGATTCAGAGTGTGCATAGATGCATATCAGTGGTGGGATTCAAATATTTTTACCACCGGTTTGGTGGGCGTGACTTGGTGGGCATGCTTTGAGCGTGTTCACACACTTTGCGTGCATGCCAAACACGCACTTTGTGCAGGTGCAGAGGTGTTCTAACTCACCTCCTGCAAGCCTGTACGATCCCGGTTGCTTCAGCAGCTGCTGCACGGCACTCTTCTGTGCCATGCAAAGCAGCTGCGCTTCAAATTCAGAGGATAAAGGTGAGTATGGGAGCCCATGCAGGCAGGTGGAAGTAATTCAGTGCCTCTGAGCAAAGAAAGGGTGAACTTTTGGCAGTAACATAAATATTTTCAGAGAATGGCATCTTCCACAAGGAAGGTGTAATTTATTGGGAATGATACTGTGGCAACAATTCAACTCACACATTCATATTTTGGAGTACATTGGATGCTAAAAAAAAATAGGGGAGCTTTTTTTTAAAGGAACAAAGTACTTTTGCTGATCTTTTAAACCTCAGTTTTCATTTAGATGTTGCATGTTCAACAAGTGAGTGCTTGTTTGTCGTGCTACTTCAGAGTACTATGCTTTCATGTGTGGAAGATGAGTGTTTTGGATATTTATGTAAGTATTATAATTAGTTCTCAACTTACAAGATAATGATCATTCCTAAGTGGCTTTCGAGCAGAATAAACAATAGTAAAGAAAAGCAAATTGTTAAAATAAAAAAAGAAATCTTTACCATCCTTTCCACAGGGAGAAAGGATAGTAGTCCAGCTGATAGGCTTCTATTGGCAGTTTTGCCTGCTTACCTCTCCCTTCAGGGAGTACTTCTCACAGTACCATAATCACCAAGGGAAGTATTGTCTGTGTTTTATGAATCTGTGCAATATTTCAGAACTGGCCAAGTCTCATGTTCTATAGAAGTTGTGAAAGACACTGAAGTTTCACAACTCTAGTTGCTTTCATTCTATTGATTTGGAAACTTTTTTCTATGATAAGCAAATTAAGTTAAATAATTACATCATGTTCCTAGTTTTGTATCTCATTAATTCAGTATACTAGAAAGTGGCAGAAGAAAATGACAACTGTCTGAAAAAGAAATTTGGACCAATTTATTTTGCTACTCTATTTTTAAAGAAATAGGGCATGTCTGCTAAGACAACTATAATCCTTTTAAATAGATTTTCAGCTATTTAACATCCTGTGTTCTGTTGCTTCATGAGTAACAGGTTTAGTTTGCAGAGTTCCTAAAAGAAAATCATAGACCAGTAACAGAAATATATTCCCCATATGTAATTTCGTTGTTTCTTCATGGCTTGGGCAAGGAGGGTCTTAAAGAGAATAAAAGCAATTAGACGTGGCCTTTATCCTCCATCTTTGGTCTGGTTTCTCTATTTTATGGGTAGTTGACATTGAATAGCTTAATAACTCCTCAAATTAAATGTCTTCCTGTGCAATGCTTATTCTGCTTCTTGGTTATTGAATAGGTAAGAACACTAAAATAATTAGGGAGCCAGTTGAAATATATGTTGTGTAAAATTAACTAAAGCCAGTAAAAGCTCATTTACAATATTGAAATTGGTTCTGCTGATTTACCCACTTCTGTTGACTTCACTGTTATCTACTTCAAAATGAGGTCACGACATGAGGCAGTCACTTCACTCTCAGTTGACCAAAAGGCAGACTTCACTTGCCCCCACGTGGACTGTTTTATTTCAGGCTTTGTAACATATGTGTAACATATGTCAGTATATGCAGTTTCAGTGGGGTGATTCTATTAAGGTATCTTTTTTCTAATCCCTTTGAAACTGCAGATGAATTCTAGCATGAAACTCTTCCTACAGAAAAAGGGGTAGATACCAGCAGTTGGAAGACAAAGAGTCATATTGGGGTGATCAGGAAAACAGCTTTTTGGATTGTATCTAGTGTACTGAAGAATTTTGGTTTGAAATGTGTTAGCCAACCATTGTCTCCTTTGGAACATATGTGTAGGAAAGTGTTCTTAGGAATGCATTCTGTATCTGTATTTTTGAAGCTTTCTTGTGGTATATGAATAAATTGTCTTTGCAAATTAAAGCCAATCTCTCAGAATCCTACAAAGTGAAGTTAAGTTGAGGCTGGAATATAAGGCCTAAATTTTGCGGTGTTATCACACTAAATTTCATTATCAAACATTTGCATTGTTAAAACCAAACTTCAACACAGAATGTTTTCTGATTCCTGGAATAATAACATTAAAGTTACAAAAGCATATTCTCTTAATTATCTGGAAGGCTTGAGGTGGTTCAGGTTGTTTTCTAAATAGGTTTGGATGTGTTTTCTGCAAAGCATTTTGTTGTTTGCCAAGAGTTTTAAAAATATTTTTATAGGAGCCAAATAGAATAGTAACTAAAATAAAAACTCAAGCAGCTAACAGCTTGAGTTATAATCAGTTGCAAAAATGTAAATTATGATATCTCTCAATATGCATTTCTCTAGTCAGCACTTATTCTCTCAATTTACACTACTTGTATTAGATCCAAAAGAGAAGCACAATTATTTTCATCTCTTATTCCAAGTTGCTGTCCTCCATTCTGTTTTTGTTATTTTTAAAAAAACTACTAATGTTTGGTTAAGGCTAGTCACTTGTGGTAGGATATATTTCTACAGTCTAAATTGAAAAACTCATGCAGACAGTTTATGTATTAATAGTACAGTTGAGTTTTCTAAATTTCATGTTCATAAGGAGACAACAGATTGCTAATAAAACTAAGAATTATAGCAGTATCTAAATATAATTGTCAAAAATATTACACCTTTTTTTTACAGTTTTAGACCACATTAATTTATTCTTACAGTTTTTTTTAAATAGATGTGAAATCATATATCACTTTGAGTTTAAATGAAATGATAAATGAACACAAAATAGTATTATCTAGAATATTCTAACACTTTTTACTAATAAATGTGGTTTCAGGTTGCTGGCATTTCGCAATTTTTTTTTGCTTGATATTAAACCATAGTATCAAGATTTTGGCAAAAGTGAATGTAGGGACCTGGTGTGGCAATTACTTACACACTATAGTATTTGTTTTTCCACCTGGCTAGTAATTTTTGAAGAGTAGGTTTTAGCAAAGTTGTAGTATTAGCTAACAACCAGAATACCTTTAGTTATTCTTTCATACTAATTCTGATTTTTTTCCACATTGCATAACATTGCCTACTCAATAAGTAATAGCATGATGGGTATAGGTGTGTGTGGTGTGTGTGTGTGTGTGTGTGTGTGTGTGTGTTGATTCTTTGGTTGAAAAAAAATGCAAAAGGCTGTAATAGGCTAAAATGCTAATTTGTAACATATAGAATATTACCTTTGTTTGTTTAACAAACAAATGATTTTTTGAAACATTTTGTTTAACAAACAAATGAATCTATTGTTTCATTGGTTTCATTTTTCCAAAAAAACTAAACCAACTTAAACAAACCATATTCTGATTTAGGAAAATATATGAATCTATCCAGCATTGCATGAACCCACACCTTGAATATCTGTTGTTATAAGCATGGAATAGGATGAGTTTATTTAGATATATATGTCTACTGCATTCAGCTAGTTTTGTTGGCATGCCAAATAGCATTGTACACAGACTATCTCATTATTTTGTTAATGCCTCATTGTTAAATTCAACTAGGCTTTGGAACATCCCTTCTCTACTTCCAAAATAGCTTTCCTGCTTCTCATTTGTTTTCAGTTTTCATACTCTATTATGCCTAAACTTCCCTACTACCCCCAAATTTTCTCTTTCCTTCATCTGTTTTCTCTTCCTCAGTTCTTGTTGTATGTTAAAACTTTACTATAAGTTAAATGTCAGGCAATTGCAACTTCTTCCCATAGTTGTCACTCCATCTACTACCTGTTGCCATCTTGTTCTAGTCTTCATATTGAAATTTCAAGTTTATACTGGAGTCATATCAGTACTTGCTTTTCTTCTACCGATCAGTCAGTTCATTTCCAAAAACAGGTCATTTCTGACAGATCATGAAATGTTATACTGTTCACAAAATCTCTATTTTGTGTGCTGAATTACTGTAGAACATTCCCTTTCAAAGCTCTATAATAGTTGGAGTTAAGTTAGTGGTGTTCCACTACTTGCAGCTTCATTGACTCTAATTTTCAGAGGCCTTTGTGCTAGTGTCCATTAAATCTGAACACTGCTGCGTGCCCATACAATGACAAAAATCTGCTTACACACTCCAGTATCTGCCTGGCTCATTAAGAAATATTAAAGGATATTTCCACATGCTAATACGATCTGCTTAAATGAAAAAAAACCTTATGTTTATTCTGCTTGTTTCTGCAGGGAAACAAATTACTGCCATATGTCACAAATTGACATTCATCCATCTCTTAGTAATTCTGGCCATCTTAAGGAAGAGCACTACTGATAGAAGATAATATTTTTAGTTCAGAGTTGAACTGTGGTGCTCTCTGAGTTAGGTGGTTTTCTTGCAGATATTTCATTACCAAACTAGGTAACATCAGAACTCCACAGAAAAGCTCTAGTTTGCAAATCTACTTACGGTATTGCTAACCATGTATTGAAGGGAAAAACATACTTTTCTTTGTTAGACTAGACAACAGAGCAGGTTCTCCAAGATACTAAATCTTGATTGTGTTTGTCATTTTCTCTATTATTGGCACAAATATACTTTAATAAACATCAAAGGGTAGTACAGTATTTTTCTCCCTTTGATTCTCAATATTGCAGTTTTCATTACATGTTTTCTTGTTTATTTGTTTATTTATTTCTCTGATTTCTTTGTTTCTCAGTTCCTGAAAGCTCTCCGTAACTATAATCAAAGTAACATAATGCCAACCCGATTTACCACCCTCAAGGGCAGACTAATCCTTCCTTCATCTCCAAAAGCTTTACTGAGAAATAGTGCTTTTCAAAAACCCAGTAAAGAAGGGTAGTTTTGGTTGCTGATGGAAAGCTGTTTTACATTGTGTTGTAAAAATCTTGTAATATCATTGCTACATTAACTATGGCCCACTACAGTCTGAAAGGCATGGCCACATATTTTCAATTTTTCAGTACCATTTTATTCTTAGATTCCACCATTACAGTGGAATACAGCCCAACTCCCATACACGTATGAATGCTTTATGCATTTTCTTCTAACTTATTTCAGGATATTGATTAGTTTATTATTACATAGTACCAGTGGCCTTAATTCCTTCATGATACAGAGGCTATACAAGATTCACACTTAAAAAGAAAAATAGAAACAATATATATGTATAAACATAGGCATCTCTAGATTCCATCACTTACCAAGATGATGAAAGTGGTATTATGTTGTTATGCTGCAAGGACACCTTCCCCTTTCGGACATGCATTACAATGCATGTTGTAAAGGGGCAGGGCTTCATCATAAACAACATAATGCTGCTTTCATAAATTTGCCTATTAGACAGATTCTGCCATCACTCACCATCCTTCTCCCGGGATTTTGCTGCATGTACATTTATAGTGAAAATATTTGAAAACTGCCTGTAACTGATTATTGCCATAATTCTACAAGACAAATTTGCTGGGAACTTTTCAACTTGGTTCATTGGTATAAATTTGATTTGTATAAAAGTATATGCTCTAATTCATTTCAGTGTGTATATATAGTCTTCATGTATATGTATAGTCATTAAACTGAACTCTAACTAAAAATATGTACAACCATCCACGCAATCAAAATCCCTGTCCTATTTTTTTCCAATGAGACATAGCAAGGCTGCCTAATAAGGAATCGGTCTCTTTTCTATGCTGGCCAACAGACAGTCTCTAGGGCTTCAGACGTTCTTTCTCAGGTTGATCTGCAGATATCAGAATCTATTTTCTATTTTCCTTTTCTTGTATTTCTTGTAGATAGATGGATAATCTCAGAATAAACTGAAAATTAAATGAAGAAAGTTAAAAATAGAGATTCCTATTCCCCAAAGATTTCTTCAGGAAATAATCTACAATATCGTCCGGCTGCAGTACAATGCAGAAGAAGAAGTACCTATCCTAGACAAAGAATAAAAAATGTTAAATTTTAAAACATCCTAAAGAAAACATTATTTTCAGATAGTCTCTGACTCCTTAGACTCAATGCTTGTTTTGTGTCACAGAAATGCTCAATGCTTTTGTGTCACAGAAAGAGCTGTCAAACCTTCCAAAAAGTATTAAAATTAAGGGCATGCAAACAGCTATTAGAATAGGATTAAGCATATGTGTTGACTCATCTCTAGAAGGGGATGAACATTTCCAATGGTGTAAGAAGTGTATAAAATACCAGATTCAAAGAATTCCAGTCAAATGATCTGGATGGCAGCACCTTGAAAAACATCTTTTTGAAACCTGTAGAGATGCTAATTCAGAACTGACATTATGAGGCAAGACACATAAAAGGTTTGATTAGGTAACTGTTCACATTTTATGCTGCAAACATTGGAAACAAGAACCAGTATAAGAAGATTTAGCAATGTTTCACTTCAACCTATCCTTGGTTTGTGAAAAAGATAGGTATTGATTTGCAAAGTTTCATTCTTACGATGGCAATGTACTAAAAACCTTGAAGCAATATTTTGTTATCTTGTTGAAAGGCATCTATGCTGTTTGTTACACAGTTCCATATATAATTTAATATGAATAAACATGTGCATTTGAAAACTAATTATGAAGTTCTTATATTTAACTATCCTTTAAGGTTTTTTAAAAATAGTGTTAATCACTGTAGAGAAAGAGTGACATTTTGCAAAATGCCTGTACAAATTTAAATGTACATAGCTGAATAAATAAGAACTTTGGCATCTGCTCTGAGTGCAATGTCAACTCCAAAGCTCAATCATGTCATTTAACTTTCCATTTTTTCAAGGAATAAAGGAATCTAGTTTGTTCATCTAAAACTCTTCCTTCCTTCCTTCCTTCCTTTTCTCCCTCCCTCCTTCTCATTGATTATTTATTTCTTATAAGTATCTATCTCATGTATTCAAAACTATATTTATTCTTATACCTGTATCTTGTAAGTGATTGACAAATCAAATAAATACTAAATACTAAATTACCCATCTACTCATTCAACAGGTTTTAAAGTTTAAATTTGCTTTATCCAATTAATAAACATGGTTTCTCGCCTGGACTTTTTAAAATATAACCTCATCTTCTGCTACCAGAACTGCTTGCTTGCTTGCTTGCTTGCTTGCTTGCTTGCTTGATTGATTGATTGATTGATTGAATGAATGATTGATCTTGCCTTCAGTTTTTTGGATGAGTTCATCTGCTGAATAATCCATCCAAATAGTTTTGGGGTTTCTTTTCCAACTCCCAGTCAGCTGCCTTCAGCTCTAACAGAGCTGGGAAAGGGAAAAACTGTGCATAGCCATCACAGTTAGGATTGATGGTCACAGAAGCACTGATAAGTTAAAATATATTCATAGGCTGTTGATATCCAAGCTATTTTTGCAAAGCATGTCAATGTGATAAATTCATGTTTTTATGTTTTCCAGAGATCCCATTGGTTTTGTACTTATTTGCCCTCATTTCCATGACATGGCTATGGGGAGGACTGCACATGGCTTACAGGCATCTATGGATGCTGGTCTTCTTTGTCATTTTCAACAGCCTACAAGTAAGCACTTAATATATTTATCATTTACTTTTTTAACAAAATCAAAGCACTGTATGTTTACTTATGTGAACCCTGGAAAAAGAGCAA
The DNA here is from genome assembly GCF_049901735.1 of Notechis scutatus. NCBI lineage: Eukaryota > Metazoa > Chordata > Lepidosauria > Squamata > Elapidae > Notechis > Notechis scutatus. The sequence continues at coordinate 227,657,832 of NC_142010.1, read as the reverse complement.
GTGTGTGAAAAGGAAAAGTTGTACATCTATAAGTAAAATATAATGTGGCTGGTATGTATTCTCACACATGCATGTACATATTCCTTAATATAAAACAGGGTTCTGATGAAATGACTAAACACTTCAACAGTACAGCAATAAAAACTATAAATGTTCATTCTTGGAAATAGAATTCAGCTGAACTTAAATTTCAACTGGGAAGTATTTTTCTATAAAGTAATTGAAAATAAAGTCTACAATATGAAGCAGTGTAAAATAATCTGCATGTGAGATATAATTTAAAAACTAGTGAAATATTAAACATTTAGGTAGAACTTGCATGTTAACAGTTTAACTTGAAAAAAGATACGGATTTGTGCATGCAGAATTTTTTTCCAAATACTTGTTGCAATGTTTGGATCTCTGTCTTGTACTCAACTGAAGAATGAAGAAAAAAGAATTGCACAGAAGTAACTTCTTTTTTGGCAAGTGTGAGTGGGAAAATGTTAGAACTGTAATCATATTTAACCAACTAATTGGATAGATTATAGATTGGAGACATTTTAATTAAAAAAACTTTTCTAATTAAACACCAACTCATTTTTAAGTTTTAATTATTTTGAATATCAGTACTTATAAAATTGATACATGGCAAATATGATAGGAATTTCCCCCTTGCTGTCACTTTAGAAAATGTTTCCTAAAAAACTACTTGGTGCTATATTTAAAGACATCATTAAATAACAAGACATTATATAGATTTTCCCTATCACCAAATTTATATAAAATGAAGAGAAAGTAATAATTAATTGGATTGAGTAATTGAAACTGTTACGAACTAAACAAACTCATTTGTCAATAACTATACTAGCTTACTTCAGCAGCAGGCTTGTAATCCTGCACTTCTGATTGGCCCGCGGATAAGCGAATCGTGATTGGCCGATTCTGGCTAATCTGATTGGCTGACAATGGGCCGTCTCTGATTGGACACTTTTAGAGCGGTTAGTTCAATTTCATTGGTTGTTGTGACAGCAGCCAGCTCTATAAAAGAGCTGCTGCTGCCCTAGTTGTTGCTCTGTTCTGAAGTCACTATTAAAGAGTTGAATTGAGTCACTATCGATGCCTCGTCTCCGTTATTGCGCCCACTCCTCCAGATCTAACAGAAACAGCCATATCAAATGCATTACATTTCATTCTTAAATTGGTGCTTTCTAGCAGTTGGATTTTACTATTACACAACTTACCTGTATATGGATTATGAGACATGTTATCCCACATAACTTAAGGCCACCAAAATTAGGAAGGCTGAACAAATTAGCAAAAATCAGCATTGATGATCTCTCTCCTCTGTGCATTTGTCCCAATGATTTTGACAGTACTTATTTTAAGTAAAATGTATCATATGCTTTTAGAAGAAATAAATCCTGAAGTGAATTAGATTTATTTTAAAATAGAGATATATAAAATTTGACTTTAGATCTAAAGATTGTAGGCTAAAATCTCTGTTACTACTGAATAGGCATGGCTGGAAGTGATGTATTAACAAGACTCTTGACCTGTTCACTTGCATTAACATTGGGTTTTGGCTATAGTGGTATCCTATAGCAATTTTTGGAATCATATTATGGAACAATACATTTATTTGTTAATGTAGGAGGCATCTTTAAGCATTATTTATTTTAAATTGCATTTGTTCCACACAAGTATATTAAGACTATACCTTGCTATCATTCAGTTCCTTGTGTTCTTTGTTGGATTTGCTCACTCAAATTTATTTTATTTATTTGTTAAATTTATCTTCTGCCCATTTTGCCATAAGACTGCTGTATGTGGCTTGCACCAATAAAAACAGAGAAATAAAAAGAAGTGCAAACATAACAATAGTAAAGTAATGGAACAATAGAATAAACAATGAAAAAGAGTACAATGATACAACGGGTATCCCATATACACAGCCTTTTCTTTTTTTGCCTCTGCTGTAATGGCAGAACCCCAACCATTTAGCAAATTACATTTAAAGAGACTTCAGATGACTTGCAGGAACAGTTCCCAAAGTCTTGGAATATAATGGAAGCTTTTGAGATGTACACTTTTAATGCAATTCAAATATAAATACACTAAGTTGATTTAATAATATAGATTAAACTAAAAACTAAATATAGACAAAACAAAAAAGTTTGACTGGTAATCTCCTCCCCAATCTTTTAGTTAAAATTATGATGAGCAATATTATATATGTTGGTAGTCTGTTGCTGCAAATCACGTGTAGATTTACCTTTGTATTCACTTTGATTAGAAGAATGGGAAGTTAAATGACAAATGTAAGAATACCAAGAGGAGAAAATACTAAATTCATATATAAACCAATTGGATTTGAAATGCTGCAATAAATCAGCAACAGATTTTGGCTGACAGTAAAGAACTTAATGAGATAATCCACAGTGTGCAACTTTAGTGAAAAACAAATGTACAGTATCTAGAATTATTCAGAAGAGAATTAACAAATAAATTACTGAGCACAAAAAGTATTTTTTCTTTACTTCTTTTGAGTTGATCGAAGAGCTTTTCCTTTAGAATATTTTTTCCAAGGAAGAAAACTTTTGGAGAAATATTTATTTATTTACAGTCATATACTGTCTTTCATTCAAGAGCTCAAAGCCGTATACAATGCATAGGCCTCTGTTCTATTTTTCTCATAACAATAGCCCTGCAAGAAGAGTTAAGTTGAGAGAGAATGACTGACCTGAACTCATTAGTGAGCTTCTAGCTTCTGGTTTTCCTTATATATTTATTTGTTTGTTAGGTTTTTTGTTTGCTGCCCATCTCGTTTTGAAGTAACTCTTGGCGACTTTATAGCATAAAACATTAAAATCACCAGAGATAAATATCCCTAACACAATGAAATATAAGTACAATGAAAGTAAAATCATAGTTACAAGGTGGTGAAGGAGGAAGCTATATGGCAGGGAGGTGGGATTGGTTCTTAATTAATCTACCACCTCTAGTGTGATGTTCCCCAATTGGACCCACAAGCCATCTAGCAGAGCCAGGTTTTAACGTTCTTGTGGGACGTCGGAAGGGTGGGAGCTGATCTCACCTCAGGGAATAAGATATTCCAAAAGACAAGGGCCACATTCTTAGTTCAATGTTTTAATTAGTCAATAATTACAATAGAATGGAATGGAATTGCATTTAATCTTGAGGTGGCCAAGATTTATGTTTGAATATCTTTTATTTACTGTACAATCATATGTAGTGTTGTCCAGCTTCTCTAGCATCTCATGCTTCAAACTACAATATTAAGGAAAAACAACAGGAGGAAAATTCTTCCCTGCCTTTTTTGGTGGCCACAGTACAGTTATTACTTAAAGAGACATTTTTCCTTTGAGAAATTTTTGGAGAACATTTTGCTTTTCTTGAAAATATTTGGCAATGCAGTCTGCCCAATTTCTCTGCTGACAAATTTGCTGGCAAAATTTGAATGAGCAATTATATTTAGCTATCATTATACCATTATATAAGTACCATGCTAAAATAATTTTCACAGCAACATTGCCTTTACTCCCCAGCTCCTTAATTTGTAGATGATTTTTAAAATCTGCTCACTCACATTTTAACAATTTAAAATGTTAAGAACAAAGAGCAAAAATCACAATCAACTTGAGCTTTCACCTGTCATGTAATAGCAAAATCTCACTTTTTTTTTCTTCTTCATACAAATGGCAGAAAAAATTGGGTGTGTTCCACTCCTAACCAGCCACATTCTACTTTCTCTTCACTTTCTGGTCATGTGCCTAAGTAAATAAAGTCTTAATAATTTCTACACGGAAGAGCTGAAAAGGCACCCTTCAAAAACCTGAAGCACAACAGCATGATGAGCCAAAATCTTCTGCATATGATTTGGCATGGTTTCAAACATACCACAGCAGAACCAAAAGTAAATTACACTAAGTCTCAAACACAATTAATTCTTTGAAATTTAAAGCTGTTTTCAAACTGATGCAGAATTCTTGTGCGGGTATTCTTGTGCAATATTACAAATAATTCTTTGTGCTGCATCTCACAAAGAATCCTGCAAAACTGAAAAAGGGCAACCAAAATCACAGAAGGTCGGAGTAATTCTTCTACAAAGAAGGGTTTTGACAACTGGAGGGGTGGAGATGGAGGGGTAGTAAAAAGAGGTAGTACAGTGATTCAAAGTACTAGATACTAAATTCAATAAAGCTAAATTATGGAAAATTTAGAAGAGATGAAAAAAGATATAGTAAGAATGCCCACCATGGACAGGGTTGTAAAAGACAATCCAACAAATTCCTGAAAATGAACTCCTAATCATGATGTATATGAACCCCAGTTTAGCAACATATCCCTTAGAACCAGTGGTTGAAGAACATGAATTAAAGGATGCAACTGGGCTCACAAGGTGATATGCTAGGCTTTGATTGGACAGTACAAGAAGAGAATGCAAGGAGAAATATTTTTTTGCTCCGAGCTATATATTTTCTGTTTTACCACAATTTGTTTTCAAAGACTTGTGTTTTATTTAAAATGGAAAAAGAAGCTACTGAATTCCAGGAAAGAGAAAAATGTTTAAGATAGAGATTTTCTCATGAAGCTAAACTACGGTTTAGTAATTTGTAGCTGAGGATTTAGCATTAATGAAAGGAGTTTATCCTTGGTTTACCATTACATCCAAATGCAGCAAATGTATTATAAGCAAAGTGAACAATCTTGGTAAATAACCATAAATAACCTAAATCCTTTTTGTGTTTGAACACCGATGTATTTTTCATCTCACTAATTAGCAGCAAGTAGACTGAACTTCAGGGATATGATCAGCATAGGAAAATGTCTACTATACTGTAAATCATACTCTGCAAAATAAACGTGACACAAATATCCAATCTCTAGGGCATTTTTCACAGATTTAATTTCAGTCTTTACTGTTTTTGTTACAAAGAGCCAAGAAATAAATTTACAAGATGCAGTAGAAACAAATTATAATAGTGTTCAAAAGTTTTTCAGGGAAGCATGTAATTTTTCACAGTCTATATAATGTCTTTAATCTGTCCTGATAATTTCTGTTTCTCAATATTTGATTTTTTAAAAATAGATTTTTCAAAATTATTGTTTATTCTGCATTTTTGCATTCTTTCTTTTTCTCCTCTGCTTCCATTTGTCTAATATAAGAAACTAAATGGTAACTTTCTTAATTCTTGAAGCTGCTAAGATCTATTTTTAGATTCATAACAGAATGTGCTATTGTCTGCCATTCCAGGTAAATCCGACAGGAAACACAACTAGATAATCTAATTCTACTTTATTCTAAGGCCATGATGGCGAACCTATGCCACGCATGCTGGAAGTGGCATGCAGAGCCATCTCCCGTTGCTCTTCTGGGTTCCGGTGTATGCATTCGGGGGTGCCAGAAACCGGAGCACATGCATGCACCAGCCAACTGGTCTTTGTGCACGCATGTGCATTAGAAACTGGAAGACCAAGTGGCTTCAGGTTGCTGTTAATAGGTATTTGACTGAAGTATTTGACTGCACACACTGGGAAGCTGAGCTTCTAGTTTCCGGTGCTCCCACACACGCACATCAGGGGGTTGCTTTTCCGGTTTCCAGCATGCGCACACATGCACGCGCACTCCCATTTCAGCACTCGGTGCCGGAGAACTTAATCACCACTGTTCTAAGGTGTCATTAACAGAATCTTGCAAGACTGAAGATACAAATCACTTTTAGTCATCTGAGTGATGGGGAGGGAGGTCTTTCCTAAGTTTTTTCCTCTGACCATTAATCACCTGGGGACTCGCCTCTCCACTTGGATCATTTTCAAGGCTTTCCTTGTCCCTCAAGTTCACTCTTACATACCATTACAGATAGATAGTGAACAAGCCCAAAAACTAATTATTAAAAATAATTAAGAAAGAGATTAAAAATAAAAGAAAACGATGCTCATTATTATATTTAAACACTGTGATCTAATCCCAGTTGGAATATTTTGTCATAAAAAACTAATTCTGTTGGAAAAAGCAATGAAAGCCTCTTCTGCAGGTCACTGGCTTAAATCTCCTTGTGAGCATTTTATTTCATTCCTGTAGAGTGCCCAGTCATAAGATGAAGTCAAAAATATGTGCTTGGTTTAGGCACTTTTTTTTTTTTTCAGCCATGGGAATAAATATAAATAAATATCCGTTTCTTTCTCTTTTTTTTTTTAAACAAATTTTATTCAGTTTTTCACATTAAAAACAAAAATCTCTTTTTAGTGGACAACATATTTCCGGGTCATCACCTTTACATACAAATATTATACATTCATATATGCATACTTAATTCTATTATTACCTTTTCCATTCCAAATTTTCAGTAAGGAGAGAAACAAACACATTAATTCTAGCCTCTTTCATTAATCTCAATCGAAACATCTTTTTGTTTCATTTCAATTATTTCAAATATAATCCTTTAATATTTATTTTAAAAATAAAGATAAACAATATGTTTGCCTAATAATAATAATAATAAAGGTTACTAATGTCTCTCCTTGCTTTTAATAGTCTATATTAACTTATTAATTTAGTTGGTTCTTTAGTCTGTCATATTCCCTTTCCATCACACATTCTTTTTATAAATTCTAGACTAATACAAATTTTAACACTAAAGAAAAGAAACAAGTATAGGTTTCCCCCATTTACTGCTTTGAGTGTGACACCTCAATGATTAAAATATATCTTTATTCCCTCATCTTGATTCCCAATAGACCATTATTTTTAAGAAGTTACAATAATAATCATTACATCTTTTCATTTGGATTCCGCAGCATATTTCCCCCCCTTAATTTTTAATAAAAGTTATCAGTATCTATATTACCCTGTTTTCTAAATATTTTTAATTGCAGAAATATTCTTATTACCCCTTGTCACCCTGCAGAATCCCCTTTTTAATTCATCAAACATTATCTCTGACAAAACAATTTCTTTTCAACATTTTACTATTTCCGTATTTCGTGCACCTGTTTCTTATAGCTTCTCCTCCCCCTCTTTTCCCTATATCTTTTCTCATTCCAGCTTATATCCCTCTCTTTCTTAATATCTTCCTTTCCCCTTTTCTGCTGGGTCTTTCTGCCTTTCCTGACTTCACAGGTATTCCCCCTTTTGATTGCCTTCTTAAATCTCAACTTTTTAACCTTCCTTCTTTCCCCACTTCTTTGTAGTGTTCTTCGTGTTAATTGTCTATTTAAAATGGCTTCTCCTTGAATCGACTCCTCCTCCTCTGAAGCTCTTTCTTCTTGTTCTTCAATCGCCATTTCCATTTTTTCTAACACAGAGCAAAGTGATTTGCCTCTTTCCTGTAGCAATTCTCTCATATTTTTAAGTTCCATTTTTAATTCCCAAAGAGACATCAATACACACTCTTGTATTTTATGATCATTAAAGTCCACAAAAAACCCACTTTTACTTTCCTTCTTTCTTCTTTCAATTTTCTAAATTTCTCAGTTATTCCAGCCGAGGGTCTATACCAAAAACATCAATCAATCCCACAGTCAGTCTTTCCTTGCTTTTTTCTTTCTTCTGGTTCTGCTTTCACTTTCTAAGATTCTTACTTTGTTTCAATATTTCTTTAGTGTTATATCCACATAAGTCCATTCAGAAACAGGATGTTTTCCCTTTTGTTTGAGCTTGAGTTTTTGTCAAAAGGTGGCACTCTCCATTCTACGAAGTCTTCACCTTTCCCCCCTATTTTTTTGTTTAGGGTTTTTCGAACCTCAATATTCCAGCACAGTCCAGTCTGCAATTTGTAAACTTTATTATTATTATTTTTTGACAATCTTAAGTCCAGCTTTATTTTATGCCTGTTTATTGCCAAAATATTTTAGTCCAATTTAGTTAAATCTTTAGTTCCGGCTTCTTCCTTTCCCGGTCCGAAGCCCCACTTAGCTGTCAAAAATATTTTCTTATTTTTTTCCCTGTCCCTTTGTAATTTCGCCACTCACTTTTCTTTTCTTAAAAATTCCATGTTACCTTAATCCCAGAGTACTTTTGTTTAGTTGTATTGCCCAGTTGTCCAGGTTCAGATGTTATCCACCTCTTTCTTCCTTCCTGCACAAAGCTTAATCCAGCTGAGTCCTCCTCTTCGGGGTGGCCACCACTGCAGTCATCTTCAGGGGGGAAAAAAGACCAAGCCCAGGAGGGGACATGCGGCTCCCCTCAACCTGGCTTGTGTCTTCCCCTTACTCCGCTGCCCCCCCCCCCCAAGGCAGCTTCATAATGATCGGGGCTCTCCAATGAAAGAGTACAGACCATAGCCGCAGAGAGTGACGATCTATGGTCCGTCAGTGAGAAGGCTCCGCCTCAATAAATATCCGTTTCTACTTCCAGAATTTTGCAGTCTGGATGGCTATTATCAGCAATAGGTTGTTGGTCCCAACACCTGAAAGTGGTTAAGATTGGAGAGCACAGTTATATGGAGTTACACAAGAAAGCTATATGGGGAATCCTATGTGCACTGAAGAACCTTTTTGCCTTGGATTCCAAAACAGTGCATAGACTTAAAGTTTCCTCTACTTTATTTGCATTTAATGAGATTTAACAAATATGAGTTTCATTTTATTTAAATCACAGCATCATGCATACTGAAAATAAACTACAGGGGGACTCTACATGCTACAGTAAAGTTATTTAGTGGTGAGTGTGATGTTATCTCAGGGTTATAAAAGGGATGTATTACCTTATTATTATTAGTTTGACAGTTCTTCAAAATCATCATAATTAAAAGATGAATCTTAGTGTTATTTCTAAATTTAACATTGACCAACTCTCAGCTAATCAAATCTACTTCTCCCCCTTTCATCTTTCATTTTTTTACCATCTTAACCAATTAAAACACTTTCTGTATTGGAAATACTCATCAGTATTTATAATGTCTTCATTGACCATAAAAAACCCCAGGAGAGACAAAATATTGATTCATAAAATTAATTCTCTTGAAAGAAGTGAATATTCCTGTACTGCAGTTTTTGTTCTTGTTTGCATTTTCTTCTGGAAGGAAATTGGAAAAGAAATTCACTTTTGTCTAGACGTATACAAAAAAAAAAAAAAAAAGGATTGTCAAGCTGGATCAAATCAAGACTTTTTAAATCCTGTTTATAATGACTGGGAGATGCCTCTTGGATTACCCAATCAAGTAATGAAGTTGGTAGCAATTTAAAAATATGGTGTGTATGGAGTTTGAAGTTGGAGAAGCAAAGTTTCAGTCTTCTACTCATCTACAAAGTACTTTGGGTAACCTACGAACATTATTTTTCAACCCAACCAATATAAAATTGGGATGGACTGGACCTCTTATGCTTACAGTAATTCAATTTTTGTAAAACAGACCTAGTGTGGATGCACTTCCTTTTCATCAAAGCACATGAGTGCTATGAGGGTAGAAAATATGTCTTTGCATTTCCCTACATCACTGAAGTCTATTGTTACTGAGCCTTTTTAAAAATAGGTTTCCCACCACTATCTAGATATTATCCTTAATAAGTATAAGTCCCAAAGGGACCTACTTATAATAGCATTGTCAGGAAACTGTTTCCTTTATACATCATCTGAGGTTGAAAATAATCTAATTTTTCTTTGGAAAGTGTGGTGCAACCAAAGAGGTCAGAGCTTAGCACAATAGAAAGAGCATTATGTTTTCATTATTTTGAGTAAAATGTCAAGTGTTGCTTGTTTGCTTTGACAAAGGTCAGCTATATTAAATTTTAAGAAAGCTCTAAACTAAATTGTGCCATAAGTTCATCAGCAATTTAAATCTCAGAAATGTTGTTTTCTGGTTGTCACAGTGACATGGAAAGTTTTAGTTAGTGATAACAGATAACAGATAATCAGAGTTGGAAGGGACCTTGTAGGTCATCTAGTCCAACCCCCTGCCCAAGCGGAAGACCCTACACCATTTCTGACAAATGGCAGTCCAATCTCTCCTTGAAAGTCTAAAGTGATGGTGCTCCCACAACTTCCAAGGGCAAGCTATTCCATTGGTTAATTGTTCTCACTGTCAGAAAGTTTCTCCTTATTTCCAGGTTAAATCTCTCCTTGTTCAGTTTCCATCCATTATTCCTTGTCTGGCCTACAGGCGCTTTAGAAAATAGCTTGACCCTTTCTTCTCTGTGGCAGCCCCTCAAATATTGGAAGACTGCTATCATGTCTCCCTTGGTCCTTCTCTTCACTGGACTAGCCAAGCCCAGTTCCTGCAACCGTTCATTGTATGTTTTAGACTCCAGTCCCCTAATCATCCTGGTTGCTCTTCTCTGTACTTTTTCTAGAGTCTCAACGTCTTTTTTATAGTGTGGTGAACAAAACTGGGTGCAGTACTGTAGGTGTGGCCTTACTAAGGCTTTATAGAGTGGTATTAGTACTTCCCTTGATCTTGATTGTATCCCTCTTTTAATACAACTTAGGATTGCATTAGCTTTTTTGGCTGCTGCTGCACACTGCTGGCTCATATTTAGCTGGTTGTTCACTAAGACTCCAAGATCCCTCTCACAATTACTGCTATTGAGCCTGGTTTCACCCAGTCTATATGTGTACTTTGGGTTTTTCTTGCCTAAGTGTAGGACTTTACTTTTCTCTATATTGAATTTCATTTTATTAGATATGGCCCAGTGTTCTAGTCTGGCAAGATCCATCTGGATCTTGAGCCTATCTTCTTGGGTGTTAGCTATTCCTACCAGCTTAGTATCATCTGCAAATTTGGTAAGTTCCCCTTCTATTCCCTCATCTAAGTCGTTAATGAAGATATTGGAGAGTACTGGGCCTAAGAACCTTGTGGCACCCCACTGCTTTCTTCCCTCCATGTAGACTTAGACCCATTAAGGACTACTCGTTGAGTACGGTTTGCCAGCCAGTTGCGAGTCCATCTAGTGGTGGTGCTATCTATTCCACTTTTTTCTAGCTTACTAAGAAGTAGGTTGTGGTCTACTTTGTCAAATGCCTTGCTGAAACCTAAATGTATATTATGTCCACAGTATTTTGCTGGTCTACTAATTTAGTCACTGTGTTGAAGAATGAAATAAGATTGGTTTGGCATTATCTGTTTTTAACAAACTCGTGCTGACTGTTAGTTATTACTTTACTTGTTTCTAGATGTTGGCAGATCTGTTTTTTTATTATCTTTTCCAGTATCTTCCTGGGTATTGATGTTAGGCTGATTAGTCTAAAGTTTCCTGGGTCTGTTTTTTTCCCCTTTTTTGAAGATGGGAACCACATCAGCTCTTTTCCAGTCCTCTGGTAGTTCCCTGGTGGTCCAGGATTTTTGAAAGATATGGTGCAGTGGTTCTGAGATGACCTTTGCCAGCTCCTTTAAAATTCTGGGATGTAATTCATCAGGCCCCGGTGATTTGTTTTCATCAAGATCAGACAGGTGTTCTCTTACTATTTTTTTACTTATTTTAACTTGTATTTCTGGTCTGTCTTTTACAGTTATGTTTTTGGTGGGTTGAGCTATAGTTTCTTTTTGTGTGAAGACGGATGCAAAGAATGAGTTAAGCAGTTCTGCTTTCTCTCTGTTGCCTGTTACTTCCTTGCCATCTTCGCTCTTTAGTGGACCAACTGTTTCCTTGATTTTTTTCTTGTTATTTATATGTTGGAAGAAACTTTTTTTTATTATCTTTGACTTTTGTTGCAAGTCTTTGTTCGTTCTGAGCCTTTGCTATCCTGACTTCGTCTTTGCAGATTCTGGCAATCTGCTGATATTCTGCCTTAGTTGTATGTCCTTCTTTCCATTTTTTGTACTTGTCCTGTTTTTCTTTTAATTTGCCAGAGAGATCTTTGTGCAGCCATGCTGGTTTCTTCTTGGATTTCTTGTTTTTCTTTCTCAGTGGTATTGTGCTGGTCTGGGCTTCTGTGATCATACTTTTTAGAGTTTCTCAAGATTCTTGAGTTGTTTTCCTTTTTAGGATTTTCATCCATGGAATGTTTCCCAAGTTCTCTCTGAGTTTATTGAAATCAGCTCTTTTAAAATCCAAGACTCTGGTGTCATTATGCTTGTGTCTGTGTTATGTTGAATTCTAGTATGACATGGTCACTCTCACCCAAGGTTCCTGCAGTTTCAACTCCCTCTATCACTTCTTCTCTGTTTGTAAGAATTAAGTCCAATATGGCTGTCCCTCTAGTTTCACCCTCTACCTTTTGAACAAAGTTGTCATCTAGGTTGGTTAGGAACTTATTTGATTTCTCACTTGGTGCAGAATTAGTTTTCCAATTGATCTCAGGATAATTGAAATCTCCCATTACTATTGTTGTGTGTTTCCTGCATATGTTTGTTAGTTGGCTGGCAAAAAGGACACCTATATTTTCTGCTTGATTGGGTGGCCTATAATATACACCTATGTCCATGTCATTCTTTTTTTTCTTTTATATTGACCCATATGCATTCTAGGAGGTTTTCATCTTTGGTTTCATACATTTCTGTAGGAATATAGTGGTCCTTTACATATAGTGCAACTCCCCCTCCTCTTTTATGGGGTCTGTTGTTGTTTTTGAATAGTTTGTATCCTATCAGTATGTTCCAGTCATGGGTTTCATCCCACCAAGTTTCTGTTATTCCAACTATATCATAATTACCTTCATGTATTCGTAGTTCGAGTTCACCCTGTTTGTTCCCCAGACTTTGTATATTTGCATATAGGCACTTGAGATCTTTATGCCTGACACTGTGTTTACTGTCTACAAAACTTGTGTTGTGCCTGCCTGCCCCTACTTTTTTGCCACCTGTTTGATAGTCTAAGTGATAAGCTTAAAATGAACTTTTCCCTTTTTTAATCCTTATGATGCCTTTTTTAAAGAAAACAACAGTTAGTTATTATTGTATCATGATCTTGCAATACTTTTTATATATCTGTGGGATGTGTCTATATTCTTAAAGCATTTCCAGAAAAAAGAAAGGGATATAATATGATTACATACATTGTTCAACAGATCCTTCTCATTAAAACATGGTGTCAGGGTTTTTTCAAACTCTAGACTGGAAATAGGCATTTAAGGACACAAGAGCTTCTGATAAATAGATTTATCAGAGAAAAGTTAATGAAGCCATTATGAAAGAATTCCAGCAGTTGCCATATCTCAAATAGAAGTCCTACATACAATGAAATAAATACGTTTACCTTTTTCATTCATTCACATAGGCTTGAAACTACTTTATTTTGAGTGGCAGGGCAATTTCAACGTATTTTTTATTTGAGTAAGGCATTATCGAGGTTTCAGGCTATTTTCTTCTGACTTCGTAAGAACTTACAAATATGCATGGATGTTGTTTCTAAGGCATTGGGTCCCAAAATACATATAAAAATCACTCTTTATAATGTGGAAGCATTAAAATTAAACATTTCTAGATTTATATTCCACATTATATTCTCCCTCCAACAACAACCATATGAGATAGGTTGAGTGGAGAAAAATGCTTATTCATTTCATGCAGTGAAATGCATGAGGCAGCAGGCAAGCAAACTTGTGTTAGTCCAGATTGATGCAGAATTAGATGGCTGTTTTGCCATTCTTAAATTTTTCAAGGACTTATTTCACATTTTCTGGATCATTGAGGAATAGGTAGTGTTTGGATAATATCGGAAAACTTAGCTCCTGCTTTTAATGAATGCACGTGTGAGCACAGAGATGAATGTCAAGAAGTGAGAAAAACAAGCGTATACTCTTATCATTGAACCTGTGGAATTTACCTTTACTTTGTTGCTCTTGCAGATCAATCTGCAGGGTGCAAAATTAAAAGAACATTTTTTTGGTCACTTTTGTTAAGAAACAGAAGAAAACTGCAGTTTAGTGTTGGAGAGAGTCAGGAACTTACCAGTAAATGGAACAACCTCATTTCTTTTTTCTGCTCAAATATTTTTTCCCATGTGTTCAGTTCTTTAATCACTTCTAATTTTTCATGAACTGAAAATCCATCATCATTTTTCCAGGATGGTTAGATAGCACTTGAACTCTTGTAAAATTGTATTTGTGTCATTGATGGTGGAATCTATCCATCTTGTCATCTATTAGCCCTTTTTAATAGTCCTCAATTTTTCCAACCATCAGGGTTTTCTTTGTATCATGTCCCAGTAAGCTTTAGCTTCCTTTATTTGTGCTTTTATTGAGTAGCCCAGTTTATTTATTTTATTCAATTTATATAAATGCCCATCTCCTATCTGCTTCATTTTGCCTCACCTGAAGCTTCCAAAATTCTCAAAGACAGCACCATGTAGAGCATATTACAGTAATGCATACAGGAGGTGACCAGAATGTGAGTGACTGAGTGGAGAGTCTCCTGTTCAGAAATGAGTGCAACTGGTGCACGATTCAAAATTGTGCAAAGATCTCCTAGTCACAGTTGCCATCTACTCTCTGAGCAGGATCCTGAGTCCAGAAGGACCCCCATATTATGTACTAGGTTTTCTGGGGAAATACAAACCCATCAGAACCAGTTACCTTATTACAGGCCAACCTGGCATTCAGCAGCAACACTCGAAACCCTGGGTCTCCCAAGGGTCCATTGACTATGTATTGGTATAGAATTCAGGAGGCTAGAGCACAAAATTAGAACAAAGCTTCAAGAAGGCATTCCCCATGAGTGACCTGTATCCTATCTCCAATCATATTTCCCAATATTCATCAACACCGGAATATTTTGATTCACCCCAAGATCTGTTTCCCCCCGCCACCTTCATAACCTTCAGCACTCAAAACAGGAGATCCACATATCATCATACTCTAACCAACATATTAAGGGAAGAATGAGTAAAGCCTTGGGCTTTCCAGCCTTAAGGTGCTCTCAGCACCTTAAACTATTGAACAAACTAATTTCCATTCCCTGCAGTAGCCAACAATCCACACAACCCAACCTACCCAGTCTCTTACTTCATCTAGTACTGACTGATATTTTCTTGTTCTATATGGCCCAAAGTATTCTGAACAATTTTGTTGCCACCACTTTTCAAAGCACCTTAGCTAGAAATGGTCAGTGCCATTATAAAATTTAAATAGCTGCAATTACTACATTAATTCAGTTGGGAAGCTAAATATAGGCTTATTCTCTTTTCCCAGGAAGGGTCTAAATATAGACCTTTCCTGTTATCCTAGGAAAACAGGTTCTTGCTTTGATTCTTGTATACCTTTATAAACAATATGAATACTCTGTTCTAATGCACTCTACTGCATATAGAATTTCTTTTTATTTATTTGCTTTATGTTGAAGGAAATGCACAATAAAAATAAAGCAAATCTGTCATTAAAGATAGGATATGATATAGATCAGATAATAGAGGTAGGTGGGTGGATGGATGGATAGATAGATAGATAGATAGATAGATAGATAGATAGATAGATAGATAGATAGATAGATAGATAGATAGATAGATAGAAGTGTTGTACATGGCTTTTCAAAATTAAGTTCTAAGAGTTCATTGAGTTTAATTCCCATCTGAATAATCACTGAATAGATTGCTATCTTGGATATTATTTGAATGTAATACATTTCAAAATTAAAGATAAAACAATTAGGTGGAAAATCAGTAGTCTTTATTGGTTATCTACTGTTAAGTGATAAAATATTGATATCCTTGCCATCCAGAGAACTTTATCAGCTTGTTGGGAAATCAGAACTGGATTTTTAATGATTATAATACCCTGAGATGCTTGTTTAGAAAAATATTTTCTCTAACTTTCAAAGGTTGAAATGTGAGATAGTGCTAAGATTTATGATTCTCTAAATCTGATATGATATTTAGCAATTTTACTTCTCTCATTAGCTTTGCTTTCATAAATATTACTACCAACTAAGAATGAATAGACTATAAATAAATCTTATAAATCAATTTCATTCTATTCCTAGAAATCTTTTCTTAATATGGATCTAAATGTTGAAGTAACATTGAAATGGATTTTGAATCTACTTTTCATATGAAATATGTGTTTTAAATCTAAATTTTTAAATGTTTCTAAATGTGTTTTATTCAAAAATATTTGTTTATACATAATTATTTAAAGCCATTTCATCAGGTTTCAGGCTACAGTTCAGCATGGAGGCAGAATTGGACACAGTTTTTGAAGAGCTGAGATGGAGACCAAGTGTCCATCATAGTGCTCCTTGGTCTACCAGCAATTTGATTGACCATAGTGTCCTCTTATGCTAACTTTGGGTTTGGGAGTGGGAGTCACTGTTTTGCAGTGGCTTTTTTCTCTGTGTCCAGTTCCAATTGGTGTTGACAAGGGTGACAAGTAGCACCCTTCATTTGTGGAGTGCTTTTGTCTAACTGCTATATGAAATCACTTGATAAAATCTGTTGGTTTGTGGTCAGATATCATCAATATTCTGATGATATCCAGTTATATGCTATATCTCAGGGCTGACCTAGTTATAGTATCAAAGTTCTGACTCAGTCCCTAGAAGCTATGCATGCCTAGATAGAGAGGAACAAATTCAGGCATAACCCTGACAAAACTGATGGGCTTTGTTTGACCCCTGTGGTACAAGGGACTCTTTTTCTTTAGCATTTGATTGGAATGCACTTCCTCATGCAAGCTTACGGTGCAGTCTGGGTGTCTTCTTCAACTCATAACTCCTACTCAAATGTAGCATGTGGTCAGGAGTCTTTGTACAGATTCATCTTGTCTATCATATCTTCAGGCAGTCACTCATGCCTTAGTCAACTGTTGATTGGATTAGTATAATGTAGTCTACATGGGCTATCCTTGAAGACAACTCAGAAGCTAAAGACGATCAAGAATGTAGCACTGCGGGTAATGATGAATGTATCATGGCATGTGCAACTGTCTCCATTGTTTCATGAGCTACACTGGTTGCCAGTTGGCTTTTGGTACTTGAAATCACCTATAAAGTTGTGTGTGGCATACAGCCTGTTTTCCTTATGTTTTCACTTGTTCAATGAGATCACCTAAAGTGAAAACGCTTCAGGTCCCATCAAATAAACAGTGTCGTGTTGCAGGATCTAGAAAATGTGCCTTCTTTGTGATGGCAAGAATTTATTCCTTAAATATTTCACTTATACTTAAGCCTAAAGTTATATGAAACAATCTTAAATTAATTGAGGCCACTGATCCACCTACTCTAGGATTATGTT
Organism: Notechis scutatus; assembly: GCF_049901735.1. Classification (NCBI taxonomy): domain Eukaryota; kingdom Metazoa; phylum Chordata; class Lepidosauria; order Squamata; family Elapidae; genus Notechis; species Notechis scutatus. Next base: position 227,640,729 of record NC_142010.1, on the reverse strand, counting down.
CTAATTAGCAGCTTCTTCTCAAAGTCCCATTGATAGGACTTTTTGTTTTATATTCAACCATTTAACTGGAAATTAGAGAACCATCTACATGAAGAGCACTGTATGATAGAAATACAGCCAACTTAGATTAGACTTAGCTGTGTCACATCTAACATAGAAACAAGTAGTAGATTGCCCCTTCACATGCTTGTAGAGGGATGCCTTAATCTTTACCATGCATATCTATAGCCTCAATCTCTCTTTCCATCTCTAGGGATATTTTAGTGCAGTTCTTTATGACAGCAAACCATTACTGAGAGTAAGAGTTGCAAAGAAGTACCATGTGCAAATGGTTTGTTTACTATAAAATACTTTACTCTGTGTAAAAAGCCCCAAAACCATTCACCTTCAGTATGGTAGAAAAAAAATATTTTTATTAAAGAAAAAAATGAGGAAATAATTGCTTTAGAAAATTCTCATGAATGAAAAACCGAATTCTTATATTTCCTATATGTAGCCAAGGAATATATGCTAGTCTAAAGAAAACATTAAGAAACCCTTAAGAAAGGGTACTCATTCTATTGGTTGCATCCAACCTAGAAAGATAAGCAGCCAAAGAAAATGTAGAGCTTTGTAGGAAAACCACTGTATTCCCTTTCACCTTCCATAAGACAGTAAAGCTAACAAAAGAAATTTCAAAGCACCTTGAGAATGAAGCAGGAAAATAGAACTTGGCTCTTTTACACAGTGAAAGAGAACTTTCAAAAAATTGGACAAGTTTGGCCAGTTTGTTAAGCAGTTTGCACATCTTCTTAAGGCTTTCATTGCTAACGTGATTGCACTCTATAAACACCTGAGTGGATCTTGGCTAAAAGATTATCAAGATTTGTGAAAAGTTATAGGTTACCTTTAAGAAAACTGAGTATTCAGTGTCACATCCTGCATGTATCGAATGGGAGCATCATGGATGTTTTCCATGAGATGAAATTGACTCATCTGGCAAGCTTTATCTTATGGCCACTACGTGGAGCAGTTACTATATGTAATCAGTTTTAAATTATTTTAACAGAGGAGTGCCTTTCAAGATGAAAAGATCCTCCAAGGCCTTAAGATAGCATTCTTATCATATTTGTCCATTCTTTCTATTTTTTCCTTTTTGTTTGCATAGAAAATTTGCTTATCTGTTTGCTGACAATAAAATTTACACTCACTGTTTTGCATTACATATGGAAGCATGTGGCAAACAAAGTAGAACGACCAAATAAATTAAAATAGCTAGAAAATCAGATAAATAAAAGCAACAGAACAACAAAGGCTATACATTTAAAACCCTTTGTCTTAAAAATGTGTACTAAAACTAAAACAAAGTTGCCAACTGAATTTTTTTGAGGAGTGTCCTCTACAATCTACATTAATTTTTTTCAGAAATTGTGGTTGTTTTCTGAGGCTCATCTTGGAATCCTCTCACATAAGAATGTGTTTAGAGGAAATCAGAAAGGGTTCCTCTAAACATTTTCGTATGTGAGAGGATTACAAGGTGAGCGTCAGAAAACAACCATAATTTCTGAGGGGGAAAATGGTGGAAAATAGTATATCTCTTAACTGGAGTGTAATCATTAGGAAGGTCTTGTGAGAATATAGGTTGACTTGAGTTCATGTATAAACGGTGGTACATAAATCCAACAAAACCTCTCTCTCCCTCCCTCTCCCTCTCCCTCTTTCTCTCTCTCTCTCCAACTTTTCCCATGTGTTTTTGCCAAGAATATCTACCTATGTTTCAATGAAGTCAAAACTGGAAGATGTTACCAATGCATTGGTTTCCTTTACATCTTCATTTGGAACTATGGACTGGCAGTTTTTTATTAGGAAATTAATAGGAAAGATGAAAATGTAGAGAAGCCTTTATTGGATCTCTCTCCTTATGCAATCAATATTATTTGTCAAGATTTTAAAGAAGTCCAGAATTTTCTTTAATTCTGTGTAAATTTTGAGCCACTTTTGAAACACTGGAATGATTATATTAACAACACATTATTGCTTATGGCTATTCTGAATGCATCCTCAGATCCTATCAATTCACTCATTGTTTTTCATTAACATCCAGTGCATTCTTTTGATTCATGCTTATGTAAATAGCTTGGCAAACCACACCATCACCCATCCATGTACATCTTACCCTGATCAAAACATGCATGCAATTATTTTTTATTCATTTGCTTGGAAACTTTTTCTCTTGCCTCTGTGCTTCTAAGTCCTTTAATGTAAAGTCATTTACCTTTGGGCTTTTCCAGTCCAGAAATCTGTATAAAGTGCTGCAATTACTATTTATTTTAAGTATCTGTCTTGTCATGAAGATACCTTTCATTCAGTGTAAAATACAGTAACATATAAATTAATAACATATTGAATAAATATTAATATTTAAATAAATAATTAATATTGAAATTTATTATTTATTTAAATATTATATAAAAACCCTGCCTTACATTTCTTGGAAGACAAACTACTCTATTCCAACAGGGATCAGTCTTAACATTAATGTTAGCTAAACATGGCAAATGAAAACTGCAAATTACTAACTAGTATTAGGAATAATGAAATGTAACCTAAAATGCATGTCATGAATATATAAATAAAAATAATATTAACTTGACATATAATCAAGGACAAATGCATGCATTATTTCCTTCACTCTCAATCCATCTAGCGGATGGAACTGCTGATATCTAATCTGCTTCCCTCCTACCTCTCATTTGTTTTTCCTTAGTATGCCCCTTTTCTTAGTATAATTTTCTTTTGGAATATCACCTTGACTCACACATCCAAGGAGTTGTTTGCTAGCCGTGTGAGTAAAATGTAAGCCAGAGAGGAGATGTGCAAGTCCACACAAGTCCCACCCTATTTTATCAGGATTCATGAGTATGAGAATTTGTTCATTCAAACCCTTTTACAATGCCTTGCAGGCTAAATGGGGTCACTGGGGCCTATTTTGAGTCACTGGGGCCTATTTTGCATGCAGGCCCAGAAGATAAAGGGGATGACTAAATATTAGATGGAGAACTTCCCTTACAAGTGGATCCCAGAATGGTGACACACACACACACACACACACACTCATATGCATGCTAGCTAATAACATGTTTAACCTGCCCTATGTATTCCATTAAGCTTTTAATGATTTCCCAATCCATTTCTTTATTTCAATTACTTTGGCATGAATTGTTCCGAGATCAAGAATATGAACCTCAAACCCATAACCTAGTTTGCCCACAAAAGCAATATATTTCAGGTTTGGAGCCAACAGACATGCTGACTGAAAGCCTGTCCCAACCCAGAAGCATCACCCATCTGAAATACTTGCAAGTGCTTCTTGGGTTGGGCCCCTTCTTCTAAAGAAGATTTCTCCTTTAGGAAACACAAGGAAACACGCACGCCCCTAACTACCTCAATTCCAACTACTGCTGGCCTTAAATGCAAGCTACTCAATGCAAGAAGCCTTGTGAATAAAATACCTGAATTTCTCCTCTTACTAAATATGGCTAAATTCGACATCATGTTTGTCTGTGAAACATGGCTCAACGCATCTCTCCCTGACTCCATTACCACAGTAAGAGACTATCATGTTTACCGATCAGATCGTGAAATTCGTAGAGGAGGTGGTGTTGCTATCTTCTATAAAAAGTCCTTACATCTAAAAAACATCCAAGTTACCCAGGAGCTTGCTCTTCCTGAGACCATCATTTGTGAACTATCCTTAAATATCACATTTCAAATCTTACTATGTTACAGAGCACCTGATTACGACATCGAACATTTAAACAAGCTAAATTCACTACTAACATGGGCAACATCCTGCCCACACGCTTTTATCTTTCTTGGTGACTTCAATCTACCTCATATTGACTGGACCCTAAATGAATGTACAACTGAACCCATACACACAACCTTCTACAATGCTGTTACAAATCTGGGACTGGAACAACTAGTAACCAACAACACTAGACTAAACAACTGCCTCGATCTCATCTTCTGCAATAGTTTGAATTTAATTTACGGACTACAAACTAAAGAACCCTTTTCCAGCAGTGACCACAATATGATTGACTTTTGTCTCAACATACGCCCACACAAAAATCATCACAATGATGTAATCCCCAATTATAACTTCAAAAAAGGCAACTATGATCTTACAGACAACGATCTCTCCTCCCTTGATTGGCAATCTCTATTCACTGGATGCAATACTGTTGAAGACCATTACAACATATTTTTACTTGAAGTCAAAAGAGTCATAAAACTCACTACACAATCTAAAACCATCTCTATCTATTGGACCGGATGGAATATGTGCCTACTTCTTAAAAAAGTTATCCACTGCCATAGCCGAACCTCTCAGCATAATCTTTGAAAAATCTTTCACGACCAGCTCCTTGCCTAACCTATGGTCACAAGCCACAGTCATCCCCATCTTCAAAAAGGGAGACCCTAGCCTAGTTGAAAATTACAGACCAATCTCCTTATGCTGCGTCACCTGTAAAGTTATGCAATCAATTATTAACCAATCCATTATCCTCCACTTAGAGACAAACAACCCACTCTCCAATAAAAAATTTGGTTTCAGAAAAAAACTATCCTGTAATCTGCAACTCTTACACTGCAAAAACATATGGACTACACAACTCGATCAGGGCAAAACAATAGACGCAATCTACATAGACTTCTGTAAAGCCTTTGATTCAGTGGTACACGACAAACTACTCCTAAAACTAAAATCTTATGGTATCTCTGAACAACTGCATAACTGGATAGAAGCATTCCTGTCAAACAGACAACAAATGGTCAAAATTGGGAGTGTGTTATCAAATTCTGTACCTGTCAATAGTGGTGTCCCCCAAGGCAGTGTTCTAGGACCAACTCTCTTCATACTCTACATAAATGACCTCTGTGAACATATTAAGAGCAACTGCGTTGTTTTCGCTGATGATGTAAAGCTGTTCAATACCACAGACAATACTGCTACCCTTCAAAAAGATCTTGACTATGTATCAGAATGGTCAAACAAATGGCAGCTTCAAATCTCAACAAACAAATGCTCTGTCTTACATATTGGCAAAAAAATCAGAAAATAAAATACAAGCTGAATAGTCAAGATCTTGTTGATGATCCAAGCTCTGTAAAGGACCTTGGAATACTCATCTCTAATGATCTAATTGCTAGAGCCCACTGTAACTACATAGCCAAAAAAGCATTAAGAGTTGTTAACCTAATCCTACGTAGCTTTTTCTCTGGTAATATCACACTACTAACTAGAGCCTACAAAACATTTGCCAGACTAATACTTGAATACAGCTCATCAGTCTGGAACCCACATTATGTATCTGATATTAGCACAGTTGAGAAAGTCCAGAAATATTTCACAAGAAGAATTCTCCACTCCTCTACTCGTTGTAAAATACCTTATGCCACCAGACTTGAAATTCTAGACCTAGAAAACCTTGAATTACACCGTCTTCGGTCTGATCTAAGTATGGTATATAAAATCGTACATTGCAATGACTTACCTGTCAATGAATACTTCAGCTTCAACCATAACAACACAAGAGCACACAATAGATACAAACTCAAGGTTAACTGCACCAAACTTGATTGCAGGAAATACAACTTCAGCAACAGAGTGGTCAATTTCTGAAATACTCTACCTGACTCTGTGGTTTCTTCCCCAAACCCCAAAAAGTTTAACCTTAGACTGTCTACTATTGATCTCACCCCTTTCCTAAGAGGTCTGTAGGGGGCATGCATAAGCGCACCAACATGCCTACCCTCTCTGTCCTATTGTTTCTTTTATTTTTCTTATATGTACCCATTTCATGTATTCATAACTATGTATATACTTATACCTATTATCTTGTAAGCGATTGACAAATCAAATAAATAAATAAAAATAAATAAATAAATGAATCTATGTGTTATTTTCTGCATGCCAGCCAAATATAGACATCTAGCAGAGCATTTGTTTGTTCTTGTATTTGTTTGCTTGTTTGTTTAAACTTCTTTGCCACTCATCTTTCTAGAGGCAGGTTACAGATATTCAATTATAATGCACTATAAAGCATTAAAATAATAAATAAGGAACATGAATTTAAAATTCAATTAAAATGATTGGTAGATTTTTCTCCATGTTTATCTGATATATGGAGAAAAGTGGGGTGGGTGAGTGTTTCTTTGCATTAAGTAAGAATGAAGACAAATTCCAATTTGATGTATGGGAAATAATCCAGTGGGGTGGGTATTAGTGTTTCTGTTCCATTGAGTGGCAGTCACAAACGTCATCTAGTCCATGAAACCGGAAAGGAACTATATGCAAATCTCAGACATGTTTCAGATTCTACCTGTGTCCTTGATCATCCTCTGGAAGATTATTTCCCAGTACTGGCTGAAAATATATTAGCAAATATTATTAGTTATATTAATTAAAGAGATTATATAATGCTTTGGAAAAAAAGTTACACTTGGGGACACTTAATCCAGTAATAAAACCAATAGACTGTGATTATTTTTGCCTTTTGCAATGTTTCTAATTGGGAGTAGAAACCAATCTTGGGGAGGTTCTAGAATTAGCCACAAAAGTACTGTATAATAAAATATTTTATTTAGAAGTATTGAGGGTAGATGCATAAATTAGATATATTTTCTCTGTACTGTAAATACAAGTAGTTCATAATTTTTGAAGATGTCATTCTGCAGTAGATAGCCCATGGTGATGGAATTTTTTAGAACAGTTTCAGCAACAAAATGGCTGGAAAAACTGCACAGACCTAGTTGTGGTCTGGGTTACCATATCAGAAATTATTGTGATTTACAAGTTTGGACTAAATTCTGACAGTTTCTATGCAGATTTTAAGGTTACTCTTTTTTCTATCTCCCATGCTGTTAATCCATCTTTACAGTTGGAAGCATAATATGCATAGTGTTCATACATAACGCTACTACTGGTAATTATAAGAATAACAGCATGGTATCCTAACTGTAGCATTTAAAACCACAAAATACATTTAATAAATAAATCCAAAATAAATCCAAAATATTCAAGAAGGCAAAATCATTGCGAATTGATTTTTAACTTTTTTTCTGCTTTTTGTAAAAAGCTTGAATGATAATGTTAACTTTCTCCTCTATTTGAACAGTTCATGTAGTATTGTAAAATTTGGGACTAGCTGTAAGGGATTATATCTGAGGAAATAAACAAGGTGTGTATGAATTCAAGACCCAGATGTGCTTTTTCTATGTTCAAAGTATTGAAGGTGGATCAGTCTTGGTAAAGGTGTATTGCCTATGTGAGAGAGTCATGCAAAGAAGCTGCTGCTGGGAATGGACCTATCTACCACTCTAATTTAATGGAAAGAAGGTCTGGGGTGATTTGATAGCGGTTTCCAATATCGAAGGGGCGAGTCTAGCTATTTTCCAAAGCACCTGAAGGCAGGACAGAAAGCAATGGATGGAAACTAATCAAGGAGAGAAGTAACCTAGAACTAAGCAGAAATTTCCTGACAGTTAGAACTATTAATCAGTGGAACAACTTGCCTGCAGAAGTTGCGGGTGCTCAGTAATGGAGGTTTTAAAGAAGAGATTGGACAACCATTTATCTGAAGTGGCATAGGGTCTCTTTCTTGAGCAGGGGGTTGGACTAGAAGACTTCCAAGGTCCCTTCCAACTCCGTTATTCTGTTATTCTTTAACAGCTTTCGCCCTCAAAAAGGGAGGAAGAAGCTGAATGAAAGGATCTAGAATTTAGAGCCTCAATATTATGTTAAAATGATTTCATGACAGTTGCTGAATGTTAAAAAGCTTGCAGGGTATAAACTGCACAAGCAAAATTTTAAATGCATGCATTATATTTTCTTGTATGTTTTATTATATTGTGAACCTATAATTATGAACAGTTTACTGTTAAGATGGTGCAGAAATATTTTAAAATATTTTAAACTAGGTAATAAATGTAAAGGCAAAACAGTTTTAAGATAGTGCTTATTTGAAGCTGAAACATGCTCTTTAAACCCTAACCAGTGTTTTTCTGATGTTGAAATTACAGTTTGAAACTAACAGGTCAGTAAAAATACTTGAGGTATTATCTGACAATAAATCATTGCAAGCTTGGCTCTCTATCAGCCATTTCTGATTTCCTTGTTATGTTGGAGCTGCTGAACTGTTGTTCTACTTTTGCTTTGCTTCCACAATAAGTGATTTTAAAAAGAAACACATCATCTTAAACTAAACTATCTCATTATGTTCATGGAGGTTATTTTCCAAGGCAATAATTTATTTTGACAGCTTCTGTTGTGTTTTGATTTCCATTATAATCATATGAACAGTCATTGGTTGGGATTCTGGGGAAAAAATCTTGTTCTGCATCTTGATATCTGGAATATATAGGTTTCTTAAATATGTTTTGCATTAAACCTATGTGCATTTCATACATAGATGCCTGAATTTTCCTTGCTCCCTCTTCTGTCTTTTAGGGTCTTTATGTCTTTGTGGTATATTTCATTTTACACAACCAACTCTGCTGCCCTGTGAAAGCCAGCTATACAGTTGAAATGAATGGAAATACTAGCTCGGGTTCTACATTTTTCACTCATGGAAGTGGCATGCCCTTGGCAGGGGAAGAGATCAGCAAATCTACCCAAAATCTTATTGCTGCTATGGAAGAGGTACCTTCATTATTTCATCTTTACAAACAAATATACTAACACCTCATATGCAGGTGGTATGTTTCCACATTGATGTTATTAATTGATAAGTTTTACATCTTACATTTCAGTCAGGAGCTCATCCAGCAAGCAAGCAAATTGTAAACAATTGGCAAATCAAATAAATAAATAAAATAAATAAATAAGCATTCTCACATGTTTTTTTGGTCACAACCAGAATCCCGTGAGATAAATTAGACAGGGAGAGAGTAGCCAGCCCAAAGTCACCCAGTGAGCTTCTATGGATGAGGGTAGACTAGAATCTTTTTACATACAAGGTCAATTTCTGATCAAAAAGGACACTCAAAACATAAACTGTACAGTAAAACACAACTGTAAATAATAAAAGATTTACAGTGCAACTTTGTAGATATCTCCTTTTCAAATAGTTCATAGTTGAATGTTAGTATTTCTAAAAAATCTCAATGGATCCAGTAGTTCTTATCCCAAAATTTAGATTGTAGTTATATACTCAATTGCTTGGTGGAGTACCCCACCCTTTGTAGTCAGTGTGGTTTGTATCCCAGCATATAATACCAACAATAACAGCTGCACCAAAAAAAAGTTTAAATGACAATGCAAGGAACAACAGCAGCTTTTCATTCTCCTTTATAAATCAACCAATATCTCATTGGAAGAATGTGTTGGTCTCTCTTGTAGTGATCCCTTTACTCTGGACGAACTTCATGCTGACTATCATATGAACCTGAGCAATTAGTTTCTGCTTGATCTTAATTCACAGGTCAGGAGAATGAGCAAAGCAAAGAAGGTGCCACCTTCTGTCTCCAGGCCATTTCAAGCTTCATATAAACAGGTCATTGGTTTTATCTAGAAAATAGAGCTGTAAAGTATACATGTCAGAAGCATCGTACATGTATTATTTTCAGCAATTCTGCTCTACTTCAAAATGCTACCTTTATTCCATTTCTAAATTCAACCCATTAACATCCTATTATAATTTCCAGATTAAGAAATTTTAAAAGTACAGAAGGGGATCTCACTCTGAGTTAGGCAAAAGTGAGAGAATATGCTCTTGATGGTGGAAAGTTGGATCTTAGAGAACATTCTTATGACAAGTTTTCTATAAAATAATATACATACAGCATTTGCACATTGCTATATTTCCATAGCACATTATGCTTATTGTCTTAACTAACATTTATGTTACTGGAGCTAATTGATTCAGACTCCAAGATGCCAGTAACTGGAATCTTTTTTTTGCAGCTGGGCACAAATAGGCTTTCAAAAATTCTCCACTAAATTTGTGGCAAAGTGGCTTGGAATAGGAAATTTCTTTAACTATCTTCAAAAAAAAGAAAAATTAGTCAACATGTTTAATGGACTGGCTGTTCCTTCTTGATGACAGTTGCCTCACTATAAAAAAAAAATTAAAGGACTTCCATAATGACAACCTTCCTTGAATATAACTGAAGTCCTGGAAGTCAGAAAGATGATTATATTATGAGAGGCAGAAAATTCTCTCATGCATCTTGGCCACCTCATAATTAAAAAAGTGCAAGTATACAACCTTCCACCCAAAAGAACTTCTCTTTGAAAGAGAATTTGCTTTTAGAAGTTCTTTCATTGCATTAAATGAAAGTTTTTTTCTGCCCAGCTAGAGACTGGGGGATGAATTAGGATTATTTATTTATTTACTTATGTTATTTTATTTTTATCCTACCTTTATTGTTATTATTATTAAAAAATATCTACGTGTATGTGGCAAGGGCTGAGTACCATTTTTTATGGACTTTGTTTACTACTTTCAGCAAGAATTTCAATCAAGTAGGTTGCTTAGCTTCTTTCTGTATGACCTTTGTAGTTCAGTAGAGCGTTGAATTTGGGGTGATCATATCCCATGCCTAGTTGTTGTAAATTTATTCTATACTTGTAGTAGCAGGATCTATCACAATACCAGTAAATCAGTGTACAATATATGGATGTTATTCATAAACCATGTTTGACAAAAATTGTGTTTATTGACTATTTAAACATTTATACCCCAGTTTTGCCTAGCTATGTTATGTTCTTTGTTTTTCCTCAAACAAGCTCCTTTTTCTTAAATAACAACAGAACTTATTTACTTTTTATTTTAAATAACAAATTCCCCAAATGCTCCACTGAAATAATACAGCAGCAGAGAATAAAGCTACGCAAAATTATTAAAAAATATTTTTAGCAATTTTTGTTTTATTAAAAAGAAAGTTAAAATACCAAATTCTAAGAAATTTAAAATAACAAAAAGCAAAAAAAGCATACAATATATTTAAAAAGTGCATTAAAAAAACATCTTTACATATTTCCCCTCTCCCAGTTGAATACTGATTAATATATTGATACATTATTAGTTTCTACCCCTTGTAAACCCAACCCCTCCATTTTAAAAAAAAATAATAATTTGCAAACTATTGGCCTGTCATCCATATGCTATATTAATGACAAAATACTTAACAGATAGAACAATATTAACGAAAAGGATAAGATTAGATTTTCAAAACCTTCTGTTAACAAACTGTTATTGTAATCAACTCATAGAAAATTTACTGTGGTCTCTTATCTATCCCAAATCTCCCAAGAGTTAAGAGTAACTTATCCTAGATCATATATCCACATTCATCTTTGTTATCATTTGTAATCAGTTTCTGTCTAGTTAAATATACTACATTCAGTTTCTACAATCATCCCACCTACAATCTTCCCAACAAAGTCCAGATAAAAGTGGTTTGCAATTAAGAGTAATAAATCCATTCCCCAATCTTTCCCAGTCCTCCTAAGAAATATTGCTTTGTCATTTCTCCATGTCAGGCTTCTGCTATTGTAAAGAAATGCAGACTAGAAGTTCAGAGAGTTGTGCGGAATCAAGTCCATTCTACTTCTGTGCATTCGATATCTCTTTGATCTTTGAATCTTTAAGATCCCCTTTCCAAATGGGTCCATGGCCATCCAAAAGTCACCTTTGGGTCATTCTTAAGTGCTCCCATTCAAATCCAGGGAGCAACACTATCAGAAAGCCAGCTTAGGCAGCAAAATCAGCAGATTACCGATAAGAGAGAAAAATATCCTTAGCATTCAGCAGCCACGTTGAAGAGGAGCTCCTCTTGGGGAGTAGATCCAATTATTTAAAAATAATTCTATTACTAACCATTCCTTCTGAAATAAGTAGTCATTATAGCAGAAAGCAAGACTTACCCATCCTCTGAAAAGCCATTAAAGAGATGATAACACAAGGCTTCCTTAGACAATAACCAGCACAAGAAAAGGTGCTACTTCACAGAAAAGGTGCTACTTCTTGCTCCACACTAATTACCATTCCTGAGGTGTTCAGAGATGGAGGAGGGTCTTTGACTTTCACCTCAGCAGGCAATCAGTGTTGGCTGAAATAGATTCAGTGTTCACATATCCAGAGGGTCTCGGTCTCAGATTATAAGGTAGCCTTGTAGTTGCTGCTACTGTAATGCTGACAGCTCTGACTCCTTTTCATTGAACATCTGTTGTGGAGTTACAGAATCCACAATAAGATACACGTAAATCCAAAGCCAGTTTGATATCAGCTATGCATTCCATATTTTCTGTATTTATTTTCTACCAATTATTATTTCACAAAGAAAGTAACTTTCATCTTGAAAATCTACTACGTTATTATTTTATCAAGAACAGTCTATGGATCCCTAAAGGAATTGGTGGCTAGACTTAGAGAAACAGCCTTCCTTTGATAGTGGTATTTTTGGCAATATCAAACCTTAGTCCCACTTAATTTGTGGACCTGACTAGTCATTAGGTAAAGTGTCATTAAAAGTCCAGAACTCTTATTTCTCAATACTGAACTGATTTTTACTGGGAAAGGAGAGAGCTTTGTTGAATTGTATAACTTAGGATCCAGCATAATTTGACCACTTTGCTACTTCACATCAGGTGGCAAAATCTTTTGTCCACTCCTGCTATTTTGGCATTGGGAAATGCCATAATGCATAAGGAAAAACCCGTTGCTCTAATTATTTTGACTGCATGCACATTGCTAGGGCCAGGATATTTGGAGTCAGCCTAGGGCATCTAAATCAAGATAATATTTTCCTTAGTTGCCAAAATAAGTCAATAATGATGATGGTATCATTTGCTATTTGAGGGATCTTCTAGTCTAGAGAATCAATAGCATCATTAGGAAGACAGTGCAGAGTGATTTTTGTGGCACTCTATATAAAAAACTATACATTTCTTAATGCTTTTTCTAAAGATGCCAGCGGACTGGGAGAGGGCGTCTCCAAGAACAGGCACTGAGGCCAGGACTGTCTTTAAGCAAAGCCCACAGAATGGCAATGCCTACATAGCTGCTGGAGGATTTAGGAACAGTTCTTTGATGGCAGATGAAGAATCACAAGAGTTTGATGATTTAATATTTGCTTTAAAAACTGGTAAGTACAATATATCCTCCTTTCTTAATAATCAGTTGTGATTTTTTTGCAATGGTATTCTGACTAACTATTCACATCAAAGTAAAAAGTCTGCCTTGTGCTGAACTTAATATGCATTTTATTTAAAGAACAAAAAGGCAATTGAATGAAAACACATTTTTTAGCCTATATCAGGAAAGCAGAATGTGTTTTCTTATTGTGTTTAAAATTTAGGATGAAAAAGTAAATATTATTCTTATATAAACCCCAAGCTACTATTTCAGATATAGAAATGGATCTAATTTCACAATTATATGGAAGCAACTGCAGATGAATCAGAAATACGATCATGTACTGTGCAATTATGCCATCTTGCTGAGATAGGCTCCCCCATAGCTATTTGAAGAAGATTAGCTATCATCCAAGAACCAGATTAAGATTAATTCTAAGTAAAAGTTCGAGAAAATCCAGTTGCAGAGTGTCAAAGTATGTCAAAGAAGACACTGTTGAGATTTCTTGGATATGCAGAAAATGAAATTTATGGATTTCTACAGATCTCTTAGAAGAGTGGCAAGCCAGCATTCCACTCATCAGATGTCTTGCACTTTGATTCACAGTCAAAGATAAGACCACTAATACTTTTGGAAGCTACATCCTTTGCCAGCCTCACAGCTGTCTTAATTTGAAGGGACAGGTTTTCAAGCTTACAAATTTGAATATAACTACTGACTTCAAAAGAGCACTTGTATTTCTAGTTTATATACATCCTGGTTACACGTAGCAGAATACGAGCCAAGCCTGACTATGTTTTGCATGGGTCACTCAGTAGCATAACATATTCTCAGACTTATTTGTTTGGAACAATCATGGTCGCACAGTGAAACAAGGCAGCAAATGATATGATTGCAACACTGCTTAGAAAGGCATAAACTGACACAAATATATATATATATATGTTTTCTTAAGTTTTCGGTATCATGTATGGTGTTCGGCTTGGTTGAGTTTCACGTCATTGTAGTTTTTTAAAGTTAGCAAGCTTTCAGCAGAATCATCTGCCATCATCAGGCTTCTGGAAGCCTGATGATGGCAGATGGATCTGCTGACGTTGCTACAACTTTAAAAGAACTACAATGACGTGAAATATGAACAAGCACCATATTATATATATATATATATATATATATATATATATATATATATATATATATATATATATATATGTGTGTGTGTGTGTGTGTGTGTGTGTGTGTGTGTGTGTGTGTGTGTGTGTTTGCTGTGCAAAAAGAATAAGTGCCAAGTTATGTAACTTTTTAAAAAGTGCTAATTAAACTAGGGTCAGACTATGAGTGCCCTGAAGAAATCTTTCTAAGTGCTTTGTGTCACATAGGCAGAAAGACTAGATTGGCTACCTAAATTCATCTTAAACTTGCTTTACAGGTACTGTGAGTTTCTTAGGCAAACAGGCAGCTGGGAGACCTTTGAGCCATAATCTGCATTTGGTTTCATTGGTGTTCTTTAATCTAAGATAGGCCCTTGTTTATTCACGAAACTTTCACAGCTGAACTATAGTGTTTCATTCCCTTGTTAGGCAAAAATAAATAAATAATTAAAATTAGTTACTGTTTTAAAAAAATACTAAATGAAAGGAGAAACTCTCAGTTCTGCTAAAGTTACTGAAATGGAAAATAACAGTTAATTGTTTATGTTTCCCATAAAAAAATCTTGTTGGGTCTGTGTAAACATGAAACAGGTGAGAAACTACCAATAATATAATGTAGGTTTCTAAACATATAAAAAGGCGAGAGGATATTTAATATTCATTTGCCCTCTTCTGTAGTAGGTACCAGCACACTGATTTTGCAAGCCCAGAAGATTGTAAACATATTTCAGATTTATAATTTCTGGTTAGACTGGAAAGCAGTGTTAAACATGTATCTCAGAGTTTTCTTGTTTGACTGCAAGTTGGGCTCAATTGACAGAGTAGTTCTTCACAAGGGAGCGTGAGAGACCAACTTTAGCATTAGTGCTGAAAATGTACAGGCAATGTTTTCTCAAAAATCAAAGTCCCAGTGTGGAGTCATTGCACCATCTTACAGATCCCATTGCTTTAATTTGAGAACATGCTGCCCCTAAGAACTCTTAACTATCTTGTAGTAAACATTTCTAGATAAAAGGTTCTTCCATAGAGGACTTTAGTTTTATTTCAAAAGATTATCAAATCCTTAAGAATACATTTCATGGCATGAAAAAATATAGTCAAGTTATAATTTGGATTTTAACAAAGCAATAAACTTAATAGGTTATTTGTTTAAACAATCAGCAACACAACAAAAGCACACATATAAAATGGGAAATGGCAGGTCAATCCATTTGGCTTTGCCTATTGTTTCTTTAATGGTAAAAATGAGTCAAGGAATAGAGGGGACCTATGCTCTAGGAAAGATTTGTGTACAGTGATACTTGGTTTTAGAAGTTAGAAGTGAATTCACTGCTTCAGGACTTTTATTCTCTACCCTCAAACTACTGTTTGGAACCTATTCTGATCAAACCCCCTCATTGACAGATTTCATTATCATCTTCCATTTTAATCTTCCTGGGCCTTCAATCATCAATTCTTTTTTATCTTCTCATTAAACAACAGTGAAGAAGGAAAGGATTGAAAAAAGGAGCACTGCTTGCCTAATGATAGCTGTAGGAACCCATCTTGTAAAGCATATTTAACAGTCATTTGATGGGATGGAGACTATTGTAATTTGATCATGTCATCTGCTGTGTCTTAGAATTAAAAACAGACAAATAATCCTTGTTCATGTATAACAAAGCAACTTAATATATCACATTTTCTGTCTTATGTGTTTTATTAATTGCTAGGTAAAAAAGGGGTAGCATTTGGTTTCCTGCAAACATAGCATATTCCAAATGCAGTGAGCCAGGTTTATTGCTGGTACAGCTTCTTTGAAACCTATGCATTTGCAGCAGAAATAATTTTGCCCAGTCCATTGAATCTTTGCAGCCTTTGCTCATTTGTAGCTGGTTTTACTGGCAAGTAATGTCTGGAATTAATCTCTTTTGACATTATCATGTTTAATTATGCTTGCATGCATTTCTGCACTTCTGCTTAAATAGGATTTGCAAGTCTCGAAATGTCTAAGTAGGGGTTGGGCAGTTTTTAAATGTTTTATTTACTTGTCCTAAGACCAAAAGCACAGTATGTTCACTCAGGCAAAGCAATCAGTTGGTGCCACTAGAAGACGAGATAATGTGTGTGGTGGGGGAATTTTCCACCTTTTTTTGTTCACAAAGAATTCAGACTATGCTAAAATGCTTATTCCATCATCCTAAAAAGCTGTACCAGAAGAACTGTACCTCTGTGGAGAAAATATGGAGGCATTACACTGACAACCCTACCCAACTTATTTATTTATTTTATTTGTCAAAAATAATTGGTATAAGTATAAACATGAGTAAGAATACAGAAAATAGATATGATTAAATGGGGACAATAGGACAGGGACAGGAGGCACGATGGTGCACTTATGCACCATGATGTAATGTAATGATGTAATGTTGGTTCAGCATTTAATGTGATATTTGTAACTGTGATTTATGAATGAAAAATTCAGTAAGGTAAATGATAGTTAAGAAAGAACAAGGATTCAGATGTGAACTAGAAACTATTTATTATGGCCTACAATGTTTTAAATTGGAGGAATCTTCTGTATTAATTTTAACAAGAGTTTAGCTTTTATAAGCTAGCTGCATAATTTTGGTATGACTGAATTTTGAATAATATGTCACTAATTCAGCCAGAATGATTAAACCACAAAGAATAGGAAAGCTGATATCATCATCATCAGATAAACGTATTCTATGGAAGCAATGGTCTCATTTTCAAATCTCGCAAATATTCTGCTTTCCTTTTTCTGTTTAAGGTGCTGGCCTCAACATCAGTGACACTGAGTCATGTCATGGCAGCCTGGATGGAAGTACAATGGCTAATTCCCAAATTGTTGAACTTAGAAGAATACCTATAGCAGACACTCATCTCTAATCCTTTCATCTTTTTAACATGCTGTACTGCATTCTGCTTTTTATACATGTGTTTTCTTTGAACAACAAAAGAATCTCACTACATATAGCTCTGTAACAGAATGCTGTGAATTATATCATTAAGGAATTAACAAGTTTTGGTTTTTTAAATGAAATAACCTTCTAATTTTTTTACAGTAAGCTATAAACAACTCATGTTTTAAACTATTAATTTAGATGAATCTATTCAAGTCAACTAATTTTTAAAATTAACTCCTATGACTATGTGTATTTCTGTTTTAATAAAAATTGATATAATCAGTTTGATGGAGATGGTGTGTTTATCTATGGGAAAGATTTGATAGTTATTAAGCTTCAATTTATTTTATTCCTATAGATATTTGCTTTGTTTTCTTTTGACCACAACAGAGTGTTATTTTACATTCCAAGCAAGAGAGAACATATTATAATCAGAAATTCACATGCACATATGCTAATCCCACAGACAATTTGAAAACACATCTCAGTATGAACTAAGACTGGAGTAAAAAAGGAAAGACCTATAGTATCCTATTCTTGATCCTTCCTGAGTATAGGATCTAAAAAGCCCCTCTCTAAGGGAGATGGGAAGTTAATAAATAGGAAAATAGAGATAGATAGATAGATAGATAGATAGATAGATAGATAGATAGATAGATAGATAGATAGATAGATAGATAGATAGATATGGATGGATAGATAGATAGATAGATAGATAGATAGATAGATAGATAGATAGATAGATAGATAGATAGATATTATAGATATTATAATCTTTTGCATTTGAGGTTTTTGAAAATTTTTATTGCATTTAAAAGAAAAATCTTCACATATGACCCAGTATAGCTTAGAGCTCCAGGAGAATACAGAATTATTCTCAAGCTTTTTCATGCATCATAAATTGTGAGAAGTAAGGATGCTAAGCTGTTGGAAATGTAACCAAAAATCTGGCACATATTACCATCTGTGGTGGACTTGTGTTAAAGCAAAAAGGGGGGGGCAAAAATACTCATATGGTTAGAAAAGATGTTAGGAAAACATATAGATCTTAAACCCGAACTTTTAAAATTAGATTTAATATCAGAAAAAATTGATAAACAAAGTGTATATTTAATATTACATGTATGAACAGCAGCGAGGATTGTATTTGCTCAGCATTGGAAAAATGAAGAAATACCACTAGATGATGAGATAATTAAGAAGATATTGTGCAGAAATGGATCTCAATGCATATCTGTATTGGTTAGAAAATGGTTCCATATAAGAAAGTGTTTCTGCCCACTAGAGTTCAGAAATACAGTTGAACTGAGATACTTAAAGTGTGCTTATGTAGTAAATGATGACATAGAGTCAAGAATGAATGGTTAATGAATGAATGTGTAACAAATACTAAAGTGAGTAACTATTACAAAAGAAGTGTTCTCAGGCACTTTGGTTACATAGAAAATTAGAGTTAAATTGCAAAACAATTGTATGAAAAAAAAGTGGGAAAGATTCAGGGAAAAACCAAGAAAATCATGGTTGGATTGAGTTGATGAGATCATCAAATAACAAAAGGTAATGTGTTTAAAGAGAAAGGGCAATAAATGAATCAGTGCAGACAAGGTGGAAGCAAGGAAATTTTTATAAGACTAGAAATTAGGGAGAAGTACAGTGAAAGGTATTGATATAAAGAAGCTTTAGTTAGTTTTCCTTTGCTTTTTTGTTATATCTGGCCTTTATTTTCTTTTGTTCACTGCTTTTCACACTTTGGGCACTTCCCCACTTACATGTTAATGTGTATTCCTCCCATGCTTGAGGCAGCAGAAAAGTAGGTAAACCTAATTTGCACTGCTCCCATGGCCGATCTTTAGATACACAATAAGGAGGCCAGGGATGGCATTGTCCTTACACATGTAATAAGTGGAGATTTAGGACAACAATTGGTGAATGCCCTAATTTTCTTTCCCATCCTTCTCAGTACCTAGCATACAAGAAAAATAACCACCAATTGTTCCTTGAATGGTGTGGTGGGGCACGGTTGGATAGTGGATAAAATCTTGTACATCATACCATTATCTTCTTATGCCCTACTTACTGAATATTCATCTGGATTTGGCGAAGGATGGGGAACGGGTCCTAGGAGACTGATAATCCCATCTCTCTCTCTCTCTCTCTCTCTCTCTCTCTCTCTCTCACACACACACACACACACACACACACTCACATGAAACAAACCTTGGGTAGATCCATCAATCTCTTTCCAAATTTCAGTAATCACATTCAGAGTCTTTAAGAATAATTTAAAAAAAAAAAAAAAGCCTTAACTTCCAGGAGCTTGAGAGATCAATATTTCCATGTTAAGAAGGAGGAGGAGGAGGAGCAAGCAGTTGCCAGCCTGTCAGTGGTATTGGTAGTACTTTCCTCAAAAGTCCTGCTTTAAAACTATCACTTGCTGAACCAGGAAAAGCTACTCTCCAATATGTTCGCCCACACACCCAGAGCCAAAGCAGCAAGGGCACATTTTAGAAAATCTGAAGCTGAACTATTCTCACCTCTTTCCTTGCAGTGCCCCCATTCCAGCTATTGCCCCTGGTCTGCTTCCATGTTGAGTGTAGCTGTTACAACTACATGCAGATCCCCCTATTTCTTTCCATTTTTGCTTCTTCTCTACTGCTACCATAATACACATCCTGAGACATTGGTATAATACAGGAAGTCTTTGACTTATGACCACAGTTGAGCTCCAAATTTCTGCTGTTAAGTGAGACATGTATTACCTGAGTTTTGTCCCAAGTTACGACCTTCCTTGCCACAGTTGTTAAGTGAATCACTGCAGTTGTTAAGTTAATCACATGGTTGTTAGGTAAATCTGGCTTCCGCATTGACTTTGCTTGTCAGAAGGTCACACAAGGGGATAGACCTAGGGATAGAGCAGTGGTCATAAGTATGAACCAGTTGCTAAGCATCTGAATTTTGATCACATGATCATGGGGATGTTTCAAATGGAAAAGGGTCATAAGTTACTGTTATACTGCTGTTATAACTTTGGTCACTAAATGAACTGTTGTAAGTCAAGGAGTACCTGTAATGTTCTGATTTGCCCCGTGCAAGTGAGAGGAGGGAGGGAGGGAGAGAGAGAGAAAGGCAGTACATACCATCCCCAATTATCCCCAATTATTACTTGGCATTGGCTGGCAAAGCTTTATCCAGATGTCAGGGCCTTCCAAAGCTTTTTTAGCACTGTCATAGTGAGCCATGAATGAAGTGAGAGTACTGCCTGTCCAATCAGACAAGTATATCCAGAACTTTGTGCCATAGTCAATGTGATACTGCTGAAGTTCCTTGCCCTGTCATGTGTACTAGCAATGATCAGCCTTTAATGGGGGGAGAGGAGATAATGAAATCCATTTGTGATTTGCATGTACTTGAAATCCTTCTGTATGAAATAGCCTCAATGACCTAGACCTAAAGGTACTTCTATGTAATCAAATTGAATTATTTGGCATTTGTCAATGTATCTAGGGATCATCTGTCCCTTAAAAGACCTTTACACAAACTTTTGTTCTAGTGGAAAATTTTGACACAATCCAGTTCTCTTACTCAATAACATTGGCCCAGATAGTTGAGTGACCTGAAATTCATGCTACAACACGAATTCACCATTATTATCAACAGACAAGAAGCCGATATCATTTTCAGTCAAAACACAGAGTACAAACTGCTCTGATATTTTGCCATGGTGCACAATTGAATTGGTTAAAAAATCATGACAGCTTTGCCCCTGGTAGGAGTGTGTTACTGCTTGTAGTATACACTGGTAATTTTGCCGAAGATTAGCTGAATAGCTGGCAGTCAGCTTTTAATTTCTCTCACCTCCTTAAATGAGTTGATCCATCAAATAAAAATTGATTTCCTGCTATACTAAAAGGCCATGAGCTGCTTAAAGACATAAAGAACAAAGAAAGAATTACATAACAACACTACAAATGTTGGGTCATGAACCTAATAAGGAAAAAATCCACAACAAAACATTTTTCATAAGAGTAGGTTTAGTGGTGCCTTCTGCTGCTGACTATCTCAAAAACAAATACTTCTCCTCCAAAGAATCCTCAGGGGATACTTTTTTTAAATATATTTTATTAACATTTAATTAAAAGTTTATGCAATCATATTTCAGGCATGCATAACAAATAATCCAGAGAATTGTATTCAGATCAAAGTCAACCAAATCACTAGAAATCTTGACTGCTCAACACTGGCATTCATATAATTGTTACACACATAGCTTTTTATGACATTTTCCAGGTAAACAGGAGGAGGCATTTGCAATACTTCTAGATTGCTAATCAAATACACATCTGAGGTAAAATTCAAAGGGGCAAGTCATAAAACAGCAATAAGAAGAAGCAGCTACAAGACCAGGAAGGATTAAAATGTTGATTCCAATTATAGATCAAGCTGCTTAGATCAAGGTGACAACCTAAAACCCAAAGTTTTCCAAATGTGTTACACTTGAACTCTTATTCTCCCTTGACAATGGCCATTTTGGCTGGGGATGATGAGAATTGATCAAAATATCTGGAAGGCATGCCATAACCTACCACTACTTTAACCATATATCCTTCATTATTTGAGACAGTCCAGAAGTCTCTGAGTTCTTTTGCACACTTTTCCATCCACATCAATAATTAGGATCCTCTGCCTCCTATTGCAACTGTGGTCTTCATAATAGCATGTCAAACAATGACATTTTCAGTAACATTTTCAGGTCCTTTTAAAGCTTGTACGTTAGTCCAGGGACACAATTTCCCTTTGTCAAGGTGGCACTAGTGTGGAGTTGAATATAACTCACCCAAGGCAGTTTTGTGCAACTCGGGTGGACCTGAAGGATCACCACATCTTCTTTAAGCCTTCTACTTGAGAGCCTTAGGAAGAGGCCTTCATTCTATATCTGTTTGATGCCAAAATATCTGCCCTTATCCTTTGGGAGCAACTTCAGCAGTTATTACTATTATTGTTCATATTATTTTCAGATGGATATATGGTACATATCTCATATTACTTCTGTGATATTCATTTACACAAGATTATTTTTATACTACTTTTCAATTTGAAAAACACAAAATGGTTTGTCTAAGAGATATTTGTTTTGCATTTGAGTACATATCTCTAGCTGGCAGCCCTCAGAAGCAAATCTTCAGGAAATATGACCATATGCTCTTTCATAACCCTAAGCTGGAGATGTAAATTGGACTGGGGCCACATGACCCTCTGAAAAGTTTGGTTTCCTGCTATTATAATGCAGGAAACCTCAAACAACAGTAGCTTAAGTGTTGAACAAGTCCGTTCGATATGATAAAAAAACAACAGAAAACTCCTCCCACAACCAAAGATAGGGTGGGGGAGAGGAATGAAAATCACAGTCTCTCCGGCTGCATTACCACTTTCCTGCTTGCAAACTCTTTGCCTGAAATACACATCAAGCAATGTTTCTAATCACCAAAAGATTATCTATCCCTAGTGAATGAATGAACTGTGTCCTTTGCATCCTTCAAAGGAAATTCTTCTTCATATAATACATTTGCATTTTAACACCGATGGTGATCACAGCTAAATATCATGAGGTTTTTCATACAATAGATAGAATTAGGTAGAATTGCCCATGGGATCTTCATGGTCATAGACAATTTGCCTGTGCCCACCCTACACCAGGGAAAAGGAACATTATGGGGGCTGCTATCTGAATCACCCAGATGGCTGTTCTTGGAAACTGGTTGGTGACTTTTTCTGTAAGTGAATAGAGTTGGGGTTCCTGGGGACTCAACAAACATCAATCTCCTGACTGGCATTGGCTGTTAATGTCCCTGGTGTTAGGAAGGCTGAGTGTTACTTCTTTTGATGGATCTGGGCTATTATTTTCCAGAGAATCTGCTTCATCTACCAAGAAAGATGCCTGCAGCAGATTCATGGAAGAAAGGAAATCAGATTAACCCTGTCACTGGTGCTTTAAGATTTAGCCTCCCACTGTTCTGAAGAAGTGCACCATATGCCTCTGCACTGCTTGTAGATGATGTTCCTGTAACAGCAGCCAGATGTTTGCATACTTCCTCATTTATGTGCTTTCTCACAGCACAGAATCTAGAGGTTTGTACATCACTGCTATGTGCTTCATTTATCAAGCATGTAAAAAAGTCAGGTAAGGAATTGACAGCACCTGGCTATAATCAGTCATCACTTCAAGCATTAGGGAACCACACAAAGTTAATTATTGCCTTTCCATGAAAAAACAACCCATGTAATTTCTTTTAAGATTACTTTACTTGAACGTTCCTCACTGGAGGCCTTCTCATGTATTCTCTACAAACAAACATTAAAAACCCATGATTTTGCATGGGGCTGGCAGAGGGGAATAACAGTTATTCACCCTCTTTGTTCTTATGAGCTCTAGCTCAACTCGTTCCTGAAAAAATGGAACAAATGTAGAACTAGGGCCAGGCTTGGTCTGAATTTCTATAATAATTAACTTTAGTCTGGCTGTTAGGATTACTCAGCAATTCCCGTGTGGAGAAAAGACAGGCACTATTTATATGTTGCTCTTTAAGAGAAAAGGTTGCATAGTTGTTTCAATAAACTGTTTCAACAAACTGTTGGTTGAAGAAAAACATCTGCTTTGGAAACTGACAGTGAGAATTTTTCCTTCAACATCCACCCACTGAGGCTTGAGGCAAAAATGACCAAAAAACAAAAGGGACAATACAAAGGAATCAGGAGACCAGGAAAAACAAATATCTAATCAAATTTCAAAATGAAACTAGTGAATACAAAGTACAGTTCTCTGGACACTGTTAATCTTCAAAGAAGAGTCAATTCTCAGAATGTATTGCATTTTAACAATAAATTCTACTGAAGAGATACTGCATTTTTAAGATATCACACTTTTTTCCTTTGATAAAAGCTCACCCATATATTGTTGATGCTACTATAGTATTACTCAAGAACAATATATGACAGCTGTCAGACTTAACTCTTAAAGAATGATTGATCAATGTTTTGTAGTATTAGATTACAAAAATACAAATAAAACAGTTACAGAAAGCAGGAACATGGCAGACAAATTTAGAGATGAGCAACACGTCCAAAAATATAAAACAGAACAGCTTTCTGGAGTTATACATCTGAGGCAGTAAAGCTGGCATGTTTGAAGGTTTGCTCATGTTTTTTAAAACACATTGTTAATAGAACATTTCCAGGTTCCTGACTAATCCTGTTTATTGGGTTAGGACTAGCTAAAAATGCATAATCCTAACCTCCCCTTTCCTCCTCTTGCCAAATGTGTTATCAATTAATTTTTTGCAAAGAAACAGTCCACCCTTTACCTCAGGAAATAATATTTTACTATTATTATATAATTTATATTATATATTATATTAATTATAGTATTTATTATAATCTAGTTAATTTTATATATAATCTATAGTTATTAGATATATTAGAGCCAGTTTGGTCTAGACTCTAGTGGTTATATCACTGGGCCAGAAAGCGGGAGACCATGAGTTCCAGTCCCACTTTAGCCATGAAAGTCACCTGGATAACCTTGGGCCAGTCACTATCTCTCAGCCCAACTCCCCTTACAGGGTTGCTGTCAAGAGGAAAATAAGATCATAAGAGGAAGAAGGTGTGCTGGACATGTTTGCTGCCAAGAGTTATTTGAAAAAAGAAAATTAGGATATAAACAAACAAATGAACAGTAAGCTATAATAGGAAAAAAGTACATAGACTTGAAAAAGTATGTGGTGGGATTCAATTTTTTTTTTACTACCGGTTCTGTGGGCGTGGCTTGGTGGGCCTGGCAGGTGAAGAATACTGTAAAATCTCCACTGGTATTTGCCGTTTCTCTGAACTACTCAAAATTTCTGCTACCAGTTCTTCAGAACTGGTCAGAACCTGCTGAATACCACGTCTGATATCCACTATTAGCCAGCCCCAACCGTTTGGGTAGTAGATCTGTTCATGTGATATTATGCTTTTTATTACCTGACAGACAAATAGGTGCTGCTGTTCTTCTTCTGCCTGGACTATGTACAAGGTTCCCTACAACGCCTCATTCAACAGTAATTTGATTTAAGGTCAGCCCTGAAACATGGTGGTCTTCTGAGCAAGGTCATGTGACACAAGAGGGATATGACACCAACAGCAGGACCAACAGCCACGTCACTGTAGTTGCAAAAATGCTGTCTCAAATTTAACAACAGATTATAATTTTGTGATTTCGATAAAATACCAGTTGGACTGCTAACAATTTTAGTCACGTATAGTATCTGCTTCTTTATAATGGGCTTATGTCAAAGCATAGAATAGGATGGTCAGTGGTGCATGACGGCAATCATCTACCATTTCACTAATTAATCACTATCTGAAACTTTGTTTTAGAAAAGAAACCATGTTACCTATTCTTCCAACAGCGGGATTATCTCTCTAGCCTCAATTCCATAGCAAATAGAGAAAACCTTTAATTTTCCCCATGATAAAATGCTTGTGAGATAAGGTTAAGCTGAGAGATAATTGATGGACTCATGTTTACTCAAGGGGTATACCTGACTGAAGGTATTGAACCTGGATCTTTCATTTAGGACAGACTAAAACCAGAGTCTTCTGAAGTCTTCTGAATCCAATTCCCTAACCACTACCTATTACTGGCTTTTAAAGTATTTTTGGATTATTGGATTCAAAAAAATTATTGGATAGTTGACTCGTGCTCAGAGTGCTAGAATGTGGGAGGATTGGTCATGCTCTCCATCCTTCAAAGAAAAATGTACAGTTAACTTGCTATATAAATTATTAAATACTTCAGGAAGAATTATAGGGCTATTGCTTATGTATAGGCCTCAGGCATGCCAAACTCTCCCCTCCCTTACAAAAGCAGAGATTATTTTTAACATTTTTTTCTACAGGTATGCAAATTAGAATTCAGATCTAGAACTATAAGAAACAAAGTTGAAGTTCCTCCCTGACTAGTATCCTCAAAGATATTTGCCATTAATGTGAATTCAGAATGTTAGGATCTCCTGCACTCACACTCTGTGTTGGTTTCTGTTAATGGTGCGTAGGTTAAAGAATGGACACCTGCTTTTTAGTAGGAATATGGACCCAAAGTATTGCATGCATGCTATATAACATTATTAAAATATCTAGTGTTTTCTTTTTGCTTCTGGTCTCATTTGCCCTGGCACTTATTTAATAGATGCTCTTCTCAACAATATTATGGGGCACATCAATTTTTTAGGAATTACAATATCTTAAATATCTAAAACTAAATATTATTTAGAATCAAAAAGAAGAAAAAGTGGTTTCTTGCAAGTATCTATTCCCAACCAGTATGAAGTTCTTACCATAACAAACAAGAAAAGTATGCAATGCTGTAATAGGATATGTTAGAAATAGGTAAAAAAACAGAAGCTAACATTAGTGATTGTATATTGTGCAAGACCGGGAGACTGAGTTTAAACAATATAACATTCAGAGCCTCCATGTAATCTTTGACTTTGTCATTTATTACTGTAGGAAGTTTCTTGTTATGTATAATAAAAAAATGAGGAACTATATCGCGCCCATGTTTGTGTTTAACTTTAACGTGTTACTACACACACACACACACACACACACACACACACGCTATCACCTCAACTTACTAAGTAAACTTTTGGTTTAAAGGTTCAGCAAAAATAACTCTCGCCTAAACAATTATCCAATAAAAGGATTAAAATGGTGCATATGAGTCATATGCAGGACTGGAAGACTTTGGAGGTTATTTAACGTAATCTCCTGCCCTGTTCCAAGATCTGCTGACTACAGCATTCCAAGAGATGGCAATCCAGCCTTCAGCTTTCCATCTGAACAATTTTTATTTTGTTTTATTCTTTTCCCTGATTTCCAACCAATCTTTTTCCTAAGATCCATCTAATGGTAGCATAATCCAGCTTACATTTTGCCATCTTATCAACTAGGATCACATGGGAGTTTTCATTTAATGTTTTACAAAGTCAAGATACACTATGTATATACATTATTACAGTCAGCTGAAATGGTCATTCTACCAAAAAAGGAGTTCAGAGTAGTTTGGCATAATCCACTGCCAAGTAATGCACACAAACCAAGTGCAAAATCATATATAGTAGTAGTGTTATCTGGATTTTTTCTTCTTCCCTTCTTTCTGAAGACAGGAAGAACATTTGTGAGTTCCCATTCCGCCTTCATTATGCTCATATCAAGAGCCGCAGTAGCGCAATGGTTAGAATGCAGTATTGCAGCTAATTCTGCTGACTACCAGTGCCAGCAGTTTGGCAGTTTGAGTCTCACCAGCTCAAGATTGACTCAGTCTTCCATCCTTCTGAAGTCAGTAAAAATGAGGATCCAGATTATATGCTGCCAATATGCTGATTCTGTAAACTGCTTAGAGAGGCTGGAAAGCATCGTGAAGCGGTATATAAGTCTAAGTTCTATTGCTATTGCTATCTTCAATGACTTCTGAATGGTTTTTCAAAAGCAAATATTCTATTCTTGGAAGTAATTAGTCTGATACTGGAGACTAATTAAATTTGTTCATAGTAGCAGTTCACCCTAACCATTGCCTTACTTTAGACTGTCTGTCCCTCCCTTTGTCAATTGTTCTGCTTTGGGGAGATGGCTGAAAATAAGTAGGAGTGGTCTGCCTTACCTCCATCACCTATTATAATGCTATCTTCTCTAAGTAGCAGATTTACCTCTTCCCTTTTCTTTATTGCATAATTGACATAGCTAACATGTTTTGTTGCTTTGACTCTCACTCGTAAGCCAAAGATATTTTCCTGTTTTACCTTTTTGATTTTCTATTCTTTTTTTGCAAAAATTGACCAAAGGTATTTGCTGATATAATTTATTATTTAACTCTTTCTTCAGTTAAAAGTCATCTATGCATCCATAACTATATCATCAGCTGATCTCGTTAGAATAGGTCCAATTGTGTTTCTCATATCTTATTTTTGAGAATGTTCCTGTTCTCTTTAGGAATAAACACTGAGTACTTCTCTAAACCTGTGGAAATTGAACCTACTTAAATCTAGCATGTATATATGGCTGTGCACCAATTTTGTTTTCTGCAGGTCTCTTGAATATCTAAATTTGTAGCTTTCAATCATTTCCCTCAATAAATAGAAAAAAAAGAAATAGAAACATTTATTTAATTGGGTTCTCTTTATCTAGTGTTAGGTCTTGTGCAGCGAATCAATCATGTTTTGGATCCTGAGGTCACTATAAGAGATAATCAGTTTGAGTACTTCAAATCTCTCCATAGTGAGACAGCATTCATACATGTGGGTTTGCTGTTCTTTGCTGGTTTGCAGAAAGGGGTAACTGTACTGTCAATCAATGATAGAAAGAAACTCAAGGACATATTGCTCTTTTGAGTGATGGAGACTTGGTAATGAGATTTTCCTTTTTGTGATTTAGAAAGAATCTCTCTTATTGCATACTTTTATTTGCATGCAGACATAAGGAGGAAATGCTGATACAGAAATAAAGGTGTTTACACAGAGTGAAAAGCAAGCAGGACTGGGAAGGTTATCGCTAAGATTCTTCCGCTTTCTAACTGATACCCTAAGTTAGTTGTAGCTGCCAATTGCAGAAAGAAAGGCAGCACTCTTATCTTCATAGTATTAGCCAACAGCCATAAGTTTAATCTTGTATCTGATACATAGCTAATTGGCTGCAAGGGTCCCTGATATGGTTATCTGGAAAGGCTAAATTCTCTTGGATTAATTCTTACAAACGGGCAATAGAAATAGGTCATCATTTTTATATCTTTCATTTTACATCACAGATCAGGAGAATGGGAAAAATTATTAACATTGGTTACATCAGCAACAACAGTATTAATTCATTAAAGAAGTTAACTTTCGGGGTTTAAATGTGCATGGATACCACAGTATATTTATTTAACCTTACCATGATCTTCATGTAGAAATGATTTGTACTCCATTTTTTTCTATCGCTGGACTAGGGAGCTGTCCTGTATGTAGAGTGCCCAGAGTGTCCCATTGATGTCCCAATCTGACCAGGTTTTCTTAGCTTTAACAAGGTGACCATTAGATTGCCCCACACCAAATCCTAAGGCAGACAATTCCAAAGAGC
Organism: Notechis scutatus; assembly: GCF_049901735.1. Taxonomy (NCBI): domain Eukaryota; kingdom Metazoa; phylum Chordata; class Lepidosauria; order Squamata; family Elapidae; genus Notechis; species Notechis scutatus. The sequence goes on along the minus strand of NC_142010.1, from coordinate 227,611,401 downwards.
TTCTTCATAGCTGTGAAATCAGGGCATATGACTGGGCTGTCACAACCAAATATTAGCCTTGTATGAGAATTGGCTGCACCCAAGTGATATGCTTATCATTGCCCTTGGTAAGCATACCCTTGGCCCTTTAAAGACACACTTTTACCAGGCACAGATTAGCCTTGTATTCCTTTTGTAATTGGAGTAATAAAATAGCATTTATTGCATCAGAGGAGTTCCATTTTGATTTTGAACTCTAATCACTTAAGTAGAACCATATCCAGATAGCTGATTGCAGAAAACTGAGAAAAGCATAATTTTATTGAAATTTTCAGCCTGGATTTTGAAACAGAGCACTCAGAAAGTGAATACAATAAATGGAATTTTTAGAACAAGAAATTCATATTTTGAAGACTTTCAAAATTCAACAAATGGTTCTTGATCAGTCAGTTGAACAATTAGGAACTTTTATAGAGAATTTTAATAAGTGGTAACCCCTACATTTAGTAATATCAAAATTCTATCTACATTTATTAAAAACTAAACAATACTAAACTTAGTGAAAAAATGTTCTGAATAGTTCTAGTTAGAATCAAAGCTGGAGAAACCCATTCAGATCTGCAGGAAGTGCCACCTAGATTAGCAGGAGAATCTCTATGGGTTGCAGAAGGTTTTTTGTTTTTTGGAAAAAAGTAAAAATGGCAGCCATTGCCATATGATTGAAGCCCCACCCACCTTTTGTATGTGCATTGCAGGTGCAACACATGTAAAAGAGAGAATTTTTATCATGTGGCCACCATTAAGATTTATTTGCTCCATGGATGCTCTTGCACAGAAACTTTGGAAAGATTATTATAATGTAATAATGTAATTTAATGATATTGTTAAGCAACTGTCTTTTCTATGTGTGTCACACATAGACCGAGAGACACATATTCACTCCAAAAGAGGTGAATATGGGTTTGTCATAACTAGATTCCATGGATTTTTATGCTAACATGAATAATCCAAGCTATATTTTTAACATCTTTTATTACTATGAGGAAGAAGGTACATTTTTGTTTATTCTAGAGCATAAACTTTGCTATGTATTCTAGATAACTTAAAATACAAAAGTCACCTTTAAAATATTTTTATTAAATACTTTGATTACAATAATAAAAGGAAATGCAAACTAAAGGTAGAAAATAAGAACAGAAAGTGCAAGAAAAAGAAGTAAGATAAAGAAAAAAAGAAATAAAGAAGTGCCTTCAAATCTTCACCACGTGTAAGCAAATGTAATCACTCTTTAGCCCTAGCTTGGTCAAGTGGTTAGAAAGCCAGAGAGCATGATTTCTAGTCTTGCCTTAGCCAACTAGGTGACCTTAGACCTGTCATTCTCTCTCAACCTAAGTCAGAATACCACAGGGTGATTTTGTGGGGGAAATAAGGGGAAGGAATATTAGGTATGCTTACTGACCCTTTAAATAGATGATAGATAGATGATAGAGATAGATAGATAGATAGATAGATAGATAGATAGATAGATAGATAGATAGATAGATAGATAGATGATAGATGATAGAGATAGATAGATAGATAGATAGATAGATAGATATAGATAGATAGATAGATAGATAGATAGATAGATAGATAGATAGATAGATAGATAGATAGATAGATAGATAGATGATAGATAGATAGATAGATAGATAGATAGATGATAGATAGATAGATAGATAGATAGATAGATAGATAGATAGATAGATAGATAGATAGATAGATAGATAGACAAATAAATATTACAAACAAATAACTTCTTTCTATAACCCATCCCTTATCTATATGCAAATGCTGAACCTGTGAAACACAAGGAGTTGGCTGTTTTATGAAAGCTTTTATCCTTAAAGTATGGGGTAAAGTTGCATGATATTTTTAAAAGCTGAGGGATTAACGGTATTGCCTTATTTCAGTGTCAAACCCCATTTTACAAACCCCAGTTGGACTAGTTCAAGGAAGCAATAATTACATGGAATTTAGTAAGGTATCTTTAATGCTAGTTGGGGTAGTCTTGGAAACCACAAAAGGAATTTGCCATCCTCATTTATAATGAGCTAATTGAAGTAGAAGAACCAATTTGGTGTAGTGGTTAAAGGTTCTGAGCTCTCCACAAAAGCTAGCTGATCAGTTTGGAGACAGTTCTTCTTTCTCAGCCCTAGCAAACCACTTCCAAAAAGGTTGCCAAGAAAATGAGGGATTTGCCATATAATTGACAGAATAGGGCTACCAGAGATCCGGCAAAAAGAGAAAATGTCCTCCTTTTTGTCTTCATGCCCTTCATCTGGCAGGCACAATCTTAAAATCAAATATTGTCTGGCTTTTTGAATGTCCTTTTTCTTTTTTTGGACAGTTTTCAAAACTGTAGTCAATTCAAACTTTCATGTATTGTGACCTTGTAGATAGTCTGCTTCTTTCTTTCCATCATCTGTTGACAGATTCAATAGGTTAGATTTATGTCATGTCATTTATTTCTTGATCCCAACAATCATTTTTAGCCAGACCTTTCAAATGTATGATCAGTGTATTCTGTAGATCACGTGACCCATCCTTATGTTTCTGTGGTTAAGATTTGAAAAGTCACCATCACTTCTACATTATTTCTAGCGTATGTTCTTAAAAATTCACTGGAAAAATATTGCAATTGAAAAAAGTTTCTGATGATGATAGAAAAAAATAATTTCAAATATACATAAGTCTAAATGCTTTTATTTATTTGTTTGTTTGTTTTGTTTTGTTTGTTTTGCAGTTTTTTACTGTAATTTTTATTGCAGATACCAAGAATGTTAGTGTGTCCTCCTTTTCTTCCCTTCCTTTTCCAATTTCCCACGCCCTCTTTTCCCTGTTTCACTATCTCACTCTAACCGAGTACAAAGGATTCACTACAAGTCATGTAGCCTGTTCTAGCAGAAGTCTGACAGACACACAGCCTACTTTTGTACATCCAGGTGAGTGGAAAGGGAGGGCGCTTCTGAAATATTTTGTGGAGAAATTCAAAGATCTTGTCAACTGCATTTAGCTTGGTGGGCCCCAAATGCTATTCTTTCTAAAGTCTTTTTGTTTGTGTTTTTTTTTTAATTTTAATGAAAGAAAACTTTGTGTTTTGTGAAGGTTAGAAAATGTCAGAAACTTAGATAATTTTCAAAACTGGGACCAGAACTATGCATCAGACCAAATGACCCATAAGTGGCACTCCAACTGAGCTTTGGGGCAGCGGTACCTTAAACAAATCTTTTCATAGTTTATCCGTTTACTTTTTCAAAGGAGGCTTGTCTCCTTTGGAAAATAATGATTTTCTGAAGCCACTACATATAAACATCATCAACATTTCTGTCTTGTGTTCAGGAAAAGAAAAAAAACTACACATAGACACATTTCCTGAATTTTGAAACCACTGGGTAATAAAAACAAGAGGTTATTTGAGGGCATTAGATGATTTCTTCACAATGGCATTCAAAATGCTGACAATTAATTGGGGATTGGCCAACAATAAAATTGTTAATAAAATCTGACCTCTGGGAAAGAGCAGTTACATATGATAGGCTGCAAGTATAGCTATCTTTTAGGTCCATATATACTTAGTAGGTTGTGGACATATATTCATCTATATGGAAGATCCTATTGAAATCCAGGAAATATATTGTACAAGCACATAAACTGGTTTATACTCCATATCTTTCAAATTGTTATAAATTCTTGCTAAAATATATTTTGGGAAATTGGAAACTTTCATGCTAGCCTACTTAATTCTGTTTTGCATGATTTTAATACAAACTTCTTTGAAGTTTCTTTCATATTAAAAAAATGACAAAATATATTTTTGATACACTAGTAAGTAAACAGATTTCATGCAACGGTTCCCCTAAGTATAATAAAAGACCATCAGTATTTTTAAGTACCCCACCTTTTCAGACCCACCCCACCCAGAAACAAAAAAACAGAAGAAAGAAACCAGTGGTGGGATTCAAATTTTTTTACTACCAGTTCTGTGGGCATGGCTTGGTAGGTGTGGCAGGGGAAGGATCCTGTAAAATCTCCAGTCAGAGGTGGTATTTGCTGGTTCTCCGAACTACTCAAAATTTCCACTACCGGTTCTCCAGAATTGGTCAGAACCTGCTGAATACCTCCTCTGGAAGAAACATAACATGCCTAAATTTTCCAATAAGAAAAACAAAACAAAGCAAGCAAACAAACAAAAAATCCAAAAAATATCTTTGCTGTTTCTGTATTTATATGCATATATCAGAAGTGGTATTCAGCAGGTTCTGACCAGTTCTGGAGAACCGGTAGCAGAAATTTTGATTAGTCCGGAGAACCGGCAAATACCACCTCTGACTGGCCCACCCCCGTCTATCCCTGCCTCCCGAGTCCCAGCTGATCAGCTGGGTCTTCTTTTGTTGCCCTGCACAGGAAACGGAGCTGGAAAGCAGGTTAATGGAGTGGGGAGGGAATGGAATTTTGCAGTATCCTTCCCCTGCTACAGCCACCAAGCCACGCCATGCCCACCAAGCCATGCCCATCACTGGCATATGCGTGTGTTTTTCAAACTCAACAACTTTAAAATGTGTGAACTTAAACTCCCAGAATTCCCCAAGCAGCCTGGGGGATAGTCTAAACCAGGGCTATCAAACTCGCGGCCTGCAGTCCACGCCCAATTTAACGAAGAGGGAAAAGTCCCAATACATCACATGACACCACTGTGACAACATGAGTTTGACACCCCTGGTCTCAAAACAAAATAAATGTTTTCTAGCATACTTTTAGTCAACTGTTCTGATTTTGCATCTCTCTGAATTTCTAATCAATATGTCCATTCTGGAAATCACAAGGTTAAAGAAAGCTGTGATAAGCATTTTGAGTTGGATCTGTTTTATAAAGGCAATTTGGAATGTTTAAAGTGTGAGGAAATTTCTGGAGGCATATGGGGCAAATTATTCCTTTATGCTTTTTTATGTATTTTGATATTGTCCTTAGTTTCTGAACTACATAGTGATTCTATTGAGCTACAATATTAAGCAATTCACTTTTTAATTATTATTTTTTTAATATAGTCTTTGGGCAGTCTAAGGACTAATCTAAATATGTTCATTATCATAATGGTATTAACATACAAATTCTTTTCTGGCAATTTTTTTTAGCACAACTAATTTCCCAAAAATCAATTTAAAAAGAACAGAAGGATTTGCTTCAATTTTCTTGCAAAATAAGCAAAATAGAATGGAAATGTCAGCCATAAGAATTTATTCTGTCTTAACCAGCAAATCATTAATGAGTCACTTGCTTGTTACCAGTTTGTTTTTATTCTCTATTGCTGTGGGCTTTTCTTATTATTTTTTACTTTCTCAGAAGAAATATAAAGTACTGCCACTGGGCTATTTCATAACATCAGTAAAATAACTGCAGAGAAGAGTGTTCTTGGGTAGTGTGACAAAGGAGATGAAAAATCCAATTAACAATCAGTTCTGATGCTCTCACTCATTTTTGTTCCTGTAAGTTCAACAACTACTTTGCATGATTTTTTTTTAAGAAAAACCTTTCTCCACCTAAAGTAGAAGTTTCAGTGAGCTTTCCTTGTGCATGTTTATTTATTTTTATTTTTTTATTTATTTATTTGATTTGCCAATTGTTTACAAGATAATAAGTATAAGTGTATACATAGTTGTGAATACATGAAATGGGTACATATAAGAAAAATAAAAGAAGAATAAGAGAAACAATAGGACAGGGACAGTAGGCACGTTGGTGCGCTTATGCACGCCCCTACAGACCTCTTAGGAAAGGGGTGAGGTCAATAGTAGACAGTCTAAGGTTAAAGTTTTTGGGGTTTGGGGAAGAAACTACAGAGTCGGGTAGAGTATTCCAGACATTGACCACTCTGTTGCTGAAGTCGTATTTCCTGCAATCAAGTTTGGTGCGGTTAACCTTGAGTTTGTATCTATTGTGTGCTCTTGTGTTGTTATGGTTGAAGCTGAAGTATTCATTGACAGGTAGGACATTGCAATGTATGATTTTATATACCATGCTTAAATCAGACCGAAGACGGCGTAATTCAAGGTTTTCTAGTTCTAGAATTTCAAGTCTGGTGGCATAAGGTATTCTACAATGAGTAGAGGAGTGGAGAACTCTTCTTGTGAAATATTTCTGGACTTTCTCAATTGTGCTAATATCAGATACGTAATGTGGGTTCCAGACTGATGAACTGTATTCGAGTATTGGTCTAGCAAATGTAAATATTAAATATTCTGAGAATCATTGGAGTGAGCCCAGTGGGGATGGAGCAATTCACTCTATGGCTGCCATAGAATTGGCTCTATGTGTGGCTGCTTACAGATGAGAAGATTGAAAGAGAACATAGATTTGAGTTTAAAGAGTCATTCTTTTTGGAAAGAGTTAGCATACATTAAATATAAATCTCACACTAAGGAAAACAGTAATTCAGACTGGATCTACACATTATGTCAACTTCCTCACTCTAGAAACACATGCTAATCTGCCTGAGGTCCTCCACCCCCACTGAAAATAACTCTGACCGCTTTTAGCAAACATTTGATTACTGGCCATTGCACTTATGGTATGTTGGTTGAGGACGATGAATATTGTTTAGATAAGCAAGAAAAGTCAACTTGAGCCTTTTTCCATAAACATTATGAAGATAATTAGAAAGGGTTAAGATTGAGTTTGGTAGTAAACTAGGGTTGTGAAGTTGACAAGAGACAAGAAGGTAAAGAAAGGTATTATTTCCACTCTCAAGGATTGCGTGGTCAGAATTTCACATAGTAGCTACTGGAGCTTGCAACTTTATTGCTACTGATTGCCCTAACAGGTGGTTATTTTTCTAGCATTTCCAACTTTTCCTGTAGTTATGTGCTTCAAGCTTAATTTCTAAGTTATGTATTATTTATCATATGATTACTGAGTAGGAACCACATTTTAGAAAATTACCATTATCTCTGTGTTTCTCAGATGAAAGGGCTTCCAGTGTAGATTCTGTCAAGATAACCCAGATATCTGCTGAACTTGCTGTCAAGCTGCTGATAACCCAAAATAGGGTAAAATCGAATGAAGTAGTTTCACTGTTGGAACTCTATCATTTGGTGGAACAGATTTCTCATTCATATGAAAAATGTTCGGTCCAGAAGATCCAGAAGCAGATAATGAAAACCAACATTACAGAGTTTACTGTGAGTCATATTCATGTTGCTTCAAGTAAACTAAACAGTCCTTTTTGAAACCATTTCCTGTTTTGTTAATTCAGGATTCTGACAGGATAATTAAAGTTTTTCCAGCTATACCTCACTCTAGGCTAAAATAGTATTGGTATTGTTTTTACAAACATAGGCATACTTTGAAGATATCGCGAGTTTAATTCCAAACCACCAAATAAAACAGGCATCATAATAAAGTGAGTCACAGTTTTTTGGGGTTTCCCAGGACATATAAAAATTATGTTTACACTACTGTAAAGTGAGTAACACTGTTAAGTGAGTAATATTATCTTGTCTAAAAGAAATGTACATATCTTAATTAAAACAGTATTGATAAAATGCTAATTATTATCTGATTAATTAAAAGAAAAAAATTGAAAAATTGCAAGAATTATCAAAATTACAGAGAAATGAAAATTATAGCACCAATAGATGTGCTCAACAAAGGGCTACCATTTGTAAAAAATATATATATAACAACCCCCCCCAATATCTGGGAAATGCAATAAAGCAAAGTGCCCAAGGTATTTCTGTATTTTGATTTATAAAGCATAGAGCTGTCGATATTTATTTACTTACTTATCAATATAGCTGCCCATTTCACCCAAAGTGACTCTGGGAAGCATACAATAAATGCATTTACCTGAGATTCAAATGTATGATTTATTTTATGCATAACATTAGAGTACTTAAAAGGAGTGGATGATCACATTTATTTGACCTTGCCCTTCCTGTTTGGTTTTTTGCAAACAGTTGCATTACATAACAAGTGAGTCTGTTCTCATGAAAGTTCATTATGAACATTGCAGGAGGCTGTTGAAAGATATTTTAATACAGTTGTTTTTTTTAAAAAAATAAGTTAATGTCTCTATATATTGGACTATTCCTATCCCTGTTGGCTGGGACTAATTAACCACTGTTGTATGGTGAACTACACATTAGTGTGTGCTAATGTTTGCTTGAGTGATATTTCATATTCACAAAATTATGCTAACATGCCACATATTTATGTAGGAAGAGGTTAATTTTACAATATATTTATAGGTAATGCATTTAAAAGTGTGCACCTTTGTTTGATGTTTTACCATTAATAAATAGGTTGTTCATATACCTCCCCTTTTTTTTAACAAAGAAGTGATACCTCCGGCCAATTCAATAGATTGTCATATTTATGTTCTAGTTGTGCTCTTCACAGATATGTGACAAGAAAATCCTAGATCTTAATTGAATTTTCATACGTACAAGTTGAAAAAGCTCCCCCTCACTCTGACTGTAGCAAAACAATCTGTGTATAGGTAGAAAAAAAGAATGAATAAAACAGAGAAGGGGAGAGAAGAAGATGTGGGCCACCCTTTTCTCTGTATAATCTCATAGGCTTTGTGGGGGCGCTAAAGAAAACCATGGAACACTCTTTTTGATGTGTGCTTTTCTTTTTTCTCCTGTCACCTCTCTTTACCTCATTCTCACTCATTTTCATACTATCAGGTGTTTTGGTGTGTGTGTATGTTGTTTTGTTTTTTGTTTTGCTTCTAAGCCATAGAGCAGGGGTCTCCAAACTTGGCAACTTTAAGACTTGTGGACTTCAATTCCCAGAATTCTCCAGCCAGCATAGGAGACTTCTGCCATAGAGGTTTGCATTGTTGCTTTCTCCCCAGAGTTCTGACTTGATCAGTTAAAATAATTCGCTCAAGCCATTACACAGACTACCTTCCCATCACTACCTCTATCTAATTATGTGAGATATATTCTAGACCAACCTTTCTCAATTTTTTCACCCTGGAGGAACTCTTGAAATCATTTTCTATTCTTGGGGAACCATGGCATAAAAATTGTTATCTTTAAAGGTAGCACTGCACAGTGCACAACATTCAAAAAGTGATTTTATTTTTAGTTTTTGCTTTATGCTCTCTCCAGGAACCCTTGGTGGAACAATAGGCTACAGCTGAGTAGCAATGCACAGAAATTACAATACAAGTGCTATCATGCTGCAAATTTCAAAAATAATGATGCTCCCCCCTCCACAATTCTCACAAAAACCCTAGAGCCTTTCACAGAACCCTTGTTAGATATTTTAGTATTTTTAGTATTTATTTGATTTGTCAATTGCTTACAAGATACAGGTATAAGAATAAACATAGTTTTGAATACATAAGATAGATACTTATAAGAAAAGTAAAAAGAAACAATAGGACAGGGATGATAGGCACGATTGGTGCGCTTATGCACATCCCCTACAGGGGATACAGCCTCATAGGAAGGGGGTGATGTCAATAGTAGACAGTCTGAAAACTTCCGGTTGCAAGGCTTCGGCGGCAGCAGGAATCCGCTTCTCTGCGGGTCCCTGCTGCGCTTGCCGCTGAGGTACCCCTGATCCAACTGGATTTGGGGGTTGTCGCTACCCCGAAGGGGCAGCGGAAGACAGAGGAGATCCGGGCAGGGGTCTGGGGATATCGCACCCCCCTTCCCCAGACGGCTAGACTCCTTTTTCCTGAGGCGGTGGAGCGTCTGTCAGAAATGGCAGCCACAAAGGAATCTTCAACCGGATAAGACTGGGCAGGAGGAAGAACCAGAAGGAGAAGTTTTCTTGGCTGAACCGGGACATTAAGTTACTTTTAAAACACCCTGGAAACTTGACTTTTGGATTGATACATTTGTTTCCAAAAGATTGTTACAGCGGCGAAAGTGCTGAAGGAAAGTTCACTCCCCTTCCTTACGGAGAAAGCAAATGAGCACAGAAAAACCTGCTTCTTTAAGGTAAAAACAAGCTGTTTGTTATAAGTGGGAAGGAGAGGAACAAAAAAAAATCTTTAAAAATTTGTTGGAGGAGACGCCTTGAAGATTATAAGACCAGCAACTAATTGTAATACGGCTTTAAAATATATTTGGGGTTTTGCTCCAGGAGGAAAAATTGCAAAGAGAAGAAGAGGAAATAATTTCTGTCTGCTTGGAGTGTTTGATAACTTTGACTTTTGGAAAATACTTTAAGATTAAAAACATCTGGGTTGTTTTTAAAAAATTTACAATTGCACCATCTGTGGATGAACTAAAAATGGAATATGAAAAATTAAAAGAAAGAGAACAAAATGGCAAGGATTCTTTGGGAGCTGTCTTCCACTTTTTAGAAATGGCAGTTTCTACGTACCAGCAAATACTTGAGGAAGAAGGAGAAGGAGAAGAAGAAGAAGAAAAGGAAGAAGCCATTTTTAATAGACAAAAAAGTTTGATTAAGAAAGAAAATAGGAAGAGAGGAAGGAAAAATGAGAATTTAAGATTTAATAAAACAACCAAGAAAAAGAAAAATAAGGTGAAAAAAGGTACAATGTTAGAAAGCAATTGAAAAGAGAATTACAACAGAGAGGGGAAGCAAAAAAGGTGGAGGTTAGGAGAGGGGGGGGGCAAAAAGACCAGACTGGAGAAGCAGATTTTTTTTAGAGACAAAGGATAAAGGATAGTGTATAATTAAAGAAAGATTCTGCAAGAGTACATAAGATAGTATTGTAGTATTTGCATTTGAAATAGAATATTATAAGATTTAATAAAATATTAAAATATTAAAATGTTTAATAATGATAGATCTCAATATTTAATAAAATATTAAAGAGAATGTGTAAAATGATTAATGTTTAGTTATAGTTTAATTTGTTATTGTCTTAATGTTATTATAAATTTATTATTTCATTTTCTTATTTTAAAATAATGTATTAATTAGAATTAGAACTAGAATGGAAATTATATACTTAACTATATTATAAGTTTATTATTCTTTTATTTCAAAATGCAACATGTAGAATGTACTAAGCAGAATCAGGATGGAAATTATGTACTATTTTAAGTGTTACTTTAGGGGAAAGATAGAAAGAAAAAAAAAAAAAAAAAAAAAAAAAAAAAAAAAAAAAAAAAAAAAAAAAAAAAAAAAAAAAAAAAAAAAAAAAAAAAAATAGATTGCCTTTCAGAAAGGCCATGGTGAGGACCAACCATATGTCAGAGGACTGTTTGAGAGGGCAGATACCACAATGCAAAAGACATACTTCCAGGTTTCCATCACGTAGATGGGAAAAAACTTGAAGCATGTCCACCCTGTTGAAGTATGTGGGACAGGCAGATAACATTGGACAGGTACAATCCAACAAACAACTCAGTTCTCTTTCGTGTAAAGCTAATTAAGTGAACCAAAACCTTGAATTGGAGCCAGAAGCATACAGAAAGCCATTGCTGCTCTCACAGTAGTGATGTCACTATGCCACAGTGTTCTAAACAGTTGTAGCTTCTGGATGGTTTTCCTGAGAGCCCCGTCTACAGCACATTGTATAGTCCACTGAGGAGTTAACTAGGGTGTGAGTGACAGTGAATAGGGCCTTCTAATCCAGGTATAGATGCAAGTAGCACACAGGACAAAATCCTTGCAAAGACAAACTAACACCTGCTCTTGAAGCAGGAGCTGTGAGTCCAGGAAGATCCCCAAATTCTGTACTAATGGGGCAGTGCAATCCATCCAGAACCAAAACTCTCCAAAATCCAGGAGATCCCAAAACTACAACCACTTGATTTTTGCACAGTTGAGCCTGAAAAATAATACAGAATATTGATAACATGTAATAGTAAAGCCTATTGGAATCCATTTGATTAAGCTAAATGCAAATCAAAATATTCAGTAGGATCAAACCGTTCTTCTGTAACCAAGGCGCCTATCCCACAGTCTAGAACCCAGAACTCACAAGTTATTGCCAGCTGCACCTGTCAGATTGGGGCTCAAACTTTGCAATATATGTGACAGGGAAGCATAAGAAGTTAAAGATCAAAAGAAGAACTCTTTATCTTGATTGCAGGAACATTTGACTGTAATAGAACACCAGATGCCTCTGGAAAAAGATTAAATAGAAAAGTTTCAGCTCTAATAACCAAATTAGGAACTAAAATTAGGAAGATTGATTGATAAGATTCATAGGCAGCTTCATAGACCCGAAATCCCCCAAGGCAGCAACAACACTTAAAACATTAAAATACAAAGCTATCTATACTGGCAGTGCATAGAATATGCGAGCTATTACTCTGGAGATGTCCATGTTACAAAGTGGCTGGGTGACACTATCAGCTGCTAATAAGGATGGTTCTACATCAAAATGATAAAAAGTAAACTCAAATTAATAATTAAAATTGAATAACAATATACAGAGATGTCCATCAAGTCCAACTCAGAGCAAAGCCAAGGTGAATAGACCCAAGCCTGCTTGAAAGCTAGAATGTACCATGTTTCTCACAAAATAAAGCTGGGCCTTTTTTTTTTTTTTTTGAGCCCTGAAAAGACGGCCTAGCCATCTTAATTTCTTAATTTCTTCCCCCACCTAGAGCGGCCCATATGCACATACCTCTCCACAAGGCTGTTTCTATCGGCCGATGAAAGCTCCCCGAAGGTAGAGTCCCCAGCCGCTTCGGGGTGAGGCATGGCTGCCCCTGTCCCCTCGCCATTTGGCTTTCGGGCGATGGAAGCTCCCCAAGGGCAGTCACCAGCCACTTCAATCGGCCAGTAGAAGTGGCCTTGCGGTGAGGGGAGTGTGTGTGTGTGCGCTCGCCCCGAGGCCGCTTTTGCCGGCCGATTGAAGTGGCTAGTGACTGCCCTTGGGGAGCTTCCATCGCCCGAAAGACACTGCCTAATGGCGAGGGGACATGGGCAGCCACACCTCGCCCCAAAGTGGCTGGGGACTCTGCCTTCGGGGAGCTTTTGTCGGCCGATAAAAACGGCCTCGCAGAGAGGGGAGTGTGTGTGTGTGCGCTTGCCCTGAGGCCGCTTCTACCGGCCGATCAAAGTGGCTGGTGACTGCCCTTGGGGAGCTTCCATTGCCTGAAAGACACTGCCTAATGGCAAGGGGACACGGGCAGCCATGCCTCACCCCAAAGCAGCTGGGGACTCTGCCTTCAGGGAGCTTCTATCGGCTAATGTTCTATCAGTAGATCGGGGTATTCTAGCCTAGGCTACCTGCAGGGCACTCCTAAAGGCAAGTTTTCTCCCCACCCACCCCTGCCCTTCCCCCCCATTTCTCTTCACCTTATGTAGTTCTAACGAACGATGTGAGAAATGGCGGGGAAACGCATGGATTAAATAGGCCTAAATTTTGGGGGTGGGGCTTAATTTCACCTCATGCCTAGAAATCATGCTGGGCCTTCCTATTGGTGGAGGCCGTATTGTTGGAGAAACACGGTAGAAGCTTGACAGATGTCACTTAGAGTTCCATAAAATTGGGGGCCAAGACATTACTGATCCAACCCTATGCCTTATATTCACTAGTGTAACCTAATTCCAAGGATGTGGAATGTTGTCTATCAAGAGAAAGTTTCCCTCCTTGGAGCTTCCAAGAAGCATTGCAAGACATAGATTTTCTACCTCTTGGCTGATTTATGTGCTGCTTGTCCATTAATTATTTGGTAAAGCAGTTCAGGAAAGTGGTTCAAAGTATGGACCGGCCTCAGGGTTGACTTAGCCTTCCATCCTTCTGGGGTCAGTAAAATGAGGACCCAAACTGTTGGAGGCAATATGCAAATAATGCTTTACCTTGTAAACTATCCAGAGAATCCTGTAAAACGCTATGGGGCTGTAGACTAAATGCTATTGCTATTTAAATATATATTTAAATAAACTGAAATATAGAAACAACAAAGTATCAATCTGCTGAACACATAATCAATCTTTTATTATAGGTAATGTATTTCTTACACCCTTTAATTTTTTTCCACTTGGATTTTTAACCTAATTTATTTTAAAAAAACACTTTGTTCTTACGACTGCATTTACATTTGAAAGAGAATGAATTTATTTACAACCCTGTTTGTTAAGAAGTCCTGGAGGCAGTCTACGTGAGTAAGTTCATGTGTATTCTTATAAATCTTATGTTTCCCAGACACAAATTAAGAGCAGGCAATGCATGAATACCATGCTTGAAGGGTCTCCATCTAGTGTTTCTTATTGACTCATTTCAGAATATGATGGTTTGGTTTTGATCCACTTTTTTAAGGTAGCTGGGTTTGATTTACATTATGATAAGATATCTTAATGTGTTCTTTGGATATTTATTAACTCTGGTTTTGTTTTCATCCATAATGTTGCTCAAGTCTTGTTTTGCAGCAAATTGGAGTCATGTCTAAAGCATAAACAGATTGCACAGTAAGCTGAGTAGACTTTATAAATAACGTGAATAATAGCAATAGCATTTAGACTTATATACCACTTCACAGTGCTTTATAGCCCTCTCTAAGCTGTTTACGGAGTCAGCATAGTGCCCCCAACAATCTGGGTCCTCATTTTACCAACATCAAAAGGATAGAAGGTCAAGTCAACCTTGAGCCTGGTGAGACTCAAACTGCCAAATTGCAGGCAGCCGGCAGGCAGCAGAAGTAGCCTGTAGTAGTGCATTCTAATCACTGTACCACCATATGAATGAATTTCTATCACTGCATTAATACAGGAATAATGTGGTAAATATAATTCTACTGAACAACGTACAATAGGTGTGCCTGTATCTATTCAGCATATACTAAAAGCCAATCTGATCTAAAGATGTAGGTACCATTGCTAGAAAGAAGAGATTCTGAGTTCAAGTCCTGCCTTAGCCATGAAAGCAGCTGGGTGACTTTGAGCCAGTCACTCTCTCAATCCAACTCCCCTCACAGGGTTGTTGCTGTGGGGAAAATAGGAGGAGGAAAGTATGTTGGATATGTTTGCTGCCATGTATTTGTAAAAATAATATAGGTGGAATACAAATTAATTAATTAATTAAACAAACAAACATCTGGCCAGGCCTCCATTAAGGCTTCTGTCTCTTAAAAGCTTTTTGAGCCAATAGAGGAAGAGATGCAAATGTTTCAGTGCTACTCTGGCAAACAGAGTAACTGATGGATCCAATCCACTGGTTGTTTATTGCAAGCTGAATGAAAGAAACAGCACCAAATATTTAGGAGAGAGTGGGTGTTTTTTCCGAGCAGAACAAGCACAAAGTGGATAGTCTGGTTTTTAAATAAAATAAATAGAATAGAATACTTTATTGGCTAAGTGTGATTGGACACACAAGGAATTTGTTTTGGTGTAAATAAATACTCTCAGTATGCATAAAAGAAAAGATACATTCAAGAATCATAATGTACAACACTTAATGATAGTTATAGGGTACAATCAGCAATCAAATCAAATCAAAAAGAGGTGTCACTCTTTATTCAATGTAAGAAAGATATGGGGAGACTATTAAAAACAAATGTCTATGGAGATTCTCAATCACCCAGCTCATGGTTGCCACAAGGGGGCTTTTTCAATAAGCCAGTTGACTTTGTTTTTCAACAAACAAAACCCAGTTGCCTTTTGCAAATGTACCTTTGGGTATTAAAAACAAAGCTCTCTTTTTATAAACCTAGAAAGTATAAGAAAAGGTAAATCAGACCAATATTTGTATAAGGCGTATTTGAAGACTTAATTCTTTTTAATCTACTTTATGTGGTTAGAGAGGAAGCAGGCAGACCCATCTTCATTCAACTATTGTTGAGTCCTGAGAAGCATAGCCAAGTGCAGGAAGTGTAATCCATTACAAGGATATATGAAATATGTCTTATTTTCTTCCTATATGACCTTTGAATTATAGCTCAAAATATACAGTATACCGTAGATCAAACCTAAGCATTCAATGGATTTTTCATTTTTCTTATTACTGAACACTGTTTTTTGTACCTGAAACACACTGAAATCACATGTATTTAAATATATCATTTAGAAGAGGAAAACACAGTTACAATTATATTAAAATAATGCAGTATTAGAAACAGGAGGATTATTTAAGAAGATTATGTTTCTATTACAAGAAAAACAATGCAGACCAGAAGTATGCATCACAAATTTGCACACTTATGGGCAGAGCAAGTTTAATATTCTGTTCTGCCTATTCAAAAGCGAAATCATGCCTGCTATTCTCAGCACTCTGTTTGACAACAGATGGGCAGATGAGTAGAAGTCTTCACTGCCCTTGCTGTTATTATCCAGCTAATTCTTTGAGAGGGAGGGATGATCTTTCCTATTGTGAACAATGGAAAAGCTTGTGTCCATTCTCATGTTAGTAGAAATGTTATTGGCAGTTAGGGGTTGATTATTGATTGAAATGGGTTGATTACTCAGTGAATATTCATTTCTGCCTTAATCCCCACCAACATAGTTTCTTTTAAAATTCTCATTGTACTCAACAGGAAGGCTGGAATGTGACTGTGATACCAAATCCTCACTCTAGTACCAGAGATCTCCTTATGATCCTGGAAAGAAACTCTGACACAGCCAATGGATCTTGAGTTCGGTTATTTCTCTCCCTCCCTGTATCCCTCCCTCTCTCTTTCTCTCTCACACACACACACTTATTTCACTGATCTCAAGCAGCAGGATATCTTCGACTTAATTACTAGCATTTGGGCATAACATGATTTTACAAGAATAACAGCATTTCCCTCAAAGGCATAATTTCCTTGGAAAGTGTGTGTGTGTGTGTGTGTGTGTGTGTGTGTATCACAGGATAGATAAATATTGGTTTTGACTGTTAGCCTCCTTGCTCCTGTTCCTAATTCAATAGCAGGAACCCATGAGTCATCAGATACCAGTTTTAACCTGAAAGCCTCTATGAAGTGCTTTTTCCTTAGAAAACCACAACCTGATACTGTGCAGGGGCATGTCATGTCCGCTGATTGAACTAGGAAGATGATTTATAAAAATACAGGAATATGCACAGGTTACATCTATCACTGCACATAGTCCTGATGCATTGGTCTTTCTTTAAATGCCTTTTATGAAAGATCCTGTACATGTTGCAGTAGATCACCATCGAGGGATACACTAAAAGCTAGTTATGGAAGTGACTGTTAGATAAGTTAGCTGACTTTTAAGCAAGTTGTACCTGAAAAATCAATGTGTTAATCTATGTTTATAAATCTTGGACAGTTAGACCATATTGCATCTGGACAACTGAACATGGGAACAACTTCTCTATCTTGTTAAGGGATTCATTACTGAGTGGAGAATAACTACATGTGATAGTGTTGAGTAAGTGATAGCATTGAGTCAGCTGAAAAAACACATGGAATTTTTAAGGCCTGCCAATGTGCTTACAGATTTAATTGGGAGAAAACTATCAAAGTGAACAAGCAAAAGTAAAATCTTCCTGGTTTGCAGTTAGTACTTACTTATATAACTGAACTATTATATGTAGGGTATTATAACTACCTTATTATACTAGAGATGATGGACATGTTAGATCTTGAGAAAAAGCAACTAATCTGGAAAATCTTCTCAGCAAATCATGCTTTTTTGTCACATTATTACAACATGTATCTGTGGCTGTCCTCTGACCGACTACCTGTCTATAAGTCTTTTCAAAGATTTTCAGGCAAAAGTGACAACAGAAGTAGTTATCATCAGTTGACCATCAGAAGCTAAACAGGGTATGGAGAGGCTATATTGGATTTAAAGCAGTGACCCAGAATCTGAGCCTTTGATCTGTAGTTATATAGATAATACTATATGACTCCAGCAGGTTTAGGTGAGAATATGATGATAAACTCATTGCTTTCTGAGTAGCTGGTGTGTGTGTGCATGCACACGTACACATGCACACGCCCATGCATATGTGAGCACACACACACACACACACACACACACACACACACTGGATGTAGTCTGATCTGGTATAAATACAAGGAACTGGCCTTCAGCCCTTTGCTTGTCAACAGAGGCATGCCTCTTGCTTAGGCTTTACCTTCTCTGATTTCAGATTGTTCCAGGTCCAGCCACTGACCTCAAAAATCCTGAGCTTGGGAATATGACATACCTCCACGTCTAGACATGAGTACAGCTGCCCGAGACCCTGGTCTGGCACAGTTAAGAGACCTGAGTTTTATATCTTCTCTTAGTGAATTTGGATTAGATCAAGCCAATAATATCTAATCACTAGTCCAAGAAATTCACAGTGGCATGTGCTGCAAAATAATATCAGAATAATTTTCAGCATGCAAATCATTTCTGATCTTCTCATCCTACATAACAATAAGTGTCAGTAATTAAGTCTAGCTCCCAGGCTTAGCTGAAATTAAGTGATTTGTCTAGAGATAGCCAATATGTTCATGGTTGAAATGGAATGGATTCCTCATCTCCTCAGAGCAAGTCAACTTCTAGATAAACTTTAGCCAAGAACAACATGTTCCAAATATCCACATTGTTATACTGGGACCAGGAGCAGATTTAGATGGTGTTGATTTATTCAACTTTTCATGAGCAAAATGTCCATTTCACAGCTTTGATACATCACCTGCACATATGATTTATTTCTGTCAGTTAAACACTACATAGCTGTATGCAAGGATCTGATCATAGTTATTTAGAGGTACGTGGTTCAGGAAGGGGTGAGAAATGGGTCCATTTTCTAAATATATATATATTTCAGCCCTGGAAAAAACACATTGGGAGAGAAATGCCAGGAAAATTCAGGAAAAAGGAGGAAGAGGAAAGGGAATATGATATTACTGAAGGAAAAATCAAATACTGTAAATATGATGTCCTTGTTATTTGTCAGGAAAGGATATTATAGCTATACATATTGTTTTCAAAAAAGATTGAACATAAAGAGCAAGCAATTTCTTTTTAATTTAGATCAAAACATACTGCTAGAGGATGACTTAGAACATTATAGAATATGTGCAGATATGTGTAGATGGTAAAAAGATTCTTGAATTTTCTAAGCTATTTCCAGACTTTTACACAGTGCTGCAAAACTCAAGACAGGAAGACAGAAGTCGCATCATAGATGGGACCATCCTTTATCCTGTCTCAAGACTCTTACATAGGAAACACCAAAAAATGTGGTAGTGTTTATTATTTATAATGTAGCAGGCATACAGTATTTGCAGCATTACATAAAAACACAAGTTATGAACTTGCAGTTGGTCTTAGTCTCCTGGCACATGGATATTTTTTGAGGTGAATGAATGTATACCATTGTAACTTAACAGCAGACATGCATAATATGAGGAGTATCTCATAGTTGTTATTCCAGAACCAGCATTGAAAGATGTCTGAATTAATAGTCCTGTGTCATATATTATCAATGATATGATTTAGGGGAGAGTTGGACAATCTCCATTTTTAGAGCTGTAACTGGCCTTCAACAACATGTCTAAAGCCCTCTGTCACGGCTCAGACCAGAGCTCTGACAAAAGCAGTCGGTCTTGCCTTTGGAAGAGAAGATGATAAAGAAAAGACAGAGAGAAGAGAAAAATGGATAGCAGAAAATGAGCAGAGAGTTTTTCTTTATCATTTTAACACCTCAGCTTCTCCACTAAATTTCCCATATTTTTAATTTTTCATTTTATTTTACTAAATTTAGATGCTGCACATACCTCCTATAAGGCAATTCTCGGTGGCTTCACAAAGAGTAAACAGATAAATATAAAAACATGAAAATTTTAAAAGCTAAATAAAAACTAGAACCAAGGAAATAGATGGCACAGGAAGAGACTTTCTTACCCCATCAACCACCTACAGTGGTGAGTGTCTCTTTAGTCTCATTTATTATTTTTATAGATAACTCAAGGTGGAAAACATACCTTACTCCTTCTATTTTCCCCACAAACAACTCTGTGAGGTGGGTTGTGCTATATCTTGGATATTATTGGCTTGATCTAATCCAGAAGACTGACCCAGTCACCCAGCTGGTTTGTATGCTTAAGACAGGACTAGAATTTTCAGTCTTCTGGTTTCTAGCCTGGTGCATTAAACACTAAGCCAAACTGGCTCTTATTTTCCCTCAGCTGCTTGCAAATTCTGTTTCAACAATTGTTCAGTTTAACCTGAAGCTACTATTATTTTCCTTGGTATTGAGGATAGTTATGTGAGCTTTAAATAGTAGAATCTCCAAAATGGGCTTTTAAAAGCAAGCACTATTTATTGTTTTCAAATTCAGGCTGGTTCTTTATTACATGTTTTTTGGCCAAGACAGTCTACCAAAAAGAAGTCTACATAAAGATCCCAGGGCTAAATGCTAACTTGCATATATGAAATAGTTATCAAATGTCCCAGAAAGAGTATTTATATCTCCACTGTTTTAATGAAGAATGTTTATCAGGCTATCTAATGTGGATGATTATGTTTATCCCTTAATGTTAGAGACATACAACCATAAAAGTAAAACAAAATTCTTACCAAGATCCACCCATCATTCTGCCACAGTATCTGGGAGAATAGGCACATTTTCAGTGCATTTTGGAATATCATCAGGGCCTAATATATAGGACTTAATCCACATAGGATATTAATCCTGTTTCATTGGTGCTTCTCATATATTGTTACTGGTCCATATCTTAACAGAAAGAAATTGGGTATGATTATGCATCACAAAACCTAATGGGGGAATAGATACATAAGTTTTTGTGTCTCTGGCATTTCTACCATTAGGCAGAGTGCAGTGACCATGAAAATATCCATTTTGCACTCTTCCTTTGAAGTAGCTTGCTAGCAAAATATTAATTCAACTAATGAAAAGTATTTTTTCCAGTATTTTGTTTGGTTGGGTATTCTCAAGCTTTACCAGTTTTCTTTAGCCCGTGGCTGTTTTCTTTCAATGACCAAACCTATTTTTGAAGTCTGATCTTAGTACATGACGCAAAATTGAGCGCAGTCTTTGACATAAAAAGGTTGTCTCTGATAAGAAGCAGAGGTAACAATAATAATCGTGAGTGTCCTTGGCATATAGGACAGTTGCTTCTAAAATAGCTGCCCAGAAGAGAATAGTGGAATAGCAGTGAAAGTAATTAAAAGATTTTTCTTTCTTTTCAATTTTTTTAAATCTACAAGATGAAATAAAGGGGATATTTCACACACTAAAGATTGAGATCAATGCCAAAAGAAGCATATTAATTTTTGGATGGATATCAAACAAAATATGGCTATCACACCTGGGCAGCAAAAATCCAGACAACCACTAGATTGTGGCAAAGAACTTTTTTCCCCCTTTTTTCTATATAAAGAGTGCCTAGTCCACAAACACAAGGTAAAAGAAATTACATATGTCTGAATGAATATTCTATTATTGGCTGATTACTTTGATCAAACAAAATAAAATTATAATGGAAGGTCTTAATAAAGAACAGAACTCTTTGGTCTTTTCCAAAAGTTGGAACATTGGCTGAAAATAAATTATGTCTTGTGGTATATTAGCACAAAAAGCTGCCATGTGGAAGAAAAGGGAAGAGGGCTGATGCTTATTTAGAAGATTTTTTTCTTAATAAAACAACCAAAATGCTTATAGCAATTTATAAAGATATTAAAGAGACCTTTATAAATGTATTATCTCAGACACTTTTGTGGATCCCAGTTCACTGTATGAGGTGTAAATGGAGATAATGAAAAAAAGGATGAAGAGAAAGGTGAGTAATAACATGTATTTAGAAGTGACCAAATATGAGAGAACACCAGGTGGGAGACAGACAATCTTGAATTGAACAGCTACTTAATACTTTTTGTGTAATAAGAACGCTTGGCCTTTGTTTAATCCTCAAAAATGGTATTAAATCTCCTGAACAATTCTAGTTCAGCAGTTTTGAGAAGGAATTGGTCTTTAATCTCCTTTTCTCAGTCTGATGTCAGTGACAGTTTGTCTTGGGGAGTTAAAATGCTGCTTCTCTGAATTTTGAGTATTGCTATTAGTGGTGTGAGACTGTGCTTGTTTATTGCTTCTCAGGCAATGTCTCTCAATCTCCTCAGCTTTAAGATGTGTGGACTTTGTGCTGGTTGGGGGAATTCTGAGAGTTGACATTCACACATCTTCAAGTTGCCAAAGATGAGAACTACTGCTCTAAGGCATGGGTATTGTGAAATAATCTTTTGAAAATGTTTTCTCTATACCAGTAATGCCTTCCTGGGTAAAGTGTATCATTTTCATGTAGTCGGTTTCAGTTTTCACCCATACTATATAGGGTCCTTCAGAGTTCAGTACTCTCTCCATTCCTGTTTAACATCTACATGAAGCCACTGGGTGGGATCATCCATTAACATGGGATAAAGTATCATCAGTAAGCTGATCATATCCAACTATACACCTCTGCTCCTTCGTGAACTAAGCAATGCTTTTGATGTCCTCTTTTAGAGGCTGTGTGTATGGTGGGGAGTCTAGATGGGGAACCCAGCTCATTCCTGGCATGACAGAGTATTTGTGTTTTGGACCTTCCAGCTCAGGAAATGTACTATCATCGGTGCTGGGAGAGGCTGCATTGCCTCAAATAGACCTGCATGAAATCATGCAGCTTTCTGAACTCACTAGTCCTGCTCAAAGTGGGAGAACATTTATACAGTTGCAAGTTGTGTGCAAGTTACACCCATTCCTTGACTGAAAGGCTCTACTCCTAGTCATTCATGCCCCGGTCAGCTTCCAACCCTAGTTAGAAGTTGTGATATTTTCCCAACAGCCTAAGTTTATCAGTATAAATACATGTCAAGTCCTAAGTTCTTCATAAACAGATATTTTTGAGTACATTATTTCACGCAGTATTAGAACTTTTAAATTATGTTTTTAAAGCACAAGCCTGAATATCAGAGGCCTCTTAAATATTTCAAGCATACAAAGATTGACATGCAATCCTTTTGCTGAAAGAAAATGAGTCTTTTGATCAACTTGTCTCATTTTAATATCATAAGAAATATATTTAACACTGTCTATATCAAATATTTTGAAACAATGAGCTGCTTAATACCATTTTGTATCCAAATATTTTTAAAAATGTACCTATCGATAATTTTTAAACAGAGATGATTGCAAGCTGTCAAATGTCCATGCAAACAGGAATGTAATTTAAATTTCCATCTGCAAATCATCCAATAAGTCTCGCAAATTTAGCGCCAAAAGATAATTTAATTTGTCCAAAAGAAAGCCCAAAGTTTTGCGAAAGAAGTTATACATATTTGTAAAAAGTACAAAGTTTAGGTTCTTTTTTTTGTAATTCTTATTCTGCAATAATCCACATAACCTTTACCATTATTAACATGATTTTTACATTGTCTTTATTTCTAATATTTACTTTTCCCTACTGCATTTTAAGCATCACTTTTATATAGCTTGCCTGGATAATTATTTGGGGTACAATTCACTGGAGATAAGTACAGTGTAAACTCATTTGTTTTTATAACGAACATTTCAGCAAAATGTTAATGGTCTCACTGAAAACAAGAAGCATTAACAATGAATATCATCCTAAGCTGGACTGTACTCTTTACAGGAAAGTCCTCTTTTCTCTTTTGCTCATAAAAACTCGTTTTAGAGTGTAGAATACAGTCTTGCACTCACTAACCTCTTGCTGTTGATTAGATTATGTTGCACAAGTTCAGGCACAAATATTTAATCAGACTTTTCTGCTGCTGCCAACTCTCCGAGTCCTGTTGCTCCATAGCAAGGACTCTAGTGTTCCTGTATTAAACAATCACCTTCCTCAAAAACAAAATGCAATCTATAAACATTCCACCTCATTTCACTTCCAAGCCTTTTGCAATGAAAGCAAAAGCTATCTCTGTTCCCCTCAGTGCTTTATTTAGAAAAGATTAATTCAAAGCTGTGAAATAAAACTGTGTTGAGTGACAGTTCCCAGAAGAACAGCTGCCCACATTAGATTTTCATCATTGCATGGCCAATGAGATCTGCTTCAGGTCAGTTTTTTCCACTGGCACAATGCCTCAAGGAGGATAGATAGGGTTCACCTTCTGACAATTCCCATACGTACCTAGAGTCATCATGAATTAAGAGCTGTGATAGCATCCAAAAGAAGCTACTTACCTCATGATTTGAAGTAAAGTCAGGTTCTTAACTAAAAACCATAGAGATCAATTCATTATTATATTTGAAGAGATGGTATCTGGGATAGTATGTACAACAGCAGAGGTGTCAAACTCTATTTCATTGAGGGTCGCATCAGGGTTGTGTTTAACCTCGGGGGGCTGGAATAAGCATGGCCAGCTTGTCATCACTCATGTTGGGGCAGCCTGTGGTGGCCCGAGCACTCTGCCAGTGAAAGCAGAGCTCGGGAGGGCTGGATAAGGCCCTCCCAAGCGCCGTTTTCACTGGCAGAGGCTCCATGGGACAGTCCTTCACTGTTTCCAAAGCAGCCCCTAAGGCCAGATCTAAGCACCCTGCTGGTCAGATTCAACCCGTGGGCCTTGAGTTTGATACCCTTGCACTACAGTATTTACTATTGCATATGAGCTATGTCCTGCTATAAAATATGAAAAGATCTGCAGTAATGCAATCTCATTTGAGAACCCTGGTTAGGAGGTGATCTGGATAAATCACATTTGCACTCCTTAATGTTTCATTCTACTTCTTTTCTGGCATTCTTTCCTGCTTCTTGTCTTTTCCCTACCCATGTTTAATTCCCCCCCCCCACACACGCATTTTTTGAGTCACCCATCTCCAAGAGGGACTCTGGGTGTTATACGATAAAATGTTAAAATATAATAACAGCATATAAGAATTTTAAAGAACTAAAGGTTAATGGATGATTGAACCCTCTTGAAAATTAGTTAGAAAGGCAAAGGCAAGGCTCTAAGGGTGCTAACCAGCCCCAAGCCATCCTTTAACTCCTTTTCAGAAGGCCAGGAGAGTAGAGACCTCTAGGGGGAGAGTATTACATAGGGCGGAAGCATTTGAGTATACCACATCTGTATACTCCCTCTTTTCTAGCTTCCCCCATCCTCCATATTTGTTGCAGTTACAATTTGCAGCATTCCTACTCAGTATTGTCTTTAGTCACGTTGACTAAGAATTTTGGAAACTATGATCTTCATAGTTTGGAGACTATTCTATTCATTAGTTCTTCTTATTTTCCTTAATTTGCTTGGTAGAAATCTTGCACTTTTTCTTTTCTTTTCTCTTTTTCTCTGAACTTCTAAAAGAGTTTGGATGTGTTACAGAATAACGTTGCACTTAACGTATTTTCTTTTTTTCACTTTGTCCTCAGCTTCTTTAGGATAAGGAAGAAAATATAATTTCAAGACAAGCCTCTGCCTTCTTTTTATTTCAAAGATGCATTTCAAAGATTCATAGTGCTGATTTTAGGGGCCAAGTCCTAGGTTTATGCCTGGTAATCCTATCTGTATAGTTAGTAGTCTATATATGAGTAGTCCTTGCTTAGTGGCCACAATTGGGACCAATAACTCAGTCATTAATCAAAGTGATCATTAAATAAAACCACAGCTTTAACTTGCTGTCTTACTTCAGCTTTGCTTTGCTTTAGAGATCTGCAAAAGACAAAAAATGGTTGCAAAGTTACTTTTTAATCACTGCTGTAACTATGAGCTGCCACTAAACAAAGCAGCCACTAAAGAAGGACTATCTGTAATAATCTTATGTCACTCTTGGAGTCAACAGATATGCTGACGGAAAATGCAGAATTCCCATACATAAAGGCTACTGCAAAGTTATTATTAGACATTTGTTTTGCAAACTGCAGTGGAACAGATCAAACTTTCCTACCGGAGGCTGGCTGCTTACTGTGCTTAGTCTTCCACTGAGAGAATCCAGAGCCTGCCAATTACATACTAGACAGATGGTCATGTAACACAACTTGGCTACAACCATGAAACTACTTGGTCCCCAGAAGTTCTTGTTCCTGTAAGTGAATAAACATATCATAAAACCAAAGAAACAAACCCTGACACATCACAGAGGCACCTAGCAGGCACTGTTGAAAGGAAATGGTTTCAAAAAAGGTTAGAGCATTTATTCCTAATTAAAATGAAGCATATATATTTTTGTGGTTCTGTATTACAATACAACTGATGTATCAGAAAGCATTGCACTAAGATTAAATTAAATTAATCAGAGCTAGTTTGGTGTAGAGGTGAATGTGCTGGCCTAGAAAGCAAGACACTGAGTTCTAGTTCTTCCTTAGCCATGAAAACTGGCTGGGGGATTTTAAGCCAGTCATTTTCTCCTATCTCAACCTTCCTCAATAGGATGAAGCCTACAAGTATCTGGACATTTTAAAGTTGGATAAATCAAGTATGGATAAATTAAAAATGTGATTAGAAAAGAACATATCCAAAATGTGAGAAAAGTGCCACATTGTTATATGATACACTGCTGGAATTATTGATGGATAGAAGTTGAACTG
This sequence comes from Notechis scutatus, assembly GCF_049901735.1. NCBI lineage: Eukaryota > Metazoa > Chordata > Lepidosauria > Squamata > Elapidae > Notechis > Notechis scutatus. The sequence goes on along the minus strand of NC_142010.1, from coordinate 227,585,020 downwards.
GACAGTTTGGACCAAAAAGTCAAAAATCTAATGACTATTCACTATATATTACATCCTATATATTACATCACCATAATTATATTGATAGATTATAAGAAAAAAACAGGACAAGTGTTCAATTGGTAGAATTCTTCCCTCTCTCAAATGCTTCTCCTTTCAATAAAGGAGAATATTTGTATCTCAGGGTTGAGATGAGGGGTCCTTGCTGAATTCTGAGCTTGGTTGTTTTCTTGGCGACATTTCATCACCCAAACTAAGTAACATCATCAGTGCTGGGTAATGAAATATCTGCAAGAAAACAACCAAGCTCAGAGACTAGCACCAGAGACCAATAGCAAGGACCCTTCCTTTCTCCTTTCAAATTAAAAGGAAAATTATGAGTACATTGGAGAAACTATCTTTTAAAGGAGAGGGGGACATCCTCAGGCTCCAGAACTTCAAGTAGCTAACCCCATAAAACCATGAGAGTGGTCTCCAGGATGAGTTACCAAATGGTAACTTTTTTTTTAAAAAAAAGTAGAGAACTAAAGAATAATCATACTAGAAATCAGGAGGCTGTGAGTTTGATCCTAGGTAGAGCCTAATATTTGGAATAGATTCTCCTGCTCGAGCAGGGGGTTGGACCAGATGACCTCCAAGTTCCCTTCCAACTCTGTTGTTCTATGTTCTAATTATAATAGGTGTATACCCAATACTTTTGGCAATAAATCTCTAGCCTCTGATTCAAAGACTGAACATGGCCTTTGCCCCAGAGAGATCCACACATCCTCAGTTAGACTACTTAATTATAATTTAACAAGCCTGCAGAACGAACTCTTTGGAATGAGCTACAACTGAACTAACCAGAATTTCCCCAACATTGGATATAGTAGAGAACGTCAGGTCCCTAATAGAATTTCCCAGAATAAATAATGTCAATTTTTGCCTTCCTTTTTTAATGAAGTAGTACTTTTATTACCAGTGCTGTGATTCCATCAGTTTTTCCTACCCTGATAAGTCCTTTGCGTCTAGAGAGAAGCGTAGGGAAAGAATGTAATGGGGAATTAGACAAATGGAAAAAAAAAACAGAAGCAACTTTCCCACCTTTTTTTATTAACTGTCAGATCTGCAGGTCTGTAGCATTAATCTGTCGGTTTACTACATCTTTTTAATGCCAGAGTCTTAGACTTAGCATTAATACTATTATATACTTTTGACCCCCCCCCCGCATCATAGATTAATTGAAACTATTTTACAATAGAAAAAAAAATTCCTCCTCTTCCTTCCCATTCTTTATTATGTCATATAGTGCCCTTTCCCACAATTACCCTTTTTGAAGTAATTGAGTGGGCCATTTTAAACAACCTTAATGTGACTTGGAGTTTGGCTCTAAGTCATGTTTGCATATCTTCCGCCTGTATTATTACGCAGGCAGTTGACCCCGATTTCTGTAAGAGCACTTGACCCCATGTCAGGCAAAAGGGAGAATTCTGCATTCCTCTTGTCTGGGGTGAATAAAATAGAAGTCTCCGTAAGAAAAGCCATCAGATTTCAACCTCGTACTTCTTAATGAGCATTTCTTTTTCTTTTTTGTTAAACACAGGTGCTGTTTTCTTAGAAGGGCATCCTGGTACATCATGTAATCACAACAAAGCAGGCCGTTTCCCAGTTTCGGTACCCTCTGGCAATTTGAGTTTCAAATGTCTAATGTGAAGCAGAGATACTATGAGCAAACAGGGTGACTCACTGTCTGATAGAGAACTCCAGGCCAAGCTGGTAAACAATCTCAACTGGTCCTATCTGGATTTTCAAAGCCTGTAGAATGATTTCACTGAGAGCCTATTTTCTATGGACTCTCGCTGAAAATCCAAATGACTTGATTTTCTAGACCAAACTGTTTTTCACATTAGACTCTGTACTGAATGGCAAAAAAGGTCACTATAAAAGTATCTATTCATTAAAATGCCACAAACATCCTAATACATTTATAGTATTATGCAATTTTGAAGATTGCATAAACGTGGTTTTTCAGAAGATCTGACTGGAATCAGCCAGTTCCCAGAATCTTGTTTTCTGTGAAACATGTGGCTGTTTAATTCAAAACTGCGCAAGCTCTTTGTACTGTCTATTTTTTTTTTTTACTTTTAATTTATTTTCAATTTTAAATACTTTAAAATTCAGTATAAGTATCCTAGAATGTCCTTCTCTCATGTACCATGGGGAGGAAGTTTGAGGCAGATTTTTTTTTTTTAGTACTACACATTAAAGTTTTACCTTATTTTACCTAACACACAATACAAACATGTCATGGAAATATTTTTTTCCTGCCTTCATGTCAACCATGTACTGGATTTAAAGCTGTAATTTCCCTTGTTTTCTGATACCATCCAACTTCTGTTAAACTTTTGGCTATTCTACACGTTCCTCTAACTATGGCTTGGATGGGCCCCACTACCATTTGTAGAGAACATGTCCTCCTGACAGAACCTTTCTCTGGTGAGTAGCACATGAAACAGTAGAAGCAAGCTATCTCAATGGGGAACTTTCTTTGAGTAAGAAGAACAGTTTTATTCTTCTTCCTCAAGGAAAAAACCAGTCCAGCTGCCTTTTGAAAAAAGCACCTTTGAGACAACTATGACCTGAATGACCGAGAATCTCCACAGACATTTAGAAGCAAGCTAAATCCACCCATGTTTAAAGTAGCATTTTCCATTTTCTCCTGACAAATGATTCATTCATAATCTTGATGCTGATGCAGCAGGGATTAGCATCTGCTTAACTTGTAGTTAGCTTCTTGAAGCTACTGAGGGCACACATCCTCCTCTAAGGGTCACCATATACTGCCTTACACGGCCATTTGGGCTTTGGCTGGATTTAAAAAAAAGGAGTACCTGGTTTCTACAGATGCATCTGTCCATATAGTATCTTATTCTCATTTACAAAGTGCTGTTCAGGCAATGGAAATATTCCTTATGTACAATAATTCTAGAAAACTACTAGACCTATTATTAAAGATGTGTTCAGTAGAGTTTCAAAAGACCAAAGAACTGTCTTTTTTTGAAGTGAAGGGGGAGGGTAGATCTTTTTAAAGCTGGGAAAGAGATGTATTGCTAGTTCTATTTCAAATGAGCACATTCAGTGCTTTCTGCTGCTTCTTCAGACAAGGGGTTTTGCATGGTCGTGCTTTTTCACTCTTTAGGGTGAGTGATTGGTGATGATTTTTCCCAGGAGCTACTAACAATATGTGAGAGGAAAAGATGCAAAGCCAAAGAAATCTACCAACTGCTTCCCTGAAACTGTCTTGCAGTAAGCTATAAGGACCAGATCACTCACAAACTCATTGCTGTAACAGATTAAAACACCAATATGTGGGATAACATAACTTATTTCAGCTTTTTCCCCCTGCTAACTGAAACACTGAAGATATCCTTCTTAACACAACATGCAAAAGATCCCTTAGTCACCTTGCAGGAAAGTCAACTGACCGCCTGCTGCCTGCAATTTGGCACTTCGAATCTCACCAGGCTCAAGGTTGACTCAGCCTTCCATCCTTCTGAGATCTATAAAATGAGGAGCCAGATTGTTGGGGGCAATATGCTGATTCTGTAAACTGCTTAGAAAGGGCTGTAAAGCACCATGAAGTGGTATATAAGTCTAAGTGCTATTGCTGTTAAACAAAGAAAACATAGGTGGACAACAAATTTCATGCCAGAATAGTTCTCTATTAGTTCAAAAATAGAGCTAGTATATACAGTAAAGAAGTGAAAAATGCCATTACATTCTCAAAACCAGTTGTGATCTGTTCCAGAGTTAAGCATTTACCCCCAGCAAGAATAGCAAAGATGTTCAAAGACAAATCGGCGAAGTGTTAGAAATGTCATCAGACGCCTGGATTTTATTACCATATATGGTAGACATGTATTGATGCTACTGTAAAAGATATTGGACTAGAATACACACATGGTTGGAAAAAATGATAAAACAACATATAGATTTAAAACCAGAGGTATTTTTATTGGGAATTTGAATGGTTAGACAAAAAAATAAGAAATTGAAACATGTGATAATAGCAATAACATATTATATGTGATTGATATATTATATTGGAATGAATAAGAGAAGGAATATAATTTTGTAAGGATGGAATATATTTATGAAAAATAATAGCTATAATATCAATGATAACATAATAATTAGATCATATGATATAGAACATTGATTAGAATGGTTATAAATGTAATTAAATAAGAAATGTATCATTTCTTATATCATTATGTGCACAAGATATATGTACCCAACCGACACACTATAGAGCTGGAAGATGGTTTTATTTTTGTTTGTAAAAAAAAATTCTATAATTAAAAGAAAAATAGCAACTAGTGCAGGGGTGGGATTCAAAAAATTTTTTTGAAACAAATTTTATTAATTTTAAAGACAAACAAAGCATCATTAGACATTAAAGACATTGAACCTCTTTCCATTATAAATTTTTACAAGGCAGATAAAACATTGTTTTATACAATATAATTCTAAATATTTTTTAGCAGATTTCTCATTATTTCTCTTTGCTCTTATTCAATTACATTTTTTCTATATTTATCCATTTTATACTCATCATATTCATATTCCCCTCTGCCTTGTTTACAATTATTCTTCTCGCTTTCTCCCAAGGTTTTATTAAATCTCAATCAGACATACACACACAAAACACAAAAACATAAAACTTCTTTTTAAAAAGTAGCTTGGCCCCGGATTACCTCTCTTTGTATGGACTTCAATTAAATTCATGTTCAACTTATATGCCATTACCTATCTTATTTACCTTTCTATATCTTCATTATAACTTCTCCCCGCTTTCCACTCTTCTTAATTCTATTTTATTTATTTCATCTTAATTTAAATCATTATATTTGTATCTTTTGTCCATTCTTTTCCAATTATCCATTTATCTCATTCATATTAGAAAAAAAAGATTTCTTCTGAAATCACTAATCGAAGTATGATGCCTTTCCATCGCTCCCCTAAATTAACATTTAAGGTAACACCTAGTTCCCTATCTGATTCTGCTTAGTACATTCTACCTACTAAGTTTTTTTTAAAAAGAAAAAAAAAGTAAATCCATAAAGTAATTAAATATATAATTAAACATTAAATCTCATAACATTCCAATTATCTATTTCAAAAACAAATACCATAATAATAAGTTCATACAAACATCCACACAATAGTCAATTAAACTCTATACTTAAACTAAATATTTTAAACATTCCTTTTAATATTTTATTAAATCTTAAAATCTATCATTATTAAACCTTTAATGTTTTAATCTTTACTTAAGTCTTATAAAATTCTAATTTTCTATTTCTAATACAAATACTACAATACTATCTTATGTACCTTGCAGAAACATTTTGAAACAAAGTTATGCATTACCCATTATCCCTAAAAAAAAAATTATTTTTCACATCTTGTTTCATACCTTTGTGGCTTTTTTCCCCCTTCTTCCTTCCTATCTTATCCCATCTGTTCTTTTTACCCCGCTTAGCTTCCCCTCTCTGTTGTATTTCTCTTTTCTTTTGCTTTCTAACATTGTATTGATTTTGCATCTTATTTTTCTCTTTCTTGGATGTTTTTTTAAGTCTTATGTCCTTTTTCCTTCCTCTCTTTCTCCTTCCTTTCTTAATCAACTTTGTAGACTCGTTAAAGATGGCTTCTTCTTCTTCTTCTTCTTCTTCTTCTTCTTCTTCTTCTTCTCCTTCTCCTTCTCCTTCTCCTTCTCCTTCTCCTTCTCCTTCTCCTTCTTCTTCTTCCTCCATTAATTGTTGTGTTTGTTGATAAGTGGCAAGCGCCATTTCTAAAAAGCGAAAAATTTCTCTCACACCATCTTTACCTTCTTTTTTTATTTTACCATATTCCTCTCTCAGTTCATCAACAGATAAAGCCATTATAAACCTTTTCTTCTTCTTTTTTCTCTTCTTCTTCTTCTTAAAACAACCAAGATAATTCAAAGCTTGGAACAATTCCCCAAAATCCCAAAGTCATCAAACAATCCAAACAGAGCACAAAGTTCTTCACACTTTTTCTTCCTGGGGTAATATCAATTGGCAAGGGAAAAAAACCCAATCTGTATTTTAAAGTCTTATTGCAATTAACTTCCAATCTCAAAATCTTCCAGGCATCTCCTCCAACAAAATCTTAATAAAAATTTTCCTTTTGTCCTCTCCCTTCCCACTTATAACAGAAAGCTTTAAATTTTTACCTTCTGTAAAATAGCAGGATTTTCAATATCCATTTGTTAAATCCATGTGGAAGGAGAGTAAACTTTCTCTTTAAGCACTTTCACTCGCCGCTTGTAAATCTCTTCTGGAAACAAAGTATCTTTCAAAAAATCAGGATTTTCAGGATATTACTTGTATCTTATAGTCCCAGTTCAGCCAAAAAACTTTTGCTTCAGAACTTTCTCCTTCTTCCTCCAGCACAATCTTATCCAGCTGTCAGCTTCTTTGTGGCGGCCATTGCTGACCGCCGCTCCACTGCCTTGAGAAAAGAGGGTTAAGCCGGGTGGGGAAGGGGTCTGCGAAAACCCCAACCCCCTGTCCGGATCCCTCCTATCTTCGGCTGCCTCTACGGGCCAACCTTAGCCTCCAGACCCGTCCGGATCGGAGGCACCAAGACGGCTAGCGCAACAGGGATTGCGCAGGATCGCGAATCCCTGCCGCTGCCGAAGCCGACAAACCGGAAGTCCGGCCTGGGATTCAAATTTTTTAACAACCGGTTATATGGGCATGGCTTAGGTGGTGGGCGTGGCTTGGTGGTCATATGACTGGGTGGACGTGGCTTGGTGGTCATGTTATTGGCTGGGCGTGGCCAACTCAATATAACTCACATTGAGGCACACATCTCCTCACTTGGCCTCTCATGACTGTGGGGATGCTGCAACAGTTGTAAGTGTGAAAAATGGTCATAAGTCACTTTTTTCAGTGCCATTGTAACTTTGAATGGTCACTCCACACAAGCAAAGTACCAGCAAAGGAGGGGAAAAAACTCCAGAGATGTTCCTGAGACAGGAAGTCTAGTCCTGCCAAGAATGTAATAAGGGTTAACAGAGAGGCAGTTTCTGTAAGCAACACCATAATGTTTCCTTCCTGCCTTCCTTACAGGATTATGCCAGTAATTTCTTCTAACAATCGGTTCTCCGAACTGCTTAGAATGTTAACAACCGGTTCTAGCGAATAGGTGCAAACTGGTAGAATCCCACTCCTGAACTAATGTATATAGTAAAGAAGTGAAAAATGCCATTACATTCTCAAAACCAGTTGTGATCTGTTCTAGAGTTAAGTCCTGATCACATCATATACTTCTCCTGGTAAGATCTACATATATAAATGTCATTTTGGTTATTTGAAAACCGCATTAGCAACTAAAAAAATAATTGTCTGGCAGAAATTAATGAGTCATTTCCTTGCTTTACTTCAATTTTCTAGACTATACAATCCAACTACAGTTTGCTCCTTAATATTTGCAACTTTGGCATTCCAGTGTCCAATCACAAGCAGCATAATTTGCTTTGTGTTGATTTGATTGAATTTGATTATAAAACTCATCAATCTGCTCTTTTTCTGCATCAGGGGTTGAAGCACAAACTTGGATGCATACTACATTAACGAACTATACATGAAGTCTTACCGATATTATTTGGTAATTGCTTGTAGCTAGTCACACTGTTCTGCACATTCTGGCTGGTGATCGTTGTACTATTATACACACCCAGGAGGCTCCCAGGATAACAAATTATGAGATCCCCTCGTGAAATGAAGTGGCTGCTCTAGATAGTGGATTTTGAGAATGAAGTAGGTACAACTTAGCCCTAATTGCTTGCTTCATTCCAGTCTGTCAACCAAAACATTTGCTTTGCTACACTTAAGAGTAAGGTCAGGTCTTCTGGAATTGCTGAGAATTAGAATTTAACAGAATCTAGAGGGCCACTGGTTCCCAACTACTGGTTTAAAGATGCTAGAAAATAGGAATTGCAGAGCTAGTAAGGGATATATGGAGTAGACAGGGCCTGATTGTAAGAAGCACTCTAAGGTGATTCAGAAACCAGGAACAAACAAATCAGGATCAAATTCTGATAAAGAATTAAAGAACAAGTCAGGATTGAAACAAAGGCTATAGGAATATATTTGAATTCAGAGATAAGATTGTTTCACAAAGAAGGCTTAATTGCATCAGGACACCCTTTGTTATGTTCTATAATAATCTAACAGCTCATATTTACTGACTGGGGCAATCATGGCTTAGACATGTAGCTTAACATGCAGTTCAAAGGCTTGCCACATGAGGCATCCAGTTCCGAGTTTTAGCAACTCCATTCACCTTAGCTGGTAGCAAGTAGAGTGCTAGACTAAGCCTAGGAAAAGAGTCCTCAGTACCGAAACTTCTAGGTGATCTATGATCACTCACTCTTTCGCAGTCTAAACAATTTCCTAATGTTATTGTTAGCCTAAAAATGAAATGCAGGATCTGGGCAAAGCGAGCATATTCTTTTGGAGAAGTGGCAAATATAATCTTTTGAAAAGTAAAAGAATGCAACTTGTTTGCCCCTAAGAAACAGAAATTTTAGCCTATTCCCTCATAACTATGGCCTGTATATTCTGCCTTATTATCCTAGTGCAGGGGTAGGGAAACTTGGCTCTTCTGTCACTTATGGACTTCAACTCCCAGAATTCCTGAGTGAGCCATAAAAGGTTCCCCATCCCTGGCCTACTGGTTTTTCAGTTGTGGGGAAATCAATTTTTGACTTAAATGGGACTGTTTAATATACATGTCCAGGGATGGGGAACCTTTTATGGCTCACTCAGGAATTCTGGGAGTTGAAGTCCATAAGTGACAGAAGAGCCAAGTTTCCCTACCCCTGTCCTAGTGTATCAAACAACCAGTCAATAGCTTATAAAAATGAGTTAAAAGGCCTTTCACAAACAAATTTAGAATATTTGTAGCATGGATTATAGTAGTATGTCATGATTCATAATCTGAAGCAACAGAAGATTGTTTTTACTGTCTCCTATTGTGCACTTGGGAAGGGATGTTGGTTTCTGCAGGCCAAGATTCAAATACCCTCCTCTGTATTTGTATCTGCTGAATCGAACTGATAGCAAACAGCACTCGTTACTAGCACTGATGATGTTACCTAGTTAAGGTACTGAAGCATCTGCAAGAAAATAAGCAAGCTCAGAGAGCACCAAGGACCCCTGAATTGAATTAGATTCCCAGTGCTTTCTTTTGGATACAGAAAAATCACAGAACCGATTTGTACACATTGCAAGCCATGTTTGACTGGGAATAGAAAGAACATTTATAGGAGGATTTAACTTGCAATGAGGATTTAACTTGCAAGAAAAATGTCTGCAACCTTGCCCTTGAGTTACATTTCCCTTTATATGGTGCCCCCAAATCTAAGAATCAGTGGTGTATCAATATTGACTGAAGGTGACACAGAAGATGTACATATGGAAATGCTGTCAGACATTCTTTACTTCTCCTCAGTAAGATCCAAACCATAGGATCTCCTGCCATAGGCAAGGGGGTTAGACTAGAAGTCCTCCAAGGTACCTTCCAACCTTATTATACTATGATCCACTGATTGGCATCATAGATCAGTTCTGAAACTGATCAACAGCCAGCCTTCTAAAGCTGGGGGGCAGTTCGGAGAGCGCCTAAAGCAGGCAAGGGAGGAGGAGTTTTCGCCGGGCAACCTTCTTGCAAACTGATATAAGAGTAATCCTCGCTGATGATCGGCCGAACACTTCAGGCCCTCAGCTGCCTTTCTGCAAGCTGAGCAAGAGCGCGAAAGTCTGTCTGCAAGAGCGCGAAAGTCCCGCCTTATCGAAAAACGCTTCTGACGCGCGGAACAGCAAACTGGATTGAGGTGGATTTGGGAGAGACCGGTTTACTGCGGCTGAGGAGTGTCTCTCGGCCGCTCGAGATAGGCTGCCCGGGAACAGCTGAGAGGCTGGGAATTCCATTGGCAGAAAATTCAGTGAGTCAGCACTGAGTCACTTTTCCCTACGTGACAGCGGAAAGCACACGGCCGCGCTTTAATGGGCTTGCGCAGCTTTCGAAGGCGGGGCTTCAGAAGCGGCGACAGGCGCGAGGCCAATGGAATGGTCGGGAGTGCGAAAGCGCGCGGGGGCGGGGGGGGAGGAGGAACCAGCCGCTGATCGGGGCTTCCACGTGGATCTCGGCCGTTCGGAGGAAGTCGGCTGACGCCCCCGTAGCAATCGCGCGCAAGGTTCCCTTCGTCGCTTTTCATTTCCAAATGAAATGGCAGGGAAAAGGGGCTTAGGAACTCGGAGGCAGTGACAGACGGTCGCCTTAGCTCAGTTTCAGTGGGTGGGGGAAAGCTTGGAATTGCGGTGTGGTTTGCAACGTCAAAGTGTAGAGAGAGATTAAAACCGGCAGCGTCAATTCCAAAGCAGGCTTCGAACGACTACTCGCTCTCCCTCCGCCCGCCAACTCACACACGTGTACAATACATCTTTTGTTCACTTCCTGTCATCCCCCAACGCTGGCGTTCATACCACCACCAGTCCCCCTGCATTCACACACCACAAGATAGCCTGACCCTGAATTGAATGAAGCTCAACTGAAGGCAAAGCTACTAGTCGACTGGATTGTAATATTTAGTGTAGATCTTGTAAAACGTTAGTTCTCACCATAAGATTACAAGCGAATTCATAAATTCTTACAAACCGGGTTTGCTTCTGTATAAGTTGTAGGGTTTTTATTGGCTCTTGTGTATTTAATTTTCTCCCCTTTTTCATCGCCTTTTCTTACAGCATTGGCTTTATGCATGTGGCAGCTCTTCAATTATTGACGTATCTACCTGGTTATTTTCTTACACTGCAATTTCATTGATAGTGTGATATTTTAAAAAATGGTTATTAGCTGGGCTAAGTGGTGTTTTTACACTAAAAGCTTCCATAAATGTGTGGATAATTTTTAAAAAATTATCTAAATCGGTTGGCAAATTGGATGCACACAGACTACAGTACCAAGATAAAAAGCTTTTATGTTGTGTTGACATCATTAGCACTTGCTCTTTGTTAGCTGTAGAAAAATCAGTAATTACTGAAATACATACTTCACTGTAGTGCACTTTCAAAAACTCAGGTTCTGCAGTCTGATTTTAATTTTGATTTTAAAGAATCCAGTCTTTAAAAGAAGAGGGCAAAAAGAAGAAAATCCTCCGCAGCTGCTATCAGCGCTTTGAGTTGAACAAGTAGCTATAGATGTTTATGAGAAGACTTGACTTTGGTTGTTTTAAATGTAAATTACTTTAAATTTACATCAGCAGTTATCCCATAAAAAGCCAGTTGACAAATTTTCTTTTAATATTGTGGGGGGTCAATTTTGAAAAAAAATCCTTAAGTACACACTGAATTAATCTGAAAAAACATTTTCAACCACCAGCACAAAACCAGCACAAAATTTTGAAGAGTGATTTTCTCATGGCAGTGACGTTTTGTTCTTTTCTTCCCAATGTTCTTCAGTGTGTTTTCAATAAATAGATCAGTGAATCAGTCATGTTCTTTTCATTTAATGTTATTTCACTAACAGCACACAAATTATTTCATGTATTTTTTAATTCCTTCCCTTATTTTTATACTAAAAAAGCACAGTACTCCATTTATTTATTATTGATTGATTGATTGATTGATTGGACTTCTGGATCCCCTGCCTCTTCATCATACCTCTTCAATCCTTAGTGATTTCCTGTATTTGCTAGCAAAATCAGTATGTTATTGGTTACTTTCTTACAGTCCAAAAGCTATGAAGTTCTGGAGGAAAAGAGAGGACTAGATTCTGTTGTAAATTTAGAGATACCTCAAATATATTGTATTTCTTTGTGGGACATTGTGTTCATAATGGCAACTTAGACAGATGCACAAGAAACATTTATGATCACCTGGGGGAAAAATGGAAAAAGATGCAAACTAGGGTGCTCACCAAAGGAAAGAAGTACAATTTTAAAAAGTCATTATGGTGGCTATGACCATATGATTAAAGCCCACCCCCACTTTTTATGTGCATTACACACAGGATGCATATTAAAAAGAAGCAGGGCTTCAGATGAAAGATCATGGCCACTGTCTTGATTGCTTTGATCCTCTACTCTCTGATGTCCCTGATGTGAGCTATCCTCACAAAGACAGCAACTGTTTAAAAACAATTCTGTAAGGGAGCCCTATTGGTGCAGTTGTTAGAATGCAGGGTTGCAGACAAACTCTGCCCATAGCCCGAAGTTCGATCCTGAGTGGCTCACGGTTGACTCCACCTTCCATCCTTCTGAGGTTGGTAAAATGAGGACCCAGATTGTTGGAGGCAATATGCTGACATTTATAAACTGCTCAGACAGTGCTGCAAAGCAGAGGTCGCCAACTGATGGGCTGCGGCCCACTGGTGGTCTGTGAGAAAATTTTGGTGGTCCACAGAAAAATGTCACCCACAAAGCACTCCCAAAAGCAACCGAGGCTGCGTGGGAACACAAGGCTTGCGTTGCTTGCATTGCAAACAACACATAGTGATGGGAGGGGGAAAGGGTGGAGGGGAGGGAACTTGCCCCACTTGCCCCAAGCGCCTTACCTGGCCACTGGGTGCTTCTTTCCGCTTCTTCTGTTTTGGCTGCATGCAAGGAAAGCAGCAAAAGTCTTTCACCCAAACTCCACCAGAAGTGAGTCTTTGGGACCCTGCAAGGCATCTTGGTCCAAGAGGCTGTGCCAACAAAGACTCATTTCTGGTGGAGTTTGGGCGAGAGAAAGAAATACTTCTGCTGCTTTCCTTGTATGAAGCCAAAAGTCTCTCTCTTTCTCTCTCTCTCTTTCTCTCTCTCTCTCCACTTGAGAATGTGCAGATGGTAAAGAATGATAGATGGGTAGGAAAACGGGGTGGGGGATTTTCCTGCAGAACAGAAGCCAGCAAGGAAATGGCAGAAAAGAAAAAGGGAGGGGAATGTACACCAAAGTGGGGGGGGGGGGATGACTCCTCAAGGAAGAAGGCAAGCTCAGAGAGGCAGAAAGAGTAGCCCAAGCCCAGCTCTTACTAGCAGCTGTCCACGAGGGGTGAGGCAAGGGAATAAGGAAAAGCAACCGTGAAAAGTACCTGAGCAGTGCATCACAGCTGCTGGACAGGTGGGCAAAGTCTCACCTGCTGCCACTCTACGTCTTTTTCGCTTTTGCTTCCAAAGAGTGTCGCTGCCGTTGAGCAGCCTAGCTCTTGCTCCGCTGCTGCGCCTGGATTTATTTGGTGTCACTGCTGTCAGAGAGTCGGAGCCACCCAACCTCCACTTACCCCACTGCCAATACACCACACACACACACACACACACACACACACACACAGTTTCTTGGCCCAAGTTAGGGACCCTCTCCAAATGCCCCCCTCTGCGTCGACAAGGCATGGCTGGTTTGGCTGGAGAAACCGTGGCTTTTCCCTCCCTTTTTCTTTCTCTGCTCCGCTCCCAGCCCCGCCCTGTGGAAGGACTCTCACAGCCATGGAATGAACCGGCGGCCTCTGCAAAAGGGTTGCAACTTCAGTGGAGGAGCCATTGGCCAATTGGGGAGGGGTTTCAATGACCCAGGCAGGTTTTTTAGGGTTTCGCTTTCCAGTTCTCTGTCTGGATGGAACTCAGGCGCGGCTTCTGTGGCAAGTCTGGCAGATGTATGTATGCTGAGGACATGTCCTTCTCTTCCCTAAATCTGAAAAAGGGATTCTGAGCTGTTTAAGTGAAATTCAGAAGTCTGACTACATCGACCATCATCCAGACCAGGGGCCTCCAACCTTGGCAACTTTAAGCCTAGTGAACTTCAACTCCCGGAATTCCCCAGCCAGCTTTATTAGTGGTCCACGGGATTTAAAATTATTAATTTGGTGGTCACTGAGGTCCAAAGGTTTGGCGACCCCTGCTGTAAAGCACTATGGAGTGGTATATAAGTGCTATTGCTAATTGACCATAGAAATGGCAACTGTGGGGACAAAGTGGGCAAATTATGACCCATGCAATAGATGTTATAACACAAATGCTGGTTATATACGTATTTGCATCATGTATCCTGATTCCTGAATGTAATCACATTTGAATGATGACATCATCATAGATATGTTATTTCAGGGCTATCAACACCTGGCCCGTGAGTTGGATGTGTCATGCTCTGGCCATGCCTTCCCCCAGTTTAGCGAAGGGGAAAAAAGTCCCGATTCGTCAAGTGATGCCACTATGATGATATAAGTTTGACACCCCTGTGTTATAGTCATTATAGTCCAGTATTCTAGGGACATTGCTGAATCGTAGATTTCAATCTAACCTGCAGTTGTGTTTTAATGCAAAACAAATCAAGTAAAGAAAGATACAAGTATTGTGCAAATGGGAAACAAGGTTCAAAATGTTACTACTGTTAGTATATGTGCAAATAGGAAAATGTAAGCAAGACCCAACAGTTACATTGGAGAGTGAGAACTGGTAGAAAAGACAGCAAAAAGAAAGTTAGGTGGAACAAATATTTTAATTATGCCTGAAGAATACTGAAAATACTGAATTTCTTAGATTGTACAATATATTTCTAGACTGTAAAATATACAGTCTAAGAAATGGCCATCTGCGTCCAAGAAGATCCAGGATCAGAGGTGGTATTCAGCAGGTTCTGACCAGTTCTGGAGAACTGGTAGTAGAAATTTTGAGTAGTTCGGAGAACCGGCAAATATCACCTCTGACTGGAGTTTTTACAGTATCTGCCACGCCCACCAAGCCACACCCACAGAACTGGTAGTAAAAAAAATTGAATCCCACCACTGCCCAGGATGGTTCTCTAGAGCAGTGGTCCCCAACCACCGGGCCCCGGACTGGTACCGGTCCATGGATCATTTTGTACCGGGCCGATGGTTTGCTTGGGCGCCGCCATCTTGTTTCGACGGCGCTTGAGAAAGTGCTTCCAGGTGAGCTTGTCGGTCGTCGGTTGTTGGAAAGCGGCGTTTGGGTGCTGAAGGAATCCTCGCGCCTTAGTTTCGTCGAAGGGGGTGGTGGCTTCGAACGAAGAGCTGTCCCAATGGCGGTGGAGTCTCGTGTTACTCAAGAGGAGATTAAGAAAGAGCCCGAAAAGCACAAAAAAGGTCCAAAGGAAGAGTTGAAGGTGGCGGGGAGAAGCGGGGGATGGCTGGCTGGCCGGTCGCTCGGCTCGCCTTGCCTTGGTCATGCGTGTTGATGCCAGTACCGGGCCGTGGATCATTTTGTGATGCCGGTACCGGGCCGCGGTACAAAAAAGGTTGGGGGCCACTGCTCTAGAAGATTCCAGCAAGCTTTAAAAGTTAGAAAACTTCTGTCGTTTCTTGAAAGACCAAATGAGAAAAACCAAATAGAGCACAGACTCTGGCAGAAAAAGTGGATGATGATAGTAGGGAATGTCAAAAAAAAAAAGAAAAGGAGAAGGAGAAGAGGAAGGAGAAGAGAAAGAAGAGGAGGAGGAGGAGGAGGAGGAGGAGGAGGAGGAAGAAGAAGAAGAAGAAGAAGAAGAAGAAGAAGAAGAAGAAGAAGAAGAAGAAGAAGAAGAAGAAGAAGAAGAAGAAGAAGAAGAAGAAGAAGAAGAAGAAGAAGAAGAAGAAGAAGAAGAAGAAGAAGAAGAAGAAGAAGAAGAAGAAGAAGAAGTTGTTAGAATTTGGGGAGCATATGATAAAAATATATAAGTTTAAGATAGAAAACCAATTTGGGAAGGGATTAAGCCATCATACAACAAAGACCCTTTCCATTGCTGAAGTATTCTCACCCACCCTTGAGTGGGCAGAAACTATATCAGGGGGACATTTGCTGTTCCACTCTGATCCCTATTTGGCCCCTGCTTGCAGTCACTCCGGTTATCTGACTTGCTTCCATGGTAATGTCTGACAAACCCTGTGTGAATTAACCTATACAAATCAGCCCACAATTGTGTTCTTTTGGACAGAGTATATAGTGTTGAAACACTGGCCTCAAATGAATTTGTGTACATACTAATCAGATGTTTCAGAGAAATTGTTTGAGAAAAAGTATTCCAAAGTATTTATTGTTTTACTTGTAAATACAACGTTTTGAAAGGCAAGGGACAACTTTAGCAGGAGTGGCCAGGATCCCACATGGGATTGCCCTTGAAGACTCCCAAAGCTTCACTGGTAGAGAATGCTGCTGCCGCCTTCTGCGAAAGATTGCTGGTAAGAAGAAATCATGTCATCTGTAAGTTCCAGACTCACATTTAAAACTATTATTAAACAGGAAAAAGTTTCATTAGCATAGTGAAAGTATCCGTATGTTCTTAGTTCAATATCCAACACTGGTTTTATATGTTCCAAAAACATACATTTGTTTTACTGTATAAACCAACATTTAGACTTAAGGACAAAATGTTTCAGCATAGCTAAATTCAAGACACAAGAAACAACAGCAAAATTCAAGCCAGCTGGTTAAAAACATGCACATTAGAAAATTGAGAACTATTTGTCTGTCAGTAGCAACCTCCACCCTTCTCTCCCTTTGGAGATCAAGTTCTTGGTTCCCAGAACTTGAGCCTTTATTCAATGTGTAAGATGAAATACATATTTTTTTTGTCCTGAATTCAAAGAAAGCAAGGAAAAGCAATTTATGAAATTTAACTTGGCTGAAACAGTTCTGCTTTATTGGCTTCCCCTCTTAGCCTTTAGAGATTTCCTAACTTCTGAAGACGTCATTAGTATGAGAAAGTTGACATTTAAGTGAGACAGAGGAATGGGAAACTGTTAACCATTTCATGACAAGAATGCTTGAAGAAATGTTTGTTGCTATCATGTTATATATACATCATTAAGTGAGGGTTTTCTTAAGTTTGTTTCACAGTCCTGTGGATTATATAAGCTTGATATAATGCCTATTTACTCAGAATAAAGGGTAGCAGTACATAGGGTACTGACTACCCTTAATTATAAAAGGAAAATAAGAATGCTTTAGAATTCCAATAAGAATTTGCAGTGTGTGTGGCTTGTAGCTTGTACAATATATCCAAGCTATGTTTTGCTTTGAGATATCAAAGAAATGTTCATTCATAATAGACTAACAAATGCAGTTTTGGGAACATCGTTAAAATGAAAGAAGCCAACAGAATAGAGAATGGAGTGACTTTGAAGGTAATCTAATCTGATCCAAGCTGAAGTGGGAAATTATAACTATAGAACTATGGTAGGTTCTCTCTGCTTCAAATCTTCAAACAAAGGGAAATTCTCCACTATTCAAGTTGATCTCTTAGAAAATAAATAAATAAATAAACAAACAAATAAATAAATAAATATGAATAGAATAGAATAGAATAGAATAGAATAGAATAGAATAGAATAGAATAGAATTCTTTATTGGCCAAGTGTGGATGAACAAACAAGGAATTTGTCTTGGTGCAAATACTTTCAGTATACATAAAAGAAAAGATACATTCATCAAATATCATAAGGTACAACACTTAATGATAGTCATAGGGTACAATAAGCAATCAAATCGTACTAGGAAACAGTCAATATAAATCATGAGGGTATAAGCGACAAAGTTACAGTCATACAGTCACAAGTGGGAGGGGTTGGGTGATAAGGAGTGATGAGAAGATTAACAGTAATAGTAGTGCAGACTTTGTAATAGTTGAACAGTGTTGAGGGAATTATTTGTTTAGCAGAGTGATGGCTTTCGGGGAAAAAATGTTCTTGTGTCTAGTTGTTCTGGTGTGCAATGCTCTATAGTGTCGTTTTGAGGGAAGGAGTTGAAACAGTTTATGTCCGGGATGTGAGGGGTCTGTAAATATTTTCATAGCCCTCTTTTTGAGTCGTGAAGTATACAGGTCCTTGATTGAAGGCAGGTTGGTAATAATTATTTTTTCTGCAGTTCTAATTATCCTCTAAGTATAGAAATAAATGTATAGAAATATTGGAATCCTTGGGTCATGTGAGTTGACATTTCTTTCTGTGAGTTTTGTTGTTGTTGTTGTTTACAACTGGATATCTTCCCTAAGTATTTCACTGTTTTCTGATCACTTTCCCCCCTCCTCATAGGAGGACTTTAGTTTAAAGCTTTAAGATCAGGTCTACACAGTGGTGGGATTTAAATAATTTAACAACCAGTTCTCTGCCCTAAGGATTTCTTCCAACAACCAGTTTACCAAACTGCTGAGAAAGTTAACAACCGGTTCTCCCGAAATGATGTGAACTGGCTGAATCCCACCACTGGGTCTACAGGGCAACTTACAAATATATTCTTCCCAGTTTTTTGAAGTACAGCCTTTTTCTTATAAAGAGGTTCTCATCTTGGAAAATCATTCCATTATCAAAGTCTCCAGAGAATAGTGAGCTAAATGAGGAAGGTATTTCTTTAAATGCTTTACAAGTAGTTTGGTAGGGCTAAGAGAGATTAACTAATCCAAGTGAATCCAATGAACTTCTGTGGTAATACATGGATTTAACCTCAGATCTAGTTCTCCTAGTTCATTCTATGCAGGTTTGAATATAACCTATCCAAAATATTAATATTAAATTAGTGGCATATTGTGCAAGCAAATATTCTATTTGTTGAGGAAAAAACCCTAGCCCCTCTTTAATTATTATAAATATTAGATTGGCAATGGAGACTGAGGTTCCCATGTCACTGGACTGAAAGCCTAGTCGATTGATCAAGATTAGACCTCTTTTCCCTTTAATTAATCTGTGAAACTCTCATTTCTCACCTTTCCAGTCTTAATTAGGATTTGTCTCATTCAGGATATTCTTTAACTACCAAATAAACATTTTGTAATGCAGGATGAGGCATCATGGTTCTTAGGCCTATTCAATTATGAAGCAGTCCTGGAACTGCCTTAAAAATGTAAACCTACCAAAGGTAGCTAAAAGTAGTAGCACCACTTATATTATGAATGTAATCCCCAAGTATCCAAGAATGGGAACATGCTTTTTTCAATTCATATGCTACAAATATGTGTATGTGTGTATATATATGAATGAATTACTAAATTTAAATGGAATTATTTTCATCATAGCAAGAAAGTCTGGGTGAAAGTCTAGCTATTTTATCTACTCCAAAATGTACTGTCTAGTTGTTTTAAGACTTTTCCCCCCTCTTGATTGTTGTTTGGTTTAATTTTTCATCTTTAAATTAGACTCGGATTGGACAATCTTTAAAACAGAAGAAATTTAAGTGGAGCACTGTTTCTGACTTTCAATAATCAATAGCTTGTTTTTTTAAAAGGTAGGTAGATACCCGCAGTATTTTTCTACCTATATCTCCAGACATATTTTTAAGGCAGATAACATGTCATTCTGATGCCACGCTTTCTATGCCTTTATTTACATTGGCAAACATCTCAGCCTATATAAACGACATAACCTGTTTAACCACTTCCTCTTTGCAAATTTCTGTTCTCCTAGCTTCTATGTGTTAAGCAAAAACAAGGTCGTTTTTTACAGAGAGAAATAATGCTAAGGGAAGTTTAAGATAGTAAAAGAGATCTCGCCACCTAAGAAATTGTAGTTTAAATATTAAAGTTTTCATGGTTTTAAAAAATGTTTTCAGATCCATTGGTGTTTGTAAACAGGTCCATTGAAAGGTTCCCAAATGAATGATGGGGAATATTTTGAGTGCTGATGGCTCAAGCTAATATATTTTAATGAGTGATGAAATAAATAAATAGCCTACATTTAAAAGCTTTTGCAATGTTTTTAATATTCTAATACAATTTAGAAACTGTTTAAGTGTTAATAAGCAGAATGGAAATGTCATGCTTATGAAAGTGAACTATTTGGCTTAAGCCTGGTCTGTGGAAAAATATTCCTGTTTGAAATACACATCTCTCTCTTTCCCCACCCCCTTACACACACACACACACACACACACACACACACACACAGAATGTTATGATATGCACAAAGATTTGGCCACAACCGGAAAGAAGATTTTAATATTAGAATGGCAGCGAGTTTTAATGACTAACTTTTTTTTTCAGCTGCTAGGCACTTTGAGTCAGTTCTTAGTCAAAGCCATGGAAGAAAGTTTTAAGCATTTCATGAATCACCAACACTATTTCCTGAAATTTGTTGCTTTTTTTTAGGTCTCCCTCCCTTGAAAAGAATGCAATACTCACTGTCTTTTTAGCTGGTGAGTTCTTATACATACAAGAATCCAAATAATTCATTAATTTAATTCTCCATTTGCAGAAACTCCCCATGCATATGATGTCATAGCCAGTAATACTGAAATTGAATCCACTGGATCATTTTACACAGATATGAAATGAGGCATATTACAAATAGCAAAGTAGTATCTTTATCAATGTGCTGTTTCTTCTGTGACCCCCACACTCTGGCTGATGATAAAGAGAGATTGCATTGTTTTGAGGAGAGAAACTCAGAACAATTTTGACCTTGGTTTGTACCAGACAGTGGGGAAGTGTTGGCACATCTGATTGACTGCATTAATTAACATGGGGTCTGTTGTTCAAATTGTAATGAAACAATTGTGCTCACAAACCATGATTTTTAGCAAAGCTTGCATACAGTAAATTGTATTCCTTTATTTCAAGCCAACATTAGTTCCACAGAATATTAGGTGCTTTGGGCAAGACTTGTGCAATATATACTGCACTAATAAGTGGGCTATCATCAGAGTTCACTGAAGTGTGATGCAGTGGCCTTGAGGCAAATTGAAGGACGAATGTAGAAAATTTACATTAGTTCTTACCTTCTCCTAATCAACTGATTATATTAATAGAAGACTTGTAACATATTTATTTACCAAAGTGCAAATCTATTTGTAAACTTCTAAATTACCAAATGTTAATTTAGAGTAAATGATTATCTACATATGCAATGGGAAACCTATGGCCCTCTGGTGGTTTATGTTTTCATTGGATGTTTATCCCACCTTTATTTTTAGTTAATTCAAGGCAATATTTATACTTCATGCTCCTGTCTCTTATTTTCCCCATAATCACCCTGTGAGGTAGGTTGGGTTGAGAGAGCAGGGCTGATCCAAAATCAGTAACCAGCATTCATACTAGAACTCGTGATCTCCTGGTTTCTAACCTTAGCCACTACATCAGGGGTGTGAAACTTGTGGCCCGTGGGCTGGATGCATCACAACTGACCACGCCTACCCGTATTTTAGAAATGATACATCTCGTGATGACAATAACATGCTTTTATAAGAATTCACATCCTCTTATAAGCAAGGGTGTGGCTGTGTTCAGAATTAATCAATCATATTCAAACTGATGTTCAATGGTAGTGCACACCTATCATCAATTAAAGTGACTGATCAAGACTATACAAAGTTCAGCTGTTGTAGTAGGATTTTTCTGACGTTTATTCAGTTGCCACTTATAATAAAATTCAAGATTTACAAAGAGCTTACAAAGCATCAAAGCGATCTATTGTTCGAATGCTATACCATGGAACCCAGTGAAGGCAGTCATCAACAAGCGGAGAAAATATGGCACAACAACTTGATATCTGTCACAAATGGATGAAAAAAACAACAAGATGAAAACTAGTTTGAGAGTATGTATGTTGCCAAAACTACACTGCATAACCAGAAGTACACAATACCCACAGTGTATAGTGTATGCTTTGGGACTGCTTTTCTTCAACTGGAATGGAGCTTTAGTGAATTGGAAGAATTATGAACTGTTCCAAATATGAGTCAATTTTGGGACAAAACCTTTAAGCTCCTGTTAAAATGCTAAAGATGAAGAGGAATTTTACCTTTCAACACAGCAAGGGCCCAAAGCATACCGCCAAATCAACGGCTTCACCAGAAGAAGATCAGAGTTTTGGAATAGCCCAACCAGAGCCTAAACCTGAATTCATTTTAGAATCTGTAGGTTGACCTGAAGAGGGCTGTGCACAGGAAGTGCCCTTGCAATCTGACAGATCTGGAACACTTTTGCAAGGAAGAGGGGGCAGAGATTTCTTTTTTTGTGTGTGTATAAATTTTATTGGTTTTTAAAAACAAACATAAACAAACAAAACATAAAAACATCAAACTTTCTCCCATAGGTATACAAACAGTGTGCCGGTTGGTTTACAAATCATTTTGTGCATCTATTTCATAGTCTTCAATTACAGTTACATTACATAAAAGCTCATATCAATAAAAGATTAAATTCCCTAATATCATTATTAATCAATCATTTGACTATAATTTTATTCATTCATATCTTATGAGATAACCACAATTTACTTAGTTTATTTTATAACAATTCATATTATCCTCCCAAATCTATCCTAAAAACATTTTATAGATATAATATAAAAGAAATACATCTTTATATATTTATTATTTTCTAAAAGTCTACATATTTCATTAATGTATTTTATTATCTAACCATTGATAGAAAAGGTCCCAAATTTTATAAAATTGTTTATCCTCTTGTTCTCTAATTTCAAATGTCAATCTACTCATTTCAGCACATTCCAATATTTTCTTAATGATTTCCTCCTGTGATAGTATTTTGTCATTTTTCCAGTTTTTAGCAAATACAATCCTAGCCGCTGTTAATACATTTACAATCAGATATTTCAAATCTTTGCTATATGTTTCAGGTAAGATTCCCAATAAAAATATCTCTGGTTTCAAGTCTATATGTTTTTTTGTCATTTTTTCCAACCACATGTGGATTTTAGTCCAGTATTTTTTAGCGTCCGCACAAGTCCACCACATATGGTAATATGAGCCAGGTATCTGATGACATTTCCAACATTTTTTGGATTTGTTCTTGAACATTCTTGCTATTCTTGTCAGAGGAAAATGCCACCTGTAAAACATCTTATACAAATTTTCTTTATAAGCTGTTGACATTGTCATTTTATAATTTTGAGACCACAATTTTTGCCATTTCTCTAAATCAATCCCATATCCAAAGTGAAGAACCCAAGCAATCATAGTTTCTTTAACTTGTTCTTCTTCTAGTTTAATTTATAATAAATATCCATACAGTTTTTTAATCACCTTTTCATCAGTACCTGTCAAAATCTTATCTAAATCAGTCAATTTATCATAAATTTATCTGTTTTAAAATCTTTATCATATCTTGAATGTATTTGCGCATATGAAAACCAATTCATCTTTATACCTTGTTCCTCTAGTTTTTGCATCGATTTAAGTTCACCCTTTTCATTCAATATTTCCCCATATCTAACCGTTTGTCCCTTTTTATATATTATAGATAAGAAAATGCTTCGATAGTCAAGAACCAGACTGGAATTTTCAAATAACATTGTCTTTTAATCTTCTCCCAATTTAACCACAAAGTCTCCCGTATATGATGTCTTCTAAAATACCCGAAATGGGAAAATCTACAACTGTCACTAATAGGGAAAATTTCAACAATCAAGATGAATATATTACCCAGAATTTTATATTTGTTTCAAACAATTCCAATTAGGCTTGGAAAAGACTATTTTGAAGATTTAAATAAAATTGTGTTGAAATACATATGGCAAGGTAAGAAAGCGAGTATAAAGTTAAAGCTTTTGCAAGATGCTAGAATTAGAGGAGGATTTGGTTTGCCTAATTGGGAGTTGTACTACCAAGCTACAAACCTGATGTGGGTCAAGGAATGGATAACATTAAGAAATACTAGATTGTTGTCATTAGAAGGACATGATTTGTTGTTGGGGTGGCATGCTTTTTTATGGTACAAGGGAACTAAAATACAGGGGGCAGAGATTTCCAAGACAAGATGTACCATGTTGATAGGCTCCTATCCCTAAAGACTGATTGCTGTCTTCAACAAAACTGGTGCTTCAATAAAGTATCAATGTAAGGGTCTGCATCTTTACGATGTTGTAAGCTTTTTTACCCTGAAATATTTCAGATTGTTTTTCAATTTACTTGTACAGCTTATGTATTAAAGGGGGGGATTCTAAAATGATTTATTTTGGTCTGGTTGTTTTTTACATCTCAAAACCTTGGTATTTTTACATGGATGCATAGACATTTTATATGCAATGCTCCTGTGGATGTCCAGATTAGCCTGGATTTCATAGGTTAGTATTTCCAGCCTGTGAGTAATGGTAAGGATCTGGGGAGTTATGTTTCAATAATATGAAGACTTTCCTCTCCTGAATAAAAAGAACTTTTCCTTCACATATACATGGAATTTGCTACTCCAAGTTGGTGGGCACCTATTTAGAGTGACTATAAAATATATACAAATATTAGGTTTGTCCTGTTCCAATGGATAATTTTATTTAATTAATTTTATCTGCATACCGGCCTAATAAGGATTGTAACCATTGCACTGAAATTGGAAGATATTTAATCCTTTTTGTATTTTTTTAAAAACACCTTCGCTGTGTGGATAAAGGTTTAAAGCCAACTATAATCTTCCATTACAACTATATGAGACTAGGCTGTTTTGGGCTTATAGTTAATTAAATTAAATGCACTACTTACTTCAAACAAGTTTTAATAGGAAGAAATGGACTGGATAGAATATTCAAAAATACATAAGGTCACAACCGGAAGCAGAATGCTGCACAATGTATTGTGTAGTTTGACACTCAGAAGAAATTAAAATATTATTTGTACTATATTTTTAATCTCTCTTTTCAACACAGCACTGTGATCAATAAAAGCATAAAATAAAATTTGCCAATGTATAGAATTATATTTAAATCAACATTAATATGCTTCAGCACCCTTGGTGCTCTCTGAGCTTGGTAGTTTTCTTGCAGATGTTTTATTACTTAAACTAGGCAACAAACACACTGATGATATTATCTATTTTGGTTAATGAAATGACTGCAAGAAAACCACCAAGCTCAGAGAGCACCAAGGACCCATCACTTCAAATATCCTCCTGTATCGAAACCAACATTAAAATGACCCATCAGCTTTTAATTTTTTATTATTTATTTGTCTTGATTTTATTTTAGTTCCACCTGACTCCAGAATGACTCTGGGTGCTCACAATATAGTAAACAGAATTTAAAAAATTTTTTAAGAAGGTAACAGTGAATAAAAAGCAAACAAAGAAAAAAGCAAGATGGCAAATCTGGCTTGGAAGGACATTTAGGGAGCGGCTTCCTGTGCTTTACCCAAAATCCTGGGGCAGCTGTGTCCACCATTCAGTGATATTTGACCCTTGATCACTGGGGCAGCAGTCAGGTCTTCATGGCCCTCTGCATGAAGTAGGATGCGGATCACAAAGACCTCAAGGGGGAACCTCATTCCAAAAGGTCAACGCCACAACAGAGAAGCTCTATCTGATAGAGGACACTGTTTAATTGAAATAATCCAGAGCATATTGATTCTGTCATATTGGCCAGGCAGACATCACGGGAAATAATCAGCTTATGTATAATGGACTTTGTAGGTCATAACCAACAACTCAAATCAAAGCCATGAGCAGACCAGTAACCAGTGTAGCTCATGGAGGAGGGTGTTATATGGACATAGTGAGGTTTGTTCCACTGCATTCCACTGGAATAGTTGAAATTTCCAAGTGGTCTTCAAGGACAAGCCGATGTAGACTTCTTAGCGCGTTCATATTGGAGTACATCTGAACTTGCTTCTTTACGTTGTTTAAACGTTTAGATTTGTCAAGTTATTTTCAAGGAAATCATTTCTTGCGTGATAAATTTTAAGCCACTTCATAAGGCCAAATTTTGGCAATATTGTATTATGAGCACTTTTTAAGGGAAATTTATCAAAATGCAGAAGTTAGCTGTAAGTGCTTGCTTAAAAAGAAATACATTACACACAAACGCACAAAACCAGACACTTTCTATGAAAACAGCTATTCCGCTTTTCTTTCTTCAAGTTGTATGAATCCTTGCCTTGTGTGGTATCTGGATGATGGCTGTGTCCAGCTGGTTTTGCCTCTCCTGGCAGTGAGCAGATAACAAGATGACTCAGAAAAAAAAGGGGAAGGAGTGGAAACCAGTTCAAGTAAATATCACTCTGTTTTTATCAGCAAGCCCTTGTGAAATGCCATTGCACAACATGGTAACATGGCATTTGATTCCATTTTGATCTATTTAGAAGAAAAGTTGTTAGAGTTGGTGATGGCACTTTGACTTGGAGCTGTTGATACCTATATAAATCTTTGTATCTCTTCCCACTTTATATTGTGCTGCATGTAAGGATAGGAAAAACATAAATTACTGAATTATAAAACATAAAAATTAGAATTGGCTATTTCAGCTATCAAATGCAATGATCTTCTTAGATGTTCCTATAGACCACGGGTGTCAAACTCACAGCGTCATGTTGCCGTCATGTGATGTTTCATGACGTTTTTCCCATTCACGGAGCTGGGGTGGGCATGAAGCATCCAGCCCGTGGGCCGCCAGTTTGACACCCCTGCTATAGATAGTGACATATTGTATGGGTAATCCTCACAAAATGAATACAGGTAATCCTTGCATTACAATCATTCATTTAGTGACCATTCAAAGTTACAATGGCACTGAAAAAAGTGACGTGACAGTTTTTCACGCTTATGACCATTGCAACATCTCCATGGAATGTGATCAAAATTTGGATACTTGGCAACTAGTCCATATTTATGACGATTCAGTGTCCCAGGCAGTGGTGGTATTCAGTTTTTTTTTTACTACTGGTTCTGTGGGTGTGGCTTGGTGGGCGTGGAAGGGAAAGAATACTGTTAAATCTCCAGTCAGAGGTGGTATTTGCTGGTTCTCCAAACTAGTCAAAATTTCCGCTACTGGTTTTCCAGAACTGGTCAGAACCTGCTGAATACCACCTCTGGTCCCACGATTGTATGATCGCTATTTGTGACCTTCTGACAAGCAAAGTCAAAGGGAAAACCAGAGTCACTTAATGACAATGTTACAAATTTAACTCCAGTGATTCACTTAACAACTGAGGCAAGAAAGGTTATTAATGACTGTCTTACTTAATATAGAAATTTTGGGTTTAATTGTGGTCGTAAGTCAAGGACTAGCTGTAGTACATAGTTTCTTATTTATAAAGTATTCACAACATGTTCTTACTTGTTTTAAACTTAATAAAGCATTTATATTTATCATAAAGCTGTTTGACTGATTCTGACATTTTGGAACGCTGACACTGTTAATGTTTGGAGCAAGAATTGGGAGTCCCAGATTCAGGAAGCAGGACATATTTAGTAACTTTGCCTTAATCATTCATACTTATCCTAATACACCTTACAGGATTGTCACAATAATTGCAAAATCACACACACACACACACACACACACATGCTGCCCTGATCTTCCAGGGAAAAGATGATATATAAATATAATAATACAGTTAATCATGACCTGGTAATCTCAAGGTTTGACTTCTACAATGCACTGTACATGAAACTGCCCTTGAAAATCACTTAGAAGCTTCAGGTGGTCCAGCAATGTGGGCAGTAATGGACATGCCTCAGTGTATCCAGGTGACATGTCTACTCCATTTCACCAGTAGCCAGTTTGCTTCGAGTTATAATTCAAGATGCTGGCTTTCTGCCAGGCCCATATATTTTGGTAAAAAATGCACAGCTTGAGTCCCTTCTATTAAACAATCTCATCTATCTGGTCCCAGGAAGTGTGTCTGCTTTGTTTTAATACCTGTCCTTTGGGAAAAGATCCCTCCTAAAAATCTATGTGGCTTCCATCCTGTTGATGTTCCTTAAAGTCTCGAGCACTTGGATGTACTGCCAGGCCTTGAAGTGACATTGATGGGGTCCCTTGAATGTGTTTGTCATTATTGTTTTATGTTTGTATATCACAATTATAATACAATGCTGATATTACAAATCATCTTGGTTTTGATTTGTTATGGGTTTTTATTTTACTATTTGTCAACTGCCCAGTGTCACTTGAAGTTGTGAAGTGTCCAAATTGAAATAAATACTGATTTACCAAGTGTCCATGCAATTTTTTTAAAAAAATAACTGAAAATAATTTATTAAAGAAAATAAGTATATTTTGTATTGTCATGTCATACAGTGGGGGTACAAGATCAGAGGTGCCCCTGACAGCCACTAGGACTGTAGAAAGTCAGAAAAATCCCAGAAGAAAAGGGTAATCCACTGGTGTACTGGTGCCAAGAAGACATTGTGGGCATGTACGTGAAGACATCAAGAGTTGATTATGAGTTAGATGACACTTTACTTAGTAATAAACTGGATTTCTATAACCTGGAATTTGTGTCTTCTCCATCAGTTGATTCCACCATTCTGTTAATTATATGGAACCATGAGAAGTTTCAGAATGAGAAACTAGCAAGCATGGAATGTGACATTTTATGATTTAAGGATTAAGTGCCAATTTCTAGTTCTAAGAAAGAATCCCACTCATCAGTCTTCAGAAGTGATTGTCTTTACCAAGTCTCCTTTCCTCAGCTGAAAAATTAGACTACCATTTTGCTTTTGCTCATTCAGCATAATCCCAATTATTTTGCAAAATCTGCTAGAACTATAAGTAAGGTGGGAAAATCACCTTTTCCTGGTAGTTTTGCCAGTTCAGGAATAACCTCTCTGATTAATCAGAGCAAAATAAGTTAATTAACCAGAAATCCTTGCTGGATTGATAAGATTCAAAAAATTAATAGATAGCTTGGAAATAGAAAAACAGCAGGTGAAATGCTTTGGCTCTCTAGCTAGCTTAAATGATTAAAGTTGAAGCTTGAAGGAAACACTATGTTCTCAGCTATCTGAGCTTTTGAGGCTCTGGATCCAGAGCTAGCTAATCATAATTGAACAAAAATAAAGGCAGGATTAAAATCGAATGAATGAGGGTAGCCTTCATATTCCTTCCTTTTCTTTCCATGGCTCCCTTTTCTTTCATTCCTTCCTTTTCTTTCCATGAAGTGCTATATTCTTGAAAGAGAATACAGTGAAATGATGTCAGTCTTGTTAAGAAATATCCCTGTAGAAGTTATTCTCAATTTTCAGTGCCTTAGAGCAGTGGTCTCCAGCCTTGGCAACTTTAAGACCTGCGGATTTCAACTCCCAGAATGCCACAAGTCTTAAAGTTGCCAAGGTTGGAGATCCCTGCCTTAGAGGACAGTTGTTGCAAAATGACAAGGCTGTTGCTTGAAGATCATTTTTTGACACTAAGAAGAAATTCACAGTAATAGAAGCATTCCACTCAGGAGGATGACTTCTCACATTTCTGCACTGGGTATATATCTTGCTTTTCCTTTAGGAATTCAAGGTGTGCACAAAGAGTTTCTTTCTTCCACAGTAATACCCCAGTAAGCCAAGCTGGTCTGAGAGAGAGTAACTAGCTCAGGAAGCTTTTAGGAGTGAAGGTAGACGTGAATGTAGCTCTTCTCACATTCCATCTACTTCGAATACTTTAACCATTATATGGTATTATTTCTCATTTTCTCAGTTACCACACATGTTGGTAAGCCATGTGTTCTATGAGAAGTATACCCAGTATGGCACAGCATCCTGCTACAGCCCCTATTCAGGGGTCTCCAACCTTGTGGACAGCAAAGCTGGCTGAGGAATTCTGGGAGTTGAAGTCCACAAGTCTTAAAGTTGCCAAGGTTGGAGACCCCTGCTTGATGACACCATTTTAATTAGGTAAGACAGAGGTATATAATTATCAACTGTAAGGACAAGCTGTATCATTGCCTTGGCAGGCAGGGAGAAGTAGGCAACTGAAAACAACAGAGCAAAGTTGCCTTTTGCCAACAAGCTAGAAAAAGTCATGAGGAAAGATCAGGCGATATAAGTTGTGCTTCTGAGGAACTCCAAACTTTTCCTTTCTTTCTCCTTTAAAACACAGAAGATCACAATTCTGCTGTAATCATCACTGACAGTTTGGGTTCCTTAAAAAAGCAGGCCAAGCGAACATCTGTTCAGTTGAATATAGTTCAGGCCATTTCAGACTGTACCTAGATAGATGTTACCATGCTTATAACTGCCTACTTTCCCTTTACTTAAAAAGAATTTTTAACAAATAAGGAAACAATCATTGTAATAGTGGGTTTTTAGCCAAATATGCTACTTCTCTCATTTGGATATTTGATATCATGTCATTCATTTCCAAATGTACCAGAAGTTCACTTAATGGTGTATATATTTTATAATTGGATGGTAACTGTCACACTAATTGCTATTTGAAGTTGTATTCCTGATAAAAATTCTAGAGCTTCTACTGAGAAAATGATGGGGAAGGGATTAAAAGGTAAACACCAATCTTCAAAAACCATGCCATATAAAAGGGGGATGCTTGCATACATGGCATTGTTCTTCAAACACTACAATCTTCAATAAACCCTGCAAATACATGTTTTTTTTCTTTACATTTCAATGTCCTGAGTTTATTCATCATCACCACCCCCATCTCTGTCAAAGTCCAACTTTTAGTAATTCTTCCTAGTCTATAATTTTATGATTACAGTAATAAAAAAATAAACATAATCGATGAATTTTATCCAAATGCAGATCTGATATTTCTCTTCTTTGGGGACTTTGTAAATGTCAGTTCAAGTGCACAGAAATAGACTGTACAGTCCTTGGACTGCTGTATTTAAGACTGAATAAATAATTGTGTTAGCTACAAGAAAGATTTGAAAAGAAATGCAATTTCACAGAGGAAATTATATATGGATGGTATCCCTAGTGTGACTACATCTGAGGTTGAAAATGTTTCTCCCAAGTGATTCATTGATCTTGTGTATTCATTTGATCCAATTGTGGCTTTCTCTGCCTTATGTTGGATCTCAAAAGCTGTATTCATATAAGATATCTAACCATGATTCAATTAGCTATGGTCTACACATTTAACCCAGTTCTTTGTATGCATGAGACATTGAATCATAGACTAGCCAGGCAGCCTGGATGTGTTAATCATGTTGCACAAAAAGTGACTGACTTGAGTGTGTTGCCTAAATGCAGCCATACATTTAAGTCAGCATGACATTTAACTCTGAGAGTTAGTAGGTCAAATCAATTTTCATTTACAAGGGATTGCTGATACCTAATACAATACATTATTGAAAGAGTAGGCAGCACATACATTTTAATAAATAATTTTTTAAATAAATGTTCAGCCTAAGTTTGATATGTGGACTTTAAAGCAAATGCCATTTGTAGTTTAACAGCAAAATATACTTAATAAAACCATAGTCTAAAGTCCTAATCATACTCAGCTAAAATGTTGCTAGGAAAAAAAGGTTTTCTTTAATTTATTCCTGAAGGCTTGGAAAGCAATCTGCCCACATCCAAACACTTGCATTTGCTTCATGCCCAATAATTCTATTAAACTCTAGTAAATGGATTTTGCAGCTGAAGGTCAATCTGGATGTTGCCATTCACCTACAGTGTGTCATTTTTTGAGTCTGCATAGATAGTTGAACATAACATGCATACTGATGGCAGAAAGATCACATTTTGAACAGATCATAATGTTGGGAAATTTAAAACAAGCTTGAAACTGTTTGTTATTCTGAAAGAGTTTCTATCTGATCATCAGTAAAGGTGTGATCAATTTTTTTCTAAACCTGTGTTCAGTGCTAGAATTGGTTACAGCTGCAATCTAAAAAAGTACTTTCTACAGCCCAATAACAATAACAAGTGGTAGTACCCTTTGCTTGCATTCTATATTCCTTGGTTTATTGTAGCGCTCTGCTTCACTATTAAACTATATTAAACATTGAGATTGTCTGACTATTTCTGCCTTATCCAGTTATAATAGAAACATATTACCTGTCCATTAAAGGGAAAACACCAAGGATGGAATGCTACCGACAGCTCTGAAGAGCAGCAGACACAGAACTGGTTCTGTGTCTGCTGCTGTTACCTGACCTTTATTTCCTGCTTTTTCAACCTCAGCTGCTTTGTGCAGCACAACTGAAAAAGTGGTTTTTCAAACGCTGCGCATCCGCGCGCAGTACTTATCAGCAGTCCAGGCAGCGCAGCTTTAGGTGTATTCAGGGGTGGGATTCTACCAGTTTGCACCTATTCGCTAGAACTGGTTGTTAACATTCTAAGCAGTTCGGAGAACCGGTTGTTAGCAGAAATTACTGGCCTAATCCTGTAAGGAAGGCAGGAAGGAAACATTCTGGTGTTGCTTACAGAAACTGCCTCTCTGTTAACCCTTATTACATTCTTGGCAGGACTAGACTTCCTGTCTCTGGAACTTCTCTGGAGTTTTTTTCCGTCCTTTGCTGATACTTTGCTTGTGTGGAGTGACTATTCAAAGTTACAATGGCACTGAAAAAAGTGACTTATGACCATTTTTCACACTTATGACTGTTGCAGCATCCCCACAATCATGAGAGGCCAGGCAAGGAGATGTGAGTGATATTGAGTTGGCCACGCCCAGCTAATAACATGACCACCAAGCCACGCCCACCATCTTAGCCACGCCCACAGAACTGGTTGTTAAAAAATTTGAATCCCACCCCTGGGTGTATTATCACTGCGTGCAAAATGTAATCACCAACTGGTACTAACACCGGTTGAATCCCACCCCTGGAAAACACGCATGGGAGTGAAGCACACTTCTGAGATTTAATATTCAATAGGAAAGCCTTTTAACTGAGCATCAGTTTTGATTAGCAGTTGAATTTTGAATACACCACAAAGGTAGTTATATTGTCCTGCAGTGGATTCATCCTGATTAGATAGATCAAGGTAGGACATCCCAAGAGACCTTTATGGCCTAGAGCAAAAACAAAAGCATATTTCCTGTCTCCATATGACCAGAGTGCAAGTTAATTTTTTTTTTAAATATTGCTGATGAAATAGCAGCATCCTAGAGGCGATTTTGAGGGATGTGTAGGATGTACTTCTCCAGCAGAAATAATTCAGATGGGACAGCTCCTGGTATCTTCTAGCATTTGAGCCTGAGGTAGTTGCTTTACTCTGCCAAAAGCTGACAGTATTGAACATGGGATAGTGTTTCAAGGATCCCTTCTTACTTATTTTCTTTATTAGATGTATATCCTGCTTTTATTATGCACAACTCAAAGCAGTGCATATAATGCTCCCTGCTCTTGTTTTCCCCACAGCAACACACTTTTGAGATGAATTAAACAGACAGTGTGATTGATGAAAGACACCAGACAGCTTTCAGGTCTCCAGGTTTTCAGTCCAGCATCTTAACCAATCACCAAGCCAACTCTCTCTCTGTAATTCTTGAGAACTAAAAGTTTGCAGGAAAACAACCACTAGTTCTCTTAAGACAACAACTCTTGCCAGTTCGACCATGATTCAACGAGACAAGGATAACTGGTTGCCAATAATCCTTTTGATTACAAGAGGACCTGGAACAGAGGGGGATGGATGGGAGTTTCCTAAAATCTCAATTGTTGTTCTACATCTACACGTAATATTTCCATTAATATTATTCAATTTTTAAAGAATATTTAATTTCACAATGTTTTATATCTCTCCTGCCTAGCTGCCTAGTTGAATCTGGAAGGATGGGAGCAAGGATTGCTTGGTTCACGTTATAGAACATTTTGAAATCATAATGTTGCCCTGACAGTATAAGTCCCAATATGATTCCAATTTTCAAGAGTGATTGTGTTACATTATCTTTAGTGGCCTGATCTTAAAGTCAAATGGGTTCTTATTTAAACATGTCTAAAAGCTTTCATAGAGAGTTATTAAACTTTTAATCTGAATATTTTGTTCTCCCTGTTTAGATGTAAATATATCACTTAACACCAAAAAATTTGGGCTCAATTGTGGTCATAAGTCAAAGACTACCTGTATTTGGAAGCCATAGGATGGCTGTGATGTTATTTTGGCTTCAAATACTTGTAGATCTTCAAGTATGTAATTACCTCCCAGTGCAAAAAAAAAAAATGTATGGCAGCAATAATAATAATAATATGGCAGCTACACTTCTTCTGACCTGTCTATATCAAATCTTTCACCATTCAAATTTATTCATTTTATTCATCTTTACTATTCATCTTACTGTGGGGTTCGTTTGTTTTTTGCAATTTTTGCTCATAAGGGAAGGCTTATCAGAGGATATACTCCTTTGAGTATATTAGCAAGTTTTGCTCATGTTTTCCAGCTTTTTAATATTCTTCCTGAGGTATGATTAAAAGAACTCTATGCAGTATTTCTGATATGGTCCCATTATAAAGATCCTAAACAAAGAACTCAACTCTTAAAAAATAGTAGCATGTTGTTGCCTTTTATCAGCTACAGTCCTAAGTCCTCTTTTCTGTTGGTTGATATTAGTTAATATAATGATATAATGATAATGTTATACATCATTGTGTATGCAAAAAAAATTTCTTTCTCTCTCTCTGTTTGTGTGCATGTGTGTGTTTGCGGGTGTGTGGTTATGAGCATGACTATTGTTCTAAGATGAAGTAAGTATGAAATTGAGGCTTGCTTGACTGTGATGTAACTGTCCTTGCAAACTTTTTGGCCTTCCTGAACGACATTGAATCTTGACAGCTGGTATTTGCTGCCTTTGAACATGTGAAATGCCATCATGGTTAGCAATTATTCACTTGGATTCCTTGCAGCATACAAATGTCATTTTCTCTTGTTTTTCCTTTTTCTTTCTGGGTAGCTTGCTCAAAATATATTCCCTTTTATTTTTTACATCTTTAGATGTTGACACTTACTAGACACTAGAGAGGCAGAATTATATTGTGCCCCCTTTTCTATCCCAAAATGAACACCCTTCACTGTGATGTTTGCTTTTTATGATGTCAACAGGTTACGTTACATTAGTGAAGGCCAAGGATAAAATTAAACCGAGAAAACTTTAAGTCATTTAGTCAAATTCAGCATTCTGGAATAATCCCATAATAATTATTGTTACCTCTGATCAGAAATGTCACCATATTTAGAAAGATATATGACCTATGGCAGGGGTGTCAAACTCGCGTTGTCACGGTGGTGTCACATGACATATCAGGACTCCCCCCTCCTTTGCTAAACTGGGAGGGGGTGGGACCAGCACATGACGCATCCGGCCCGCGGGTCATGAGTTTGACACTCCTGAACTACGGAAACAAAACAACTTCTACAAGATTTTTTTTTTAAAAAAAAAGACAACACAGTGTCTTAAGCCCAGAGTTAGGGTCCTTGTTTCAACTTGCAAGAACTATATTTTGTATCACCAATAAAGAGAGGGGACTCCAATAATGAAGCTAATTCTTGCACTGTGATGAGGTCATTTTTGTCACTGAAGGAAGTTGTTTCAGGAATCAGAGATGGCTTGCCGTTTCAGATGGAATGTGACCCGAGCAGCTTTTTCTTTGACAGGATTTCTGCTTTGTGCAATAAAATGGAGAGTTTACTTGTTTTAGGAATAACTCCCTCATATTGAAAAGGTCCTGTTTCAGAATCTGCTGCTTTGGTAAACTCTGAAACAGCTATGAAGTAAGCAATGGGATTTAGAAAGTTATCTTTGCCTTCTTGCCCTTTGCATAACAGAAGGCATCTATTTCCTCTTCAGCTGAGTAAAATAAAAAGAAATGATGCAGTATTTCCAAATTAAAACAAATAGCTACAGTTTGATCTTCCTTGCCTGAACTAGACATACCTTGTAAAAATCAAGCTAGTGTTATTCAGCCCCCCACTCACCCTCATCTCCTCCTGCTCTGTTATGTGGAGATTTGCTATCATCTAAAAATAAATAAATCAGGAAAAATATTCTAGTAGTCCAAGTCTTATATAACTATCAGGGGTGGGTGGGTGGGGAGGGGAACAATCCTGATTTCCCTAGACCAGAGATTGTCCACACTTTTTCAAACTGGAAAACATCTTAGTCTAATTTAGTTTTAAATCCCAGAAGCCAGATCAAAAGGCAAAAGTAGAAAATTGGCTGTGTCTAAATGACCTTTTTCTCCCACTTAAGTTTGTCACTGAATCATGACATCCTAAGATTCCATGGAACATAGTTTCAAAAAAAAAAATGGTATTCAAGTGGCCACACAAACAACACCAAAATACTTAAAAGAAATCCAATGCCACTGTGACATATCCAGCATAGGGAACTAGAAGCTGCAGCTGCTGACACGTTTACTGGTAAGCCCTGTGCTATGAAGCCTCCACTCATTGGCTTTAAAAACAGGTTCCTCCAAAATGGATAGAAGACTGAATGACATCTAAGAATGACACACACAGTTACTTCAACAATGGACTTCCAATGTCCCCACTGTGCTAGACCCTATGATTCCAGGCTGGGACTGTAGAGACACCTCAGTGTCCAGAGATTAACTGCATAACAGAAATGCCTTCTTTGAACCTGAAAGACTACCTTAAACTGACAGCTTCCTGGGAAACAACCATGGAAGAAAGTTATTGTGAACATCTTGTTTGAGGCAACTGATTGGTTACAGTGGAAGGAAGGGTACTGTTTCTTCTTATTCAGTAAATCACTTTTTAATGTTCATTTCTTGAGTACCTGAAACGTGTATTCTTTATCCTTTTTGTTCTGTGTTAAAAGCTGCCCACTTTGTTTATTTTTTATTTTTATAGTAGGCTCTATGTTTTTAAGAGCTTTACAGCAAACAAAAATTCATCAGAGGACAACCCATGTATAGGGTTGCATGTGAACGCTCGGAAAAAAAAAATCATCCCTGCTGAATATTATCTTGGCCCAGAATTGTTACAAAGCACAGGAATTCTGTCAGGAGAAAAGAAAATGGGAAACTCTATGCTTAGTAGAAAAAGAAAACATATTACATGGTATGTGTAACATAAAACTGAAATTTAGACTTTCAAACGTTTAGCTTGGTTCCATTACTCAGTTAAATAGTAATACTGTACACACTGTAACATTGGCAGTGTACCAGTGAACACAAACACGCTTCTTAACCTAGAGTACAGGTGTTTTTATTCAACTTATGACCACAATCAGGAGCAAATTCCAATTGCTGAGCAAGGTAGTTGTTCAGTGAGTCATGCCCAATTTCATCACTTTTACTGTAATTGTTAAGCAAATCATTGAAGTTGTTAAGTGAATCCAGTTTACCCCATTGACTTTGCTTGTTGGAAGCCAGCTGGGAAGGTCAAATATGAACCTGGAATGATGCAACCGTTGCTGGTTGCTAAGTACCCAAATTTTGATCATATGACTGGGGATGCCACAATGGTCGGAAGTGTGAGGACCAGTCTTAAGTCACTTTTTAGCGTCATTGCATGGTTGCTAAATGGTTGCTAAACAAAGGACTGAAAATCAAGATCTGTCACTGATGAATTTAAAATGGCCTTTAAAAGAATCTATATATTAAACAGACAAGTTTGCTTTCTTGTAATTACAGGGGTATGAATATGGACAGTTTTCCATTCCAATATGTATATCTCATTTAGAAATGATATTAATGAAATATAATTGACCTGATTATTCCTTACAAAAGCAGTACATTTCCCTTTCTAATATATTGCACTGCAATTTTTAGAAGACCACTTGGGTCTGTGCAGGAGGTTTTGTAGGCCTTAGTGTAATATTAGGTCCTCAGAGTTTGCCCTCCCTCACCAGGCTATTTGACACTCAGTTGTGATAATATTGGCAAGAATTGTTGTATAGGCCGACTTGGGAATTAGATATCTCAGCATGACACGCTATGTACTATTATTTTTATTTTTTTGCCTAGCTAACAGATTGTAGATGTAGAGGTGATTCATGTCTGTTACCTATCAGTCAGGCTGATCATGGGTTTAATACTCTTCTGAAAATGTGATACCCCCCATATATATATAAAAAACCATGGCTGACTGATTATGAGCATGAAGGAGCAATATAGGTGAAGCAGAACTGAACAACTGACGAAAACAAGCTCCATTCTTTATTAGTATTACAAGGGAATGTAAGTGCCAATAGTGACTATGGCCATCAACCCTAGGAATTAGCCTAAATAATAGGCAAAATGGCCTAGGAATGGCAGAATGGTGCCAAGTTCCAAAAAGTAATAAAAAAGACAGTATTTGTTAACAAACCCCATTGACAGAAGGAACATTTTACACATGTAGGAATGGGGTGGGACTTCTATTGTGCCGTTGCAGCCATTATCTTGATGTTTTATTTTTCCTTTCAATTTCCTTGTCAAAGCTTCCAAATTGTCTCAGAAGCCAGTCTCTGCCATTCTCATTCAGTCCTTTATATTGTGAGGGGAAAATTGTTAATAGCATATCTGTCTATATCTGAAAAGAACAGTGTCTGGAGTAAGAACAGTGGATAGAATGACAAAAGTAAGCAAAGCTAAGTAAAAGAAGTACAGTAAATGAGCAGCTGGGGCAACTGAAAATGGTGCTGAGTTTAGCTGCCATAAAATGTTCAGTGTGTTACTAACAGTATTTTTTAATAGAGGTTTCAGTATCAATTGCTATCATTGCTGTTAGGAAACACAAGAAGAAATTTTATTTATTTATTTATTTATTTTATTTTATTTATTTGATTTGTCAATTGTTTACAAGATAATAAGTACAAGTGTATACATAGTTGTTAATATATGAAATGGGTACATATAAGAAAAATAAAAGAATAAGAGAAACAATAGGACAGGGACGGTAGGCACGATGGTGCGCTTATGCACGCCCCCTACAGACCTCTTAGGAAAGGGGTGAGGTCAATAGTAGACAGTCTAAGGTTAAAGTTTTTTGGGGTTTGGGGAAGAGACTACAGAGTCGGGTAGAGTATTCCAGACATTGACCACTCTATTGCTGAAGTCGTATTTCCTGCAGTCAAGTTTGGTGCGGTTTACTTTGAGTTTGTATCTGTTGTGTGCTCTTGTGTTGTTATGGTTAAAGCTGAAGTATTCATTGACAGGTAGGACATTGCAATGTATGATTTTATATACCATGCTTAAGTCAGACCGAAGACGGCGTAATTCAAGGTTTTCTAGTTTTAGAATTTCGAGTCTGGTGGCATAAGGTATTCTACAACGAGTAGAAGAGTGGAGAACTCTTCTTGTGAAATACTTCTGGACTTTCTCAATTGTGCTAATATCACATATGTAATAAGGATTCCAGACTGATGAACTGTATTCGAGTATTGGTCTAGCAAATGTTTTGTATGCTCTGGTTAGTAGTGAGATATTACCAGAGAAAAAGCAACGTAGGATTAGGTTAACAACTCTTAATGCCTTTTTGGCTATGTAGTTGCAGTGGGCTCTAGCACTTAGATCATTAGAGGTGAGTATTCCCAGGTCCTTTACAGAGCTTGGGTCGTCAACAAGATCTTGACTATTCAGTTTGTATTTTATTTTCTGATTTTTTTACCAATATGTAAGACAAAGCATTTATTTGTTGAGATTTGAAGTTGCCATGTGTTAGACCATTCAGATACATAGTCTAGGTCTTTTTGAAGGGTAGTAGTATTGTCTGTGGTATTGAACAGCTTTACATCATCAGCGAAGAGAACGCAATTGCTCTTGATATGATCACAAAGGTCGTTTATGTAGATTATGAAGAGAGTTGGTCCTAGAACACTGCCTTGGGGAACACCACTATTGACAGGTACTGGATTTGATAGGGCGTTCCGATTTTGACCATTTGTTGTCTGTTTGACAGGAATGCTTCTATCCAGTTATTTAGTTGTCCAGAGATACCATAAGATTTTATTTTTAGGAGTAGTTTGTCGTGTACCACTGAATCAAAGGCTTTACAGAAGTCTATGTAGATTGCGTCTATTGCTTTGCCCTGGTCGAGTTGTGTAGTCCATATGTTTTTGCAGTGTAAGAGTTGCAGATTACAGGATAGTTTTTCTGAAACCAAATTGTTTATTGGAGAGTAGGTTGTTTGTCTCTAAATGGAGGATGATGGATTGGTTAATAATTGATTCCATGACTTTACAGGTGACGCAGCATAAGGAGATTGGTCTGTAATTTTCAACTAGGCTTGGGTCTCCCTTTTTGAAGATAGGGATGACTGTGGCTTGTAACCATAGGTTAGGCAAGGAGCTGGTCCTGAAAGATTTTCAAAGATTATGCTTAGAGGTTTGGCTATGGCAGTAGATAGCTTTCTTAAGAAGTAGGCACATATTCCATCCGGTCCAATAGATAGAGATGGTTTTAGGTTGCGTAGTGCTTTTTCAACGTTGTCTACTGTAAAATCGATATGTATTAGATCATTGTTGTTATCTGTGGTATGGTAGGAAACATTGGGCATGATCCATTACTGTTTACAAACACTGAGCGAAGAATGTGTTAAAGATGTTGGCTTTAATGGTGTCGTCGCTGCAGTCTTTACCATCGGGTCCTATCAAGGGAGGGATGGACCTTGAGTCTTTTAGTTTGTTGTTTACAAAATTGTAAAAGCACGGGTGGAATTGGTGCTTAGAAGGTTTTCCTCTTGTTTAATGTGATAATTGGTGCATTCGGTCTTTATCTAGTGGCATAAATTTTTGTATCGGTTTTGAAATTAGCAACGTGACCAGATTTGTTTTTCCGCCAGAGTGATCTCTTTTGGATTGAAGTTTCCTTATTGATATGGGTAATCTGCTTTTTGTTTTGTTTTTGGAGTTGTTGTTGGAACATATAGTTTGATGACTCTTTTGACTTCAAGTAAAAAAATGTTGTAATGGTCTTCAACAGTATTGCATCCAGTGAATAGAGATTGCCAATCGAGGATGAGAGATCGTTGTCTATAAGATCATAGTTGCCTTTTTTGAAGTTACAATTAGGGATGACATCATTGTGGTGATTTTTGTGTAGACGTATGTTGAGGCAAAAGTCAATCATATTGTGGTCACTACTGGAAAAGGGTTCTTTGGTTTGTATTCCGTAAATTAAATTCAAACTATTGCAGAAGATGAGATCGAGGCAATTGTTCAGTCTAGTGTTGTTGGTTACTAGTTGTTCAAGACCTAGATTTGTAATAGCATTGTAGAAGGTTGTGTGTATGATTTCAGTTGTACAATTATTTAGGGTCCAGTCGATATGAGGTAGATTGAAATCTCCAAGAAAGATAAAAGGGTATGGGCAGGATGTAGCCCATGTTAGTAGTGTATTTAGCTTGTTTACATGTTCGATGTCATAATCAGGTGCTCTGTAACATAGTAAGAATCGAATTGTGATATTTAAGGATAGTTCACAGATGATGGTTTCAGGAAGGGCAAGCTCCTGGGTAACTTGGATATTTTTAGATGTAAGGATTTTTATAGAATATAGCAACACCACCTCCTCGACGATTTTCACGATCTGATCGGTAAACATGATAGTCTCTTACTGTGGTAATGGAGTCGGGAGAGATGCATTGAGCCATGTTTCACAGACAAATATAATGTCGAAGTTAGCCATATTTAAGAGGATGAGATATTCAGGTATTTTATTCACGAGGCTTCTTGCATTGAGTAGTTTGCATTTAAGTCCGGCAGCAGTTGGGATTGAGGTAGTTGGGGCGTGCGTGCCTAGTCTTGGGTGATGGTGGGTGGTGGGTAGTTTTGGGTGATGGTGGGTGGTGGTAGGTGGTTGAGGTAGGGTAGTGGTTGAGGGTAAAAGTTGGGTATTGGGTTACGTGTCTTACTTTTGATACAGTCAGCATGGTAGTCAATGTACAGGTCCTTCTCTCCATTGTCTAGACGGGTTTTGAGTTCGATGCGGAGTGCACGGGAGCGGGCACGTTGCTGTATGGTTAAGTCAGGCGGCAACGGAGGTTTTTGTGGTTGGTGTTGGTTTTGGCGAGTGAGTTTATAGTGTAAATTAGTTTACGTTTGCTTGATTCGTTTTGCAAATGATCCTGCACAAGCGTGGGGCCACAGAGCCGTCTCTATTTTTGAGCTCTCGGTCAATGCGGGAAATGTCAAGTATTTCATCACCGGAGATGGTTGATGCTTGGTAATCTCTGATGATGTTTCGGACAGTTGTGATGTCATCATTGGCAATGCTGTCTTCTAGTCCAAATAAGATGGCGTTTGGACGTTTCCGTTCACGCTCAACAGCTTCTCTGATGAGGATTGGGATATCAATATTTGTCTGGGTTGTGTTTATTTGTGGATTGGGTTTTGGATTGGATTGTGGTTGTTGGGTGGAGATGTGGTTTGTGGCTATTAGATGTTCAGGTTTTTGTGTTGTGTCTTTTTTTTTTTCAAGGTTGGTTATTCTTTCTTTTACGGCGTCCAGGGATGCTAATATGGTGTTGAGGGATGTTTTAATGGTTTCGATGGTTGAGGATGTTTCAATGGTTTCAATGTTAGGGGATGTTTTGATGGTTTCGGCGGTATCATCTCTTTTAGACAGATCTAGTTTGGATATGCATAATTTGCAGAAATATGGAAACTCATTGGATGATTCTAGGTATCGAATCATTTGCTCAGGTAATCCCAAGCAGTCATGGTGAGTGTATTTTTTACACAGAGAACATTTGATGGAGTATTTATTATCCTTTAGATTTTTGCAGCATTTAAGGCATGTGCAGGAGTCTTGAAGTTCATTTATGCAGGAGTCTTGTAGTTCATTGGTGGGGATTGTCTTCTCATTGAGTTGTGGTCTGAGGTAGGATTTTCTTTTTCGCATGGTAATATTGGTAAAATAGTAAGTTGATTGAATTAATTAAATGAACAATTTAGGGTAATCTATATAGTCAATATTACATCAAACAATATCAAACAATCTATTGTAGTAATCTCTCAAGTCAGATAATATTCCTAAGCAACAATCAGCCTGATCAATTAATTACTCTAATCACTAGTCAATTATTTACACTAATCATTACTCACACTGTTCGTTTAAATCCACTAAATCAAAGATTTTACTATTCAATTAAATTACATGAATTTTGGTCTTTTAAACTAGTCAGTAATCATACTATTTGTACTAAACACTCTAATCACACTAATCAATTAAAAAACAATAAATCAATTAAACCATTAATAAGATATTTTATAGAAATTGATTATCTAATCGTTGATATAGGTGATGAGGTAGAAAAGTTGTAAGTTTTGAGGTGATGAGGTAGTATTAGGAGTCTTCTTTGTCTGCGGGGCTCGTCCTAGTTAAAATGGCGTACCCCTCCACTCTTATTTAAGGGCTTTTAGATCGT
The DNA here is from genome assembly GCF_049901735.1 of Notechis scutatus. Taxonomy (NCBI): domain Eukaryota; kingdom Metazoa; phylum Chordata; class Lepidosauria; order Squamata; family Elapidae; genus Notechis; species Notechis scutatus. The sequence continues at coordinate 227,542,061 of NC_142010.1, read as the reverse complement.
GAGGAAGGGATTACCGTCCTCGGAGCTCTTCAATTTTTTCAAGGGATGGAGAACGTGGCTGCACGAATCGTCCTTTCTCTGGATTCACACGGGGACTTAGAACCAGAAGGAAACCTCTCCGGAGCGACCCACAACAGGAGACCGAATTGGGAGAGAAAGTTGGAGCGCTCTCACCCAGCGATCCTCCCGGCCGGCGCTTCTTGGATTTTCTTCCTTCTCTCTCCAGTCCCCGGGAGCTTTCGGCGAGTTTCAGCGGCGAACACAAGAGTCGGAGACGGCAGCTTTAGTGGGGGCCGGAGCGAAGCGGCAGCAGCGGCAGCGGCGTCTCCTCCGTCTTTTTCTTCCCTCGCTGGCCGTCGTCTCCCTCAAGTTTTTCAGCAGATCGCTCGATCTCCTTACCCGACAAGGAAAGCGGCGGTCACAAGAGTCGGAGACGGCAGCTTAAGCGGGGGCCGGAGCGAAGCGGCAGCAGCGGCAGCGGCGTCTCCTCCGTCTTTTTCCTTCTCTCGCTGCCCGTCGTCTCCATCAAGTTTTCCAGCAAGTTTTCCAGCAGATCTCTCGATCTCCTTACCCGACAAAGGAAAGCTGCTCAGAACGGGATTACTGGACCCTGGCAGGATCTTCTTATTCCAGATCGGCTGGCTGCCTTTGTCCGAGTCCTTATGCTGCTACTTGTAGATCCCGAGGACCTAATCTGTGAATTTTGTTACTTTGTTACTTCTATTCCTGCATCTATGTATTTTTGTTACTTTTGTAACTTATATTCCTGTAGATACTGGTGCTTTTCTCTCCTACGGGCTCCCAGCGGCGTGACTATGCAGCTGCCTTGGTCGCCATCTTGGAGATTCTTAAATGAATCTTAAATGAATCTTAAATGAATAGACAAGATTTAATGCAACCTTTGGTGAGTATATAGCTGTGTTTGCTTTGCTCAAGAAGATATTAAGGTTTTTTTTTTGTAATGCTAGGAGCCTGAGATTTTAAAAGCACACCTGAAACAAAATGGCTACATCTGAGAAGTGAAGTTTAGTTTTCTTTTTAACTTCCTGGGAAAAAAATATGTTTCACTTGTAAGTTTTGCTACGGTTTTGATAATTAAGGATAGTGAAATTGTCAGTATATTAGAAAATGCAAAAGTTGGGCTTTGTGAGATCATGTAATCAAAGTTTCTCTTTCTCTTAAAAAAGAATAAAAGAGACTATTTTCTCTTTCTTCTCTTTGTTCCTTGATCCAACTATCCATTCATCCATTTCTCCACAATAGAACACAAATAATGTACAATTATTTGGCTCTTCCTGCCACTATTGGTAATGTCAAACCAAGGTTCTGAAAATAACCTTGGGGTGGGGAGATGGGGGGTCAAAAAATTCAGACTTCTAAAATCAGGTTATGCACATTCACTATTATCAGCCACACAAGAAAACAAACAGGTTTCTTATTTGTGTAAAATGGCTCTAATAATCTCCCTCATGGAAAAACATTACATTCCAATGGCACTTGAATTAGGTCCTATCAGATTATATTGGTACCTGGCTAGTACATATCTTTAGCATAGCATTTGTATTACATGTTCTGTGTGAGATGTTTGGTCCTCTTTTTCAGTGGAAGCAGTAGTGCTATATGAAGGATAGATATCGAGGGAATTTATGGGGGATGCTAATAGCATGCAAAACTTAGTGAGATGGATTTGCACTAATGCATTTTTTTTTTTAAATTAATCAATCACTTCACTGATGTATGCTCTTCAATCAGCTCCACTTGATTTCTCGGATATCAAACTCCTGTGTTTATTTTAATGCACCAGTACAAAGTCACAATCCCCACCATTCTACTAATGTAGTTGTCTGTGTTCCCAGCCCTACATACAGTGAATTACTTTAGAATTATTTAGAATTAGGTTACACTGTACAAAAACTGCTTTCTTGACATGTGACCTATTAGGCAATTCATGACTTTATAATATTATCTGCCTGTTACTTATTGCATAGAAAAGAGGAAGGGAAGAAGAGGTGGTTCTCTTTTCTACTCACTGTTAATGTTGTTAAACTCTGAAAATTAATTATAAAGAATCCTAAAAAGCAATGAAATTACCCTGGAATTTGTAATCAAATTCTCTATAGCATAATTATATCTGGCTAATAATGAAAATACTTCCATACAATTCACTAAAGCATATGAATAATCTAATAGCGCATTTTAATCTTATACAACTATATTTTATATTACATTGAACAATGCTCATTTCAGTTTTAATATAGGGGTCAGTTTAAACTAGAGATCATTCCAAATGAAATGTTTTAAAATCTTAACGACAGAAAGATCATTTTTGTTTATAACAGTGCTCAGTGTTTTATATAAGCTGCATATACAACCCCAATTTTAATTTAATGCTCAGTCATTTCTGAATTTTATATAAATCAGTAGTTTATCAACTGCCACATTTATAAAGAAATTTTGCATGACCATGCAATAGTACTATCAATTTTTAGTTATCAACTTTTAGAGTTTCTAAGAATCATAAATCTGAAGTGCAACTGGAACTTGCAATAAAATATTTAGGGTACATTATGTCAGCCAGATACAGCTGCTTCCAGAATACTAAGGGATTTGTTTCAAGCCTTTAGCTAACTTTTGTACTTTAAAAAATTACTAGTAAAAACCATGCTGTTTTCAGTACCTTCAGTACCTACTAGAGACCATGCTGTTTTCAGTACCTTCTGCTTCTTAACATTCTTTTACATTGTTTTTCAAACTATACTTATTTTGGATTGCTCATACTGAGGTCTTTTTTTTCAAATATTTGTGGGACCATTTTTACTACATATGTAGTTTTGCTCTTATTTTACTACTACCCTGTTTCTCCAACAATACGGCCTCCCCCAATAGGAAGTCCCAGCATGTTTTATAGGCATGAAATGAAATTAAGCCCCTCCCCCCAAATTAAGGCCTATATTAAAACATGTGAAATGGGGGGGGGGGCTTGCTGTTAGGAAGTACTTTTGTTGCACACCTGGATATGGTGTTGCCTGCGTTGACCCTGATACAAAGTGCCCCACCAACGCCGAGGTCAACATCCAAGCCGTCGCCGCCCACCTGCCCGAAGATGCAAGGGGGAAGAATTAAGTCACCCCTGAAAAGACGGCCTAGCCATTTTTGGGGGGCTCAAAAAAAAAAAAAAAAAAAGACCCGGCCTTATTATATGAGAAACACGGTAGTAATTTTTTAAAGTACAAGTTTCTTATGTCCCCTATATTTCTCGCTCATATATGCAATGGCTATACATATTAAACTGTTCAAATAAACTACTTTGATGTGAGCTAGTTGCATCAGATTATTTATTTTCCATCCTCATAGTGATGCAGAAAACCAAACATAAATAACATTGCAAGGCCAGTATGCATTCATATTCTTTTCAAACTCCCATTAAGTCCAAACTGGCAACATAAGACCTTTTCAATTCAGTGCTCCACAGCTAATGGATGATGGGAATTACACAGGTATTAAGAGGTTTATGTTAAGATATTCATGAGCTAGACGAGGGGTCTCCAACCCCTGGCTATGGACAGGTCCGTGGCCTGTTAGGAACTGGGCTGCCCAAGTGGCGGATAAAGTAAGTGAAGCTTCATCTGCGCATGTGCAGGAGCTAGGTTGCAAACAAAACCATTCCCCCTCCCCGGCCTGTGGAAAAATTGTCTTCCATGAAACTGGTCTCTCGTGCCAGAAAGATTAGGGACTGCTGAGCTAGACCATTACTCTTATTATGTAAACTAATATGTACTGAGAAACTTGGTAAAATAAAATAAATGTGTGCATAAACCTGACATTCTTTAAAAGCCCAGTGAGGATTTTAAAGAATGTCAGGTTTATGTATTGACCAGTCTACTACATCCAAGATGAGTAGAAGGTTCAAACTCTGTGATTTCTTTGCTGCGAGTATTACAACTGCAGCATATAATTTCAAGAGAAAGTGCCTTTTATTTTTTCTGATGAAAACAGTCAAATGTGCTTTATATAAAAAAAGTTTATTATCCACAAGGAAGAGCAATAGGAAAAATTAAATTGTTTTCCACAATTTGTTTTCTTGAACAGAATCTACAGAGACATATTCAGCACCAAACTAAAAACAGAAAAAAAGAAAGAAAATAAAGTACAAACAGCCACTGAATATAATCTATAAAGCAAACATTAAATATTGCACTTTGTTTAACATTTTGGACATCCCCTCTTTTTGTTATTTTGAATACTGGACTACAGCTCAAAATCCAATATTATACAATATCCAGACAATGACCAATATTTCTGAAGTCAGAGATAATAGTAATGCCGCACATGTAATATTTTGTGAAAAAATTAGTGTTTGCAAATTTTAATCTCATCATAATAGTGGTACATTGAAATGCCAATTATTACAATATTGGTCAATCCTGCTTCAATATAGAACCTTCTATCATACTGTGATAAATGTAATGCTATGCATAACAATTGTTCCCTCTTTGATTAAAACAAAAAACAACAAAAAGCCCACCAAATGCCCTTTTATGCCTTTATCCTGTTAAAGTATACTTTAATCTTCTATGGAAGAGGGACATTCACAAAAAAATTAATATATTTTTTTAAAGATCCATCACTCAATTTTCTTATTATTTCATCGTAAGAAGTTTGCTTACTAAAGGTCAAACTCATTTAAAAGAATCACTTAAAACGCGATTCATTTTATACTGTTCATTTTTCACCCTGTTAATATGCAAACATGAATTGTTGTCCATGTTTTCTTAAAGGCCACTTGTGGACAAGCCTATCCTACTTGCTCTGATCCTCAAGACAGGCTTTGGGATGAGCTGCACCAATCCAAAGCCTACGTATTGATAAAATCAATACTTGATCAGCAATACATGAACTCAATTCTTGCCACTTGAAAATTACAATAGTTGTTTTGGTAAAAAAATGAGTTGAGTTTTCCAGGTGATAGCTGTGACTTTTTAAAAATTAAATATTTTAGCATTTGTGCTGAGATTCCACCCCAATCACTTCCTAGTCAATTCCTTGTAATGTGTTATCCATCCCCAAATTAAGCAAAGCAAACCTGCTAATTATATCAACTACTTTACTGAGTCACTTTCATTTTTTAGTAGAGAATGTATTTGAAATAGCAGTCCCCAGAAAAGAGGTTCTAAAATATCTTAAAAGACAAACTGCTCCCTAATCTTACTAGTTTCAATATAAATTTTTTACAAGTTTCTGGTCATGGGCTAACTATATATAAAAATAAATTCACTTTCCTTACCCATACCACCTAGCTAAGAAACCCCTATGTGAGTAATTTGATGAATCATGTACAACTTTCCTCCTCAACTCTTGCTGATGTTTGGTGCTATTGCCTAGCTGGGTCTTCTAGGAATTTGGGCAAACTCTTAATTATGTTTCATGTTTTGGCTAGATAATAAGAAATGAGGATGTCTTAATATATGTATGTCCCTTTTCCAAGTCCCCCTTTTGAAAGAAAACAAAGTAACAAAAACAAAAGAGGGAAAAAGATCTTAACAGTGCAACATAAACACAAGTAGCATTTCAACATTTTGGCAAGTGATGAGTTCACCTGAGATTAAGTGATTTTAGGCAGTCTGTAACAAAATTCTTCTTTGCAGTAATAGTAGAAAGGCAACAAATGCTTATAAAGGAATTAAGATACACACTCCTGACAAAAAATCCTATTGTTTTCTTTTGTTACTTTCGCCCCTCAAATCTGTTGCTTGTCTACTATAGTAGGCTGTGAAACATACAGCAAGGATTGATTGAAGGCATTTGATGTTTGTAATAAATCCACAAGAGGATCCAAGCTGAAGAGGTGATGCATGGATCAGTCTTATTGGGAAAATTTTGAGCATGTGCATATGCAGAAAAAGTCCAACCTATATTGTTTATCTAAATAAAAAAGTCAGTGCATCTGTATCAAAGTTTTCAAAGCTTTCTTTTGCTCCTTGTTGTGCAGACCACAAACAAGTTAGAAGAGGTTAACAGTCCAACATAAATGAGAAAAAGCTGTAGTGACACTGAACTGCACAACAAAAGCATTGAGCATGTGCAAATTTTCAAATAAAAGGAGAATGTTATCCCTCTTGCAACATGGTAAGTATTTTGACACATGTGTAGGCTATTAAGGCTGCTCTTAGTATGTGCCAGTATAGAACAGAAAGAGAAAGCCCAGGTCTTCAAGCATGTGGAGCAGTCCTATGATGTTTGCTGTATACTTCAAAAGCATAATCACAGGATGTTTCATTATTTCTCCGTTTCTTTTAGGCAACAACTTCCTTTCAAAGCCTGTTTCTATAGGACATCTTTATCCTGAACACAGTTAAAATATGATTCAGACCCATCTCAACGTTTTTGGGAGACATTCTTTCAGCGAGAGGGGCAGGATGGCCTGTCATCTGAGCTCTGATCTGGATTTGGATCAATCTAAGTGAAAGAGGAACAAAAAAAGGAGACATCTTTAAAAACAAGAAACTATAATACTTATTATGGTTGGTTGCACAGATGTTGAGATTGGATGATGATGATGATTTAAATTTACATGCTTCCTGATTCTCAGCAATCCTTAATTATTTCAAAATATTCAGAGTTTTTATTTTTATTTTTAACTTATAAGTATTTTAGAACACACAAAACATTTTGCATTGTATAGAACAAGCAGGGAAACAGTTGGGTGAAAGAGAATAGCAAATTTCAATGCTTTGTGTCTAATATTAAGTATCCTAATGTAATCATAACTTTTCTAAAGATCTTCAAGTAATACTGAATTCCATTCTTTTATAGACAATGGCAATGATATATCTTGGAATGAAATTAAATGAAATAATGCATATTTTTAAAGCAAAAAGACAAAACCATTTTTTCCAATAAACAATACAGTAGGATCTTCTGTTAGGAAAAAAAAAATCCAAAATGGATAGAAAATATGTGTATAGTAGGATCATTTTGAATAATAAAATATTACCCAACTCTTTTTCTTCTGACAGTTGCAAAAAAAAAAGGTCCAAATCATTTTAGGACCAAATCCTAAGTTGGTCAACTCCTTCAGTAAAAACAACTAGCATGGTATAGTAAATGTACTGTCCAACTGTCAATTTGGCTTCTTCAATAAATGAGACATGAAAAATGCTAATTCTTAAGTAACTAGCATACATAGTATTTAAAACAGCATTTTACATTCAATTACAGTAAAAGAGTTTAAAAGCAAGCATGAACCATTTATTTGCTTTGATTTTTTTCATAATAGGTCATCTTCCAAACCAGACCAGAAGTTGTAGTAAAATTAAATGGGGCTTGGTATTTTATTAGTATATACGTACTTGTTGTATATTATACAATGATTAAATACAAAGTCTCTTGTTAAGTACACAATTTTAGAAATAATCTCAATTGATTTAAATCCTGTTCTAATTTAATAAAAGTTGCAATATCAGATAGAAGATAGGGATAAATCTAGGAAGGGGAACCAATTTTATATAACTCTGCAAGAACTATTTGGAATAGATAACATAAAACCACCTAATATGTAGACATTATGTAATCATTTAATATGTAATATGCATTAGTTCATTGTAGTGGGACATATTTAAGAATTAGAGATAATACAACATATTTAAAAATAGAATCCTGGAGCCTTAACTACTTGTTATCTCACCTCAGAATAAAGTGGAGGAGGCAGGAATCGAAACTCTTGGATGTAGGCAAATAATGGTCCTTGAAGTGCTCTTTCAAAGTCATCGCAAGCAGTTACGGGTGCTAGACTGGACTGTCTTTGCTCCTCAGTGACCACTTCTGCATAGCTAGGAGGTGCTGAAGGGAAAATTACACGCAGTTCGAACTATGTTCTTATGCATGTCAGAACATATAACATGACAGGAATATTAAACTTTGTTTATATGATTTGTACAAGGCAGAGACAACAACAATTTCAACTGTTACCTGGTAGTTTTGGTAAGTAATAATTAGGTTATAATTTTAAAAAATCATGTTTTATAATGGTACAACCATTTATAATTTAGAGGGCTAAGAAGAAACTAGCTACAGATTTGGTGAGTTCCCACATTGCCAAAACCCTTGTTGCTTATTACCACAGCTTACTGATTAAACCAGGGGTGTCAAACTCATGGCCTGAGGACTGGATGCGTCCTCTGCTGGCCCTGCCCCTGCCCGATTTAGCGGAGGGGAAAGAAGTCCTGATATGTCACATGACGACGACCTGATGATGCAAGTTTGACATTCCTGGATTAAACCATAACTGGCTGGTTTGCAAAAACAGTAATCTAAATCAGGGGTCTCCAACCACTGGTCCCCGGACTGGTACCGGTCCGTGGACCATTTTTTACCGGGCCGCAAAGCTTGGGCACCGCGAGGGGGAGAGAGGGAGAAAAGAGCGCTACGGTATGCCCAGCGCTAGTCTCCCTTTTCCTCTCCTTCTCCTTCTCCCCCGTCAACCACGCACACGCGCAGATAAAGCTGTTGCTGTTGCACCACGACCCGGAGGAACAGATTGAGCACAGGCGCTGAAGGAGCGCCACGCCGTCCGTCGCCAGAGCGCAAAGAAGCAGCAGCAGCTGCGGCGGCGCCTCCGACTTTCCCGGGGAAGGTCATTCCCTGACCAGTCACGCTTCCCGGCCCATGCTTGCACCCCTCGCCCCCCCGCCGCCCACTTCCTCGCAGGCAGAGGCGGGAAGCTGCGAGGAATTCGGGCGTGCTTTCTAGCCGGCTGTGCCAAGTCTTTTTTTTTTTTTTGCCCAAGGCTGGAAAGAAGGGCGACAGGTCACTGAGGAAGGTGAGAGAGACTGAGAAGGGAGAGAAGCCCGGCTAAAGCAGCTCCGCGCTGCTTTAGGGACTAGTAGTAGAAGGTACCGGTCCGTGGAAGAATAAATAATCGTAAAACCGGTCCCTGGTTCAAAAAAGGTTGGGGGCCACTGATCTAAATCAACAAACCACTTGCCACAAGTCCTGAGCCTTTGTCAAATCAGCATTAGGTAAGAAAAAGCAATAAAATCAAGTTATACCAGGTGTGACCAGTTTTAGTGGTATTCATGACAAAAATCAATGCTGCAATGCCACTGAAATTTTGTAAATGTTTTATATAGTTATAACTTAACAGATCTGGGACCCTGTTCTACCCTGTCCCTCCACACCCAAAAAAGTCTGGGTTTTCGATCATCTGGAATAATATTTTGGGATTACCTAATGAAAAAATCTATTTCTATACTGTTTATGCAACATTATTATTTAGGGCAGTATTAACTACAATACTACTAGAATAACAGACCTATAGAAAATCACAAATACAGAATATATGGTTAAATTACCTTCTGGTCTTTCATGCAGACCAAGCCAATTCATATTCATGCTACACTGGCTGCTCACACTTGATGTTCGGCTGCCAAATGAGTGTAAAGGAATAGTACCAATGACAAGTGGTAAATTAAGAAACAAGTCCATTGCACCTGGAATATCCACATATACCTTGAAAAGAAATAACAAGAAATTATTCAAAGCTCAATGAAAACCTGTCATCTACTCTCTATATATTGTATTCTATGTTAAATATTAAAAGATTAAATTAAGTTCTTACCATTAGAGAATATTCTACACGGATTATGCTACAATCAAGAATGGATGGGGACACAGGTGGAATTTTTAACTGCTTGCCATTCCAGGTTTCTGTCTTCCCTGATGACAAAGATTCCCCACGCAAGTTGGCAACCAGTTGTTTTACTTCCTTCATTTTTCCTTTAGCATAGAATGCCTGTGTTTGATAAATGGCAGCCTTTGGCACCACCATTCGAGATGAGCAGTTTTCAATCTCTGCAAAGATCTGAATTGGTTCACCTTGAATGAAATCAAGAATAAGCACATCAGATGGAAATCACGAATCTTTTAAAATGTAAGCATTACTACACATTGATTATACTATTTTCAATAATTAAGGAAATACAAGAAGCCACAACAATGGCAACCACCCAATTAATGTAGACTGACCCAAACACTAACCATCTGGTACATCTATACCCTCTGAAAATCCTAGGGCTACAGGCTGGGAAATTGAAAAAAATTCTCCAGGAGATAATGGGCAAATATTTCTATATTGTATCTAAGAAAAAATATGGACATTTTCATTAAGTCACCAGGAACTCAGTTTGACTGGAGTCCAAGACAACTCAATAATTTTAATGTGAATAATATCAAGCCAACATTACATGTGTCCATGCAAATTTTGTATTTTAATTACTAAAAAAACTGTCATATGTATTTTTATAATCGGATAATCATAACATTTGATGTTAACATGCAAATCACCCATTAGTAGGCCACTGCATTTTATTTATCCCAGAAAAAAACCAATCATTGATTTAAATTAATTAAATGAAAAAAAATCATAAACCCTATTTCCTTAGAACTCATGTTACATACCTGGGGTATAGCCCTTCCTTTCAATTTTGGCACTTAAGGATATTGGGCCTGAGGTACAAAACCAGCAACAGAGAGTCTTTTCTTTTGTGCCTGCTTGGGGTGACTGAAAGAAAAACAAAACAGTAATTACATTTTTAGCTTCGTGTAAATGAAGTGATTTGAAGGGTGATTTTGACATAGTAAATTTCCTGTTAGATAATGTAAATTCAGATACCCAAAAGAAAAGAAAAAATCAATAACCTATCATCAGGGTTTGGTTCCACTGAAATTTGGGTTGTTGATTCTATCAGTGGACCCCAATCAGCAGCTAACAGCACGAGATGGACAGACCTGTTGTCTGCCTGGCTATTATATTATTAACACAACAACAAACAAACAAAATCATTGTCTAGAAGTATCTTAACACTTCTATGGCTTTTTTCTTTTATGAATAAGCTAACATACAAAATATCTATATAAGTAAAATGAATTTTATCACCTATTAATTCTACCATGGAACTAAGTCAGAAAAATACTCAATTAGTAGTTTTTCAATTCTTTAACGTACTGAAATTCAATTATTAGAATTGAAATTCTAGTTTTCAGTATCTCAAGTTTTTGCAGTCTGCATACTAGCACTGAAAAAAACAACCCTTGCTCAACATGTTATCCCCAGATGGATCCTATAGAACCAGTCATTCTATATAGATAGAAGTAAACTTCATAAATTAATAGTCTGACTGGAATACTGAAGCCTCCTGTCTTATTGAAAGTATCTGGCCTAAGAATTCAGATATAGACCAGTTGCAGCATGATCCTAATTATATTTATTTCGGTGCAAACTTCACTGACTTCAATAAGATCTGTTTCCAAGTACGTAGGTTTAGAATAGGGTCATTGAAAATCCCAAATCAGTATGGTAGTGGGGTTCAGCTAAAGGACTTTATTTTAAACAGTGCCAGATTCTATTCGTATCTACCCAGAAGTTCCACAGTACTAAATCAGTCTGTGATGCTGTGCCATCTGAGAATAAATTCCACTAAAGGCTTCTTACACAGAAATGTTTGCATTACCAGTCAAGTAAAAACTTACTGAGCAAGTGGAACTTGATTTTGGACTAATAACATTTGGACCATACTGTTACATGATGGAAGTACATCTCTTCGATTTATATTTTGAACAATTAAGTTTAGGATCACAAACTAGTTTAACTGATCTTAAATTGAATTGTCAATTAAATTTTTAGTGAATCTTTAGCTCCAAATTACAGATATATTTATTAAAGCTAAATTTCAATGGGACTTACTTCTTATAATCACAGACTTGTCCTGAAATATTTAAATCATAATTGAAATTGGTCTCATTTAAGCATTTATCATATGAAGAGTACTCCAAATGGTCCATATTCTTTAACACCATTAATTTAAGGTTTTTGTAATTCCTGCTCTAAATCCATCAAAACTAGTAGCATCATCTAATAATGGTTGGGTGGCTCCAAAGTACTATTTTTTTTTCAAATTATGTATGAAACGGGCTTTATCTCAAACTTACACAATCCACAGAAATATTCCTGCTGATTGTGTTTGGTTTTAGACAAGGCCCTATATCATCCCAAATATGATTTTTATCCAAAGCAAAAGAACCCTGTTTCAATGGACATTTTCTCTGTGTTTCATTTTAGAATATTTTTAAAGAAAAATAATGGTTTTTGATCAGATTGAAAGAATCTTAAATCCCTGATACATTAAAATAAGTATGTTAAGATAACATACAGAATTATGATTATTTCTCCCCACTTGATATGTAAATTATCAGTAGTGTGATAAATAATGCACTGCAGTACATTTGTTAAAAAAGAACACTGCTTTGCCAAGCTGCAAATTCTAAGGTGAAATTTGTTTCATAAATAAAACTGTCCCACATCGAAAAAAAGTTAATCTTTACTGGAACAGTTTAGTATGTTAAAAACAAGCAGCTTAAAAATTGTTACTCAATATGCTACCATATTCTGGATATTACATTGCATATATTTTAAGCATTCCATAGATTTGATTATTGTTACTTTTATCTATATATGTATAATTCAAGGGCCATGTGTGATGTTATTTTTTAAAATGCTACTAACAAAGAATTAGTAATTCTATCAATTCTTACCAGTAATGAAGGAGTGTTGATATCTATATGTTCAAAGACTGTAAATTCCTTCTTTAATTTTACTGGTAGAAGCCAAGGCCTGTGCAATTCTGCTTTCACCCAATAGCGCACACTGCCATGTCTGCCTTCAAATGAGGTAGCAAGTGGTCTGTTCAGGACACAAAGGTCAAAACTAAATAAATCTTTAGCTGTTGTTGCTTAACGTAAATATACAGTCAAAGTAATAATTAGTAAGTTGTACTGTACTGTTAATGCATCATAGTATATAATGAAATGTTTATTTTTAAGATTTCATGTTAAATTTGTTTGGGAGAAATATCTCTGTAGTTAAACTGATTGCTAAACAGACTTACAAAGTATGACCATATTTGTACTAGAATTGCACTGAAATATGCTACAATGATACAACTGCCCAATACAATTTGGTTAAGCAGGAGGATTTACATTTTCACTCTAAGTCCCATTTAGCTGACTGGGAACTGTAATTGAATTTAATGTGCTCCAGCTTGAATATATTGAGGATCATGTGTTAATTTTAGAAGAGATCACTTTTTAAATTTAGAAAAAGGGAAACCATGAAATATAAACAGGTCCATAAATTGCTTTTGCAGAGTTAGTTTCCAAAGGTCTCAATTTATATATGAGAATTAAACCAGGCAATAACTTTTTCAAGATGCTTTTGACATGATGTATAAAAGTGTACAAAAAATATTAATTCATGTAATGTATGGCATCTCTTAATATTCCAGATCTCTGCCTTTCATTGCAGAAAAGAGAACAGAGTTCAGGTTTACAAAGTTATTTTATTTACTTCCTTTCAGTTAGTATTCTTAAATGAAAGTTACTATGACGATCATTATTGAGAACTGCAAAATCTTCTATATTCAGGTTTTTATTAAAAATAAATATGTGCTCAGTCCAAAATAATTTATTTGCATTCTCTGCAAATTAATGCACTAATGTATTCCATCCATTTAAGTTCATAATTATGTTTAAAACATATTTATTAAAAACAAATATTATGAAATGATGGTCTGTTTCCAATTATTTCCATACTAATTCAAAAACATATGAATTAAATAAATTATGCTTACACTTAGTTTAAAAGTATATATTTCTACAACTTCTAATATCATAAGTAGTCTTAGTTGAGATAGTTTCACTGAATATATTTGCTACTGATAATTATATCTTTAAATCAAACTCCAGAGTTTGTAAAATATTCTAGTTGGGGTAATTAAATTTTGTCACACTGCCTCTTTGGGAAAAAACCCAGTAGGAAGAAATGCAGCCTGCAAATTCTACACAGGTCACTAGACCCATTGCATAATTTTAAAATGTGTGACAATGAGGTCTCATATTGCTAAAAGGTTTTCTATCTCATATCAATATACAACTTCTTTAACAGAAGTCTTTTTTTCCTTCTTTCCACCTTCTGGCTTTCAATTATATATATATATATATATAATTGTCAAATAACTCCATTTTAAAAATGTGTATATTTCCATGACATTCTCATTCTATTTTTCTTTTGCAGTATATCACTAATTTAAAATGTTTTTAGAATGTTTAGAATGCATCTATCTGAAATAATGGCTTTTTCTTGTTTGATGTAACAGTCCTTCCCCCCTCCATTTGCCTCTTATATGTTACTTTACAAATTGAGAGCCATTGCTAAATTTAAATTTTCCATATCATTCATACTATTTTGTTCTACATCTTTTTAACAGGTATGTTCAATAGAAACAATCAGCAATACCAACCTCTAAAAGCCTAGTGATCCTGTTTGAAATTAAATATGTAATAACTGAATATGAACCATGTTTTTAAGGTCATTACTAGGCAGGACAGTAGTTGTCCAGATTTTTCATGATTTTGCCACTTTGAATCAAAGCAACCTCTTGTTTATTAGGACAATGTCCCTGCAGCATATTTTAGTGCAATCCATGTGACCATTGAAAAGGGTTTTTTTTTCCTCTATCCCATTTCCTTCTATAAGCTGCTTTTTATAGATTTATTGCAGGGTGACCCAAAAGTCACAGCTGAGTATTACATATACTTACGTCTGTGGAAGCTCAAAGCTGAATGCATATTCATGCCGTCCTGAATGAATGATATGGAGGCCTTCTTCAGAATTATCATCATCTAGAAAGAAAACAATCAATATTCTAATTCACCTTTAAGCATTTTTCTCCTATCATCCCATATACTTGTCACTGGTGACTCTGAAAATAGCTATTAACAGTGGTACACTTGGTAAATTGTACATAAATATCTGAAAAATCTTTTTTTCAGTTTGATTCTCACAAACCAAAGAAAGAAGATCCAAGGTTCCTTTAAAAAGGAACTTCTTTCCGTCTTAGAATTCCTTAGCATTACCATAAAGGGATGGGTAAATTTCTGCTCTACACTTACGAGCTGTTATTTCTTTTTTCTTGAAATTACACTGCAAATCCAGATCCTATCCTGTCCTCAGATATAGTTTTTCCTCAGGCCAGGGCCCAAACCTATATAATGTAGTCCTAAAAGATGAGAAAATGTCCTAGTAGAAAATAATAGCATTGGCAAGACCAGTAAATAACTTCTCCCTGTTAACATAAAAAAGACAAGCCAGAGAGCACTGTTACTAATGTCTTGGAATTGAATTATTCAGTCAGGGAGTGAATAAAATGTGACAATGGTCTTCTCCTCTACAGCTTTAGGAAAAGCTGCTTCTTTCCCATTCTCAAAAATTATACATATAGGATTTGGCACTAATTGAAGCTTACAGATGTGGGCTGTGAAAATCTGGACCACCACTAGCCACACGACTTCATTCATACTGGTATAGCTGAAGGCATCTTCAAAATCACCGTTCATTATACATGCGGTTTTTTTTTAAAGGCAACTATACTGATGCCTAAAATCGTGTTTTTTGACGGTTGTTTCACGCTGACCCTGTCCCCATTTATAATACTGGAAAAAAAAAAAAACCCTTCCTCTTTCCTCCCTCTCGTTCTGCCAACTCAGCAGTTTCCCTTCAGCTTTCGGAGTAGCAGCCACCGCCGCCGCCAGGCTGAGGTAAACAACTGCTGGGCTGTCAATCACAGACTAGTCTAGAGCAGGAGAGGACCGGCCTAAACCGGTGCGAGCAGAACCTCAGCCAGCCGCTCATATGCATACAGTATACATTGCTCGCTCGGCCAGCCTACTTGCTCAGCAGCTCCGCCCCGCTTGCTAGCTGCAGGCGTCATGAAGGACCGAGAGAAAGGAGCAAAGGAAGAAGGAACTGCTCTGGAGTCCTCGCCTTCTGGGTGCCAGTCCTTGGGCAAGGATTGGCAAGACCGGTTTGGCCGTTTCGTGAAAACGCGACCAAATTTGGAAAGAGTTTATTTGCCCTCTGGTAAATTACACAAAAACGTAAAGAAGTACAAATGCGGGGGACCGAGGTTCATTTTTTGCAAGCCTGCTGTTTTGCTTTGGGGCTATTAAATAGAATGCGGGAATCCAATTCCCCTCCCCATTTACATTTACTTGGTTCCAAAGTCACGATCTTACGGAATGAGACTCGATTCTGCAACGAGGATCGACTTTCCGATCTGTTTCCCATTTTAGGCAACAGGGAAGGAAAACTGGCAATTCTTAGGGCAAACTACGGGTATCTTTCGGAAGCGACAGGCTTTAATGCCCAGCTAGCACTCGCTGTTTACGATACCAGATTGTGGGTTCAGGATGGCGGAATCGATGCCCGAGCAAAAAGTAGGGCATTTTTCATTATTGTTGCTGCAGTAAATGTATTAATAAACTTGTTCCTTGGTGAAATAAGATGACCTTTGCTATAAAGAATTTTGAAAAAAAACCCTCCCCAAAATCAATCCGATTTGGGTTATGCACATCCTTTCCTATGGGGTCCCCTTTTCAAGTCGGGTCCAATTTTCAACCAAACTGAAACGACGTGGCACCAAGCGCTTGCTGCACATCTATGTACGCACGCACGCTTCCTCCAAAATAAACCCCATCTTGCCGGCATAGTAGGGAGGCGAGAGAGAATGAAACCTAGGCAGCCCTCCACCCAGTGCTATCCAGAAACTGGTCACAACCAGCAGAGGTAGCGCCTGAGGAAGACTTATTACTAACTCCCAAGTAAGGGCCAGGCTTTTACTACGCTGGGCCAAGAGTTTATTATATTGCTTGCACGGATTGCACGCGCACAGCAACGCCAGCCTCGCGTGGCCGAGGACAAAGGACAGCCCTCCACCAAAGCCATCCAAGAACACACATTCCGACAGCACGCGCAACTCCACTTGAGGAGTAACAGAAGCTCCGCGAGCAAGGAACCTCGCCTCTTAATCCCGCCCCTTTTTTTAATCGGCTCCCCACCTCCCAATCAAAAAGTGGCATTGCCTTAGCAACAGCCTAACAAACCTCTGCGGGCCAATGAGTATATGAGCGCTGGGCGTGGCTTCGGTGAGCATGCTAGGCTGCCGGGTTCTTTCCCGTCTGCCTTCTCAGCTAAGCCATTGGAACTCCCCCGCTCTGGGTTGGGGGAAATGAAGCCTTCGAAGCCGCTTGCCGTCGGGATAGCGATGCGGCGAAGAAGGAAGAAATAGAGCCGCTCCGCAGAAGGACAAGTCAGCCGAGTTATCTCGGTTACAAGTACGCGCTTGGGTCAAGGGTCCCGACCCTACGAAGCGTACATCACCATCAGTCTTTGTTTCTTACAAATAAATACTGATTTGAAACCCTACCCTTATTTAATTGCCATAGAAGCAGGTGCAATCACAAGGGCATCTGAAAAGCAACTGAAAATTTGCTTTTCCCCCTGGGCTCTAACCTTACTTATCCCGGGAACACTGCACACGTATTTGTGCAGTTCAGTGACTTGGGGAGCATTTTTAAGCCTGCCATTATGAATGGAAGGGCTTGCGTTTTGCACAACCGCTGGAGGAAAGCTGTATTTTATTCTCAAAAATGATTCGCAATATAAGTTTTTGCTTTCTGTACCTTTCAGCTAAGTGCCCTCCTTATATCACTTGCATTGGAAGCAATTTCATAGAACTTCTTTCAGATTAAAACAAAAAAAACATCCATCCTATCATACTACCGAATTAAGATGAATCGTCTAACCTCTCTCCTATCTGCAGCAAATTTTCTGCATATATATCTATAAATATAAAAAGAACAAGCCAAAATTACATAACCTGCTTTTAACATTTTCTTGTGCTAGGAATTAAGTCATCGCTACCACCTGACGCGCCTAACCAATCTGCTGTGAGGAGCACCACCCCTCCCTTCTCCCCAGTACCGGTCCCAAACAGGATTGAACCGCTTTTAACAAAGGGTGGAAACTTCAGAAAAACAACGTTAGACTCTCCTATACTTATACTGACACCATTTCAAACAATAGATTAACAATCTGGAGACTAATTTACCCTTCGATAAAGTATTTTCCCCTTGCTAACCTCTTTCCCTTTGCAGATTTCTTTGCATCGGCACTGTCAGGTTCATACATCATAGAACTCCTCAACTTAGAAAGGATGCCCTACTAATTCAATATGAGGGTCATTTAAGAGTGGGGTCCCCCCCCCCCCAAATAGTTTTCCTACGCCTCGACGGCTGAAGCATTACAGAAGAATACGGCGAAATTTACCAACTTTTCCAGCCTCTGGATAAAAGGGAACGCGGATCTACACGTGGGGTGCTGAAAGCAAGTGTCAAAATAAGCCGCAGGGAGCCCTTTCTCTATCAACACTTCTCTTAACCTAAAGACATCACTGATCTACTCGCAAGCTCTCAAAAGTGCATTAATAAATCAGTCTCCACATTTTTTGGAGGTCATCAGGTACTTAAGAACAAATTCCAAGATATCCTTCCAAAATCAATTCATTAAAAAAAAAAAACCACCCCAACAGCCCTCTTCATCTTCTAGTGAAAGGATCTCTATAAAAAGAAAATGGGGGGTGAGTTGGGTGGAAAAAGTCTTTATGGAAGCACTTTGCAGCTGCACTAACGATCTCGGGGTTCCTTCCTTAATTTAACCTTGATGTTTTTCACAGCTCTATTCTGAAGTTCGATGCAGGAGGATAAATTCCCTTGCATTAAGAAGCTTCTTTTGAATAATTACGCTCAGGATTAAACAGTCTCCCAAGGTTGTCAGAACTTCACATTCAATAATAATTTAAAAAATAAGACTTACCTCTTTCGTGCCCAATTAAGATATCCTTGTGATTGAAGTATTCTACTTCTTCAGTGTAATTCTGTGTGTAGGCAGTGTTGGAGCCAGCATTTCTAGATTCAGTCCAGCGTACTTTCGCATGTCCCCTTGCATGGATTTTAAGTGATCTGACTCGAATTTCTCCAGTCACTTCTAAATTCACCCTTCCTGAGACTGCATCCCCGCTAGAATAGACGGGAACATTGCTGTCATTAAGACAGTCAAAGCTTATTGTCAAACTCTTCACCTTCCCCAGCACCATGTTACTAGTTTTTTTTTTAATAATAAAAGTCTATAAAAATACACTATAAGAAAAAAAGGGGAAGGAAAGTCAAGATCTCATATAAAGATGCGATCTTCACTTGACACTGATCAGTTTTTCTGCTCTGCGAAAAAGGTTGCAGGCAGGATCAGTGTGATCTCTACGAGCACTTCATCGGGGATTTCTTCAAAAGTACCAGCATTAGATGCTGCTCGCAGCTGCTACCCGCCAGCTCTGTGGTCTCTCTACAAAGACAAGTAGTCTACTGCTGCCAGCTCATTTTAAGCTTTGTGGAAAACAACCCCAGTGCGCATGCGTGGCGCTTTGCTCCTTTAGCGTAACAGGGCTACTGTTCGCCTAGTTCCTTGGTGGAAGGAGGATGATTCACAGCGTAGGTGCTTTGCCTTTTATAATGCTGAGGAAAGAATCGCTGTTTGCTTTAGAATGTGAAAGCAATCATTGATCAAATCACGGTTTGCAGTCTGAACTCCAAACAGGTGGTACGTGTTAAAAACCTCAGCGTTTGCCAAACTGGGTGATGGGGGAAAGAAGAACGTAAAGGGATAAATCTCTTCTAAAGGATCTTCTGAAATAGTTGGGGGACATTGTGTCATGATGCAGTGAGTATAACATTTGCAGTCTCCCTCCCCCCCCCTCCCCGTAACGATTTAACTAAAATTAACTGGAAAGTAACGAAAGAATTCACTGTAGTAGAATGCATCAGTTTAGCAGATGGAGGCATAAACCAGCCATAGCTAGATCTTCATTTAGTTCAAATTTTAGTTGGAATTTCAAAGTAAAAAAAAAGACTGATAAAAACTAGGAACTGTTCACTTTATTCTACTGGTGCTATTAATTTCCAAATCTGTATTTATTTAGTGTATGGCTTCAAACTTACATTAAAACACCACACTGTTGGAAGGGGTCTTTAAATCCAGAAGTGCTATTCATTGGAAATTTGTACTAATTTGAAAAATTCTCTTATGATTTCAGCTCTTGTGTCAATTTTTAGTTGTGCCTATTTCCAACAGAGCAATGAGCAAAGCCCATTTATAATAACTGGAAATAAGAGGACTAGAATTTACAAAGAGAGAATCAATATTAGGAAAAGAAAGATTCATTAATCAAAACCTTTGAGTTTTACCTATGACACAGTGATAGTTTGGGAGTTTTCAGTATAAAGAAGAGAGAGCTACAATCATGTTTATTCCCAAAATGCAAATCAAATCAATTTGATCTATAAACCCTTCTTCCTTGTTCCAGCAGAAAGATGTCCAACTTAACTTTTTTCTAGAACATGAATGCATGACATTATCCTCAATCCACACAGTCATCTTCCCCTTCTTCCTGCTTCTGCCAGTCATTGATTGGCAGATTTGGGGGTGAAATAAACTGGGGAAAACAGCTTCTGTGCAACCAGTTCTTTGATTCCTAGGAGTAATTGCCCAGGATTGAAGACCTGATGATAGATCTGTTGCCACTAAATGGCATCAAAGGAGAGCTCTCCTACCCCTGCTTTTCTCCTTCCCCAATTTCTAGTACAGATACACCTCTAGTTTGCTTTATTGCTGAATTAGAGTAGGGGTTGAACATGGTTTCTGTTGGCTTTGGAACTGCACGGTGGCATTTTAATGCTGCCATGCAACATATGCAAGGCCAAGGACAGCTGCCCTGATGGTCATTGGTTTCATAATGATGATAACCATTGGGTGATTGAAGCCCCACTTCTTTTCATGTGTGTGTGTGTAAGTATGAAGCCACTGTCCATAATTGTAGACACACTTGCTTCAGGCTGATGTTGAACTGCTTCCTCTTCCCCACCCCCAACTTCCTTGCTTCTTTGCCATTCTCTGTAGACAAGATTGAGATGCTGGCGCAGATATTTTAGCAGATCTGTGTAATGGTCCCAAAGAGTTTGAACTAACATTTTTATAACATCACTATCAATTCATTAAATAGAATGGCAACACGTAGCTAGGTCAAAATAATGGCCTATTTATGTTGTTTTAGAAGGTAGTATAGGGTATAACCAAAAAAAGGGGGAAAAAAGAAATATGGATGCCAGAAGGTCTCTGAACCATTTTCTCCCTATGATTACTCTATGATTTAACCTGTTGAAATAAATGAATTAAAAATATAAAATGGTGATCTTTCCAATGTTTCTTTTCTCCCATTAAAAATCCAGCTTAGTTTTTGTGGAGATCTTTGACACTCTGACAATAGGCTCACTGAGAACAAGTGACTTGCACAACAAAAATCTCTTTGGATGTGAGAGGCAGGCCATTTCCCATCCCACAGTGCATGCTGCTGTCTCCTGGACTCTGTAATGCTTCAAGGACTGAATGAATGATTTAGGAAATAGCAAGAAAATTAAAGGATTGACGGACAGAGGACTGAGGAACCTGATCATCCAGGTGTGTTTCTCTTTTTGGTAGCCCCAGCTAGAGTGGCCAATGATGAATAATGTTTTCAGTATTCAATAAGCCATAGCTACCTCCCTCTGTGAGTTGCAGTCCTGGTTTAGAAATAGTCTGCAATCAGTCCAGTAGCTATCTAATCTAGTGGGTTATAATTCATGATAGATTCTTCCCCCCCCGACCTTTCCAAATCCTTCACCCAAACTGTTAGAGGAACTTGAAAGTTTTATAGCGTGATTAAAGTATGGATTTTGTTTCATTTTTGGATAAAGCAAAGGGTAAGTAAAAAAAAAAGTAGAAGCAGAAGTAGGCAGAAGCCAAACCATCTAATTTCTTGATTGTGACTAGCCATTCTAGATGCAATTGATATGCAACTTCTGATAACCCTAACCCACATTGATAAGGCTACAATTCCTTTACTATTACTTTGAATTGTTATATATAACAATTCAATTTAAAGAGGAAATCTGGAGAAAGCCTTCTGACTGGGGGATTGGTAGCAGGATTCATTCTGCCTACATTTATAATCCATCCAATGTGGCCATTGCCGTCTTAAAAACATGAATACATTAGATGCAGCTGATAGTTTTTTCTCTGCCGAAAAGAAATGTCAAATTCACTTGGGTTTGTTTTGTTACAATGAAAACTCAGGCAAATCTACTTGAAGTAAATCCTCACTGAAATAAAATCAGAGGTGGGAGGGTTTTCAGAGTTAATCTATCCTCTGCATGGTCCAGGAAGGTAAGATAGTTTTCAAATAGAATTGCCTGCCAAATATAGACTGCAAAAATGCAGAAGTCTATGGGATGGTACTAAATATATAATTTTCTGTATGTTTGCTGCCATCTAGTGACTGCTTGGTGTTTGTAGCCCAGTTCTGGTGACCCTGTTTAAAATGATTAAATGTACTAAAGAACATTGTTTCATGTATACATTTCTCATTTTCACTGTCAAAAGAAACTGCTATTCATTGTCACGATTTTTATGACTGAACATTAACTATTTTATCATTTTATCACCATTTGTTTTCCATTGTCCAGTTAAGACATGTATCTACTCTGGATATTTGCAAATAGTTTTGCAGGTTGGAACTTAAACATACTTGTTGAAATTTATTGCAGTATTGTTTTACTGGGATTAAGGTTATGTACTGCGGAATAGGGAGAGGCGTTTGCAGTTTACTGGAACCAGACTATAATCCTACTAGGATAAGTAGAAAAAAATGAGACTAAACTACAGATCCTGTTTGAAAATATTTAGGAAATGTATTTCACTGCTATGCTGTACTACTGGAGTCAAATAGAAGTTATGTTAAGGCAGTATAAATTCTCTGACTTGGCAAGTTATGTGTCGATTCATAATTCAGAGAAAACTAATTCGCAACTATAGATAATTGGCATATGCTTAGTTCCAAGAAATCCAAATTTTCGTCAGTACCACAAGACTTATATTTAATATGGGCTTATATTTATCTGTCTGTTTCCCTATCTCACTATTCTTGAGCTGTTTGAATGTGTAGGGAGCTGCTGTCTAAATGAAAATTCAGCTTTAAGTGCCAAGAGGACAAATCAACATTATTTTTCACAGGGACAATATAGATAAACCAAGATGGTTTTCTCCATTGCTGTATGGAATATTCTCTTCCTCCTCTTATGAATGTTTCTATAGAGAACTTTGCCTTCTAGTATGATGTTGATTCTCTTTCAATTGCTTTGCAGCACCTGAATTTTTACTGCAGGATCCAATCTGGTCAGTCACCAGGACTCAAGCAGGCCCATTTTTGTGGTTTTGCATATCCTTTTAAAAAAAATTACACAGGGTTCAGATAGGATGGAGCTGTCTTAATAGTAATTATCTCAAAAGATACATTTTGTTCATATCTTTTAACAATGGCCCATTAGCTACAAGGAGAAGTATTGACCTTTATTAAAAAGGGGTCATATGTTAAATTATTGGTTCATTAATTTTAAAATTAAGATTTTTGATTTATTGAAGTTATTTGCTTTCATATGTCATTTCCTGCAAGAATTATGAACCTCAAGAATTAATGATAGTACTAAAACTTACAGGCCCTAAATATGTAAGTAAATGTCTAGTGCAGGTTTTGTAAAATCATACATTGTAATTTGTAAGATTATAAAGGAAGGGTGGCTGAGGTCTGGGGATGCAAATTGATATTGGCCAAGAAACTGACAGTTCTGGTTCCAGTGAAGGATTATTTGAGTGTTTACTCTAATCAAGTGTCACTGAATTCATTGAGCTTATTCAAAAATAACTATTTGTGAATGCCTATGAATAAACACGCAGAAATCATCCTGCAGATCTGAAATTCTGGTTATACAAATGAGGAAACAAATTTCATTGAATTCAGTGACAGATGTGTAAAAAAAATGTAAGGGTGAGTTATAGTATGTGCATATAATTAGTCAAAAACGTCATTCTTGTTTTCTTTTAGTTGACTGTAAATTCTGGTGCATATACTAATATTTTGTCTTTTTGTGCCATCTTGTGGATAATATAAAACATGCACATTTCAATTTAGAATGCACAAAATTCTATCAATGGAATGGGTGGAATTTATAAGTTTTAAAACACAAATATTTTAAGTTAGATTACAAAGCAAGGAAGTATGAACATGACTTTTTTCAACCTTAAAGCTGAATCAGGCTGAAAGCTCACCCAGTTCACAGTCTGTTTTATGGTGACCAGCTAGGTGCCTCTTACACTTAGAGAATCTTAAATACAGAAATAGAAGAATAATGTATTTCCTCGATTGTTTTATTAACTGGAATTCAAAGAGGACCCTCCAGTTGTTCTGGAGGCAGTTTATAGTAGCTAGTGGAAGTGTTATATTGTATGAATTTGGCTAAACGTCTTTGCAAGTCATCCAAGTAGCAGGTCATCTTGGAAGAGTCCTTGGGCAGGTGGGGTCTGGTCCTGCACAAGGCTTCTCAGGATCTCCCCTAACCCTGAGTCACTGCATGCCCTGCTTAAAGGCCTGCATAGTCATTTAAGAACCACATCAGGGAGAACAGAGGTGGGGTTAAATGAGATGAACATGTCACTTTATTTAATGACCTTCGCGACTTATAACTAAAGAGAGTCCCTTATGGTCTTGAGCTGAGGTCTACCTATGCGGAATTGTTCATTCTTTTTATCCAAAATATTCTTAATATGTTTATCCTGCATAATTCAAATGCATTATTTTGCAAGGTTGTTATTGCTGCTTTTTAAATAATATTTTATTGAAATTTTAAGTACTACAATACAAGATGATCCAAGCTAAATCTAAATCTAGATTAAATAAAAGGTGAAAAAAAGATTGGAGAATACAAAAGAAAAAAATTCTAAGAAAACAACTTTCTATCCTCATCACAACAAATATAAATAATTTCACTATCATTTCACTTCCTCTTAATATGTAGAGCTCTTCACCCCATAACACAAGTCTTAGCTATAGGCAATTCCAGTAAATAACTTCATTCAAACCAGACGTAAGCAAACTAGGTCAGGAGTCCTAAAATAATCACGTACATTTAGCAAATACAAACTTCATCATTTCATTCTGCTGCTTCCTGTTCATGATACAATTTCTTTTATAGTCAAATGTTTTTAAGAGCTATTTACCATTTAATGTGGTTTGGGGTCAAATTCCTTTATAATCAATAAAGCAAAATTAAATATATTTCTGGAACTCTTGTGTGTTTGCTGCTATCTAGCAAATGTTAGCAATATAATCTGTTTTTGTCACTTTTGAATCCAACTTGCAGTTCTTAGTTCTTCCGAACAGATGAAGGCAAAATTGAAAATCTTAGCAGTATCACATTAATATGTTGGTGTTGTTAAATAATCCAAATATTCTTTAGCACTTAAACATGGTGCTCACTTCGAAGAAAATATTTACACTTTTAGTTTGGTAGATACATCTGGCTAACCTGGCTGATTAGACTTGATCCTGCTTGGTACTTTGATGGGAGACAACTTAAGAATATCAGGACTATAAAGTCAGGACTATAATATCAGGACTATAAAGTCCAAAAAAATATCCTAAAAAAAGGCAGTGGCAAAATACTTTCGTACTGTTGTTGTGAATACTGCATGATTATTCCTATGCAGTTAGCAACAGTTGAATTTGCCTACATGGGACATTTATTTTTTATAGGAAATATATGCTAAATCAGGGATGTCAAACTCGCATCATCATGTCGTCATGTGACGTATCGTGACTTTCCCCCCCTTCGCTAAACCGGGGTTGGGCGTGGCCAGTGCATGACACATCTGGCTCACAGGCTGCGAGTTTGACATCCTTGTGCTAAATAATATAGTCATATGCAGCTTACTTGATTGAATAAGTATTTTAAATATTTTTTTTAGTGAAATATATAGTACTACTTCTCTTGATAACATAGTAAGATACATTTTGATAGTTTGTTTGGTTTCATTCCTTCTCACTTAACCATTGTAGTATTGCAATGCCACCTTGTGGTGAATTGCTGGCATTAGTTTTTTTTTTTCCAGACACCAAGTTTATTATACATTGCTGGAATAATCATTTCAGTAGAATAAAATCTATATATGATACAATAGTCATACTTTAAATAAAATAGAAGAGCTAATAGGACTTTGCCTGGCAGGTTTGGTGGGGAATTCTATAAATAAAAAATGTAGACTTTGCTAATCCGAGTGTTGGAGAAAGGAATAACAACAACAACAAAAGCAATAAAAAGCTTTCTTGCTGATGGTGCTGTAAAAGAAATGAAGATGAATGGCAAGGAATTGGCAATTGTGATCTGCAGTACTTATAGCAATACTACTTAATACTACTTAATATACTGTGAAGCAGTATATAAGTATATACTGCTTCACAGAGCTTTGCAATCCTCTAAGTGGTTTACAGAGTCTGCATATTGCTCCCAATAATCTGGCTCCTCATTTTATCGACCTCAAAAGGATGGAAGACTGAGTCAACCTTGAGCCAGTGAGACTCGAACTGCTGAATTGCTGGCAGTCAGCATTCTGAAGTCTCACAGGCTCAAGGTTGACAGGTGGACTGCTAGCAGTCGGCAGTCAGCAGAATTAGCCTGCAATACTGCATTCTGATCACTGCGCCACCACGGCTTATTTTATCTTGCTTTATTGGCGTGTTTGTTTTCTACTAGAAAACCTGGGTTATTTTTGCAGCAAATTCAAGCTCGTAGCAGTACTTAAAGAAAAAGTCAAACAACTGAATCAGGAAATGAGCTCCTGTTAGTTAAAGGCAAGATAAAGTAAGATA
Organism: Notechis scutatus; assembly: GCF_049901735.1. NCBI lineage: Eukaryota > Metazoa > Chordata > Lepidosauria > Squamata > Elapidae > Notechis > Notechis scutatus. Next base: position 227,515,326 of record NC_142010.1, on the reverse strand, counting down.
TTTTTTTTAAAGAAAAAGGAAATTCTTCAAGAGAAACAAAGTGAAAACAAGGTGGGGGCGATATAGTACATATTTTGTACCACTGGAACTCATATGGTTTTGACATTCTGAAACAGGTTCTGAGCATTTAGAAGAAAAGAAACACTGCAGAATAAAAGACCAGTTGATGAATCTCTGAAAAAGAAAAGGGACATAACTATGTCATTTAAGAAAACAGCAAATTCAAAGCATTTTGTGATTTGTGTTAGTTGGATGCACTGGTTCATGTGTCCAGTTCTGGATATCACACATTAAAAAGGATTCAGAAAAAATGGAATAAGTTTCGAGAAGGCCACAAAGTTGTTCATGGGACTAGAAACCAAGTTCTGTGAGAAAAGGTTGAAGTTGAGTGTATTTGATGTTGAAAAATGGAAACAGATGATACAAAAGTACTTTTCAACCACCTGAAAGGATGTCACATAAAAGGTCAGTAATTTTATCTCTCATTCTAGATTGCAGCTCACAGAAAATCATTTAAATTATTGAAAAGTAGATTCCTGCAGAAACTTATAAAAATCTTACTAGTGGAAAGATCAACTTGATGGTGGGACCAATTTCCTAAGAGGTAGCGGTTTTCCATTATTGGATCTATTACCGAGGATGCAGGAAAGCCTGAAATGTTTTAATGTAGATTCCTGCACAATGACATGTAAATGATGGTAGAGAATATGTCAAGATTGAAGTATTGTGTTACATGAATCTTCTGAGTTTGGTTTTTCATTTTCAGATACTTCATTAGCCACTTGGATAACTTCTTCAGTGTTATGATCATAGCCTATATTCAGAACAAAATAAAACCGGGGACTTCCAGTTTGAGCTTCTTCGGTGACAGACCGAAACCTCATCTCTGCGAGGCTTCAATCTGTGCGCACCACTGGAGCGCCCCGAGCTGGCTGGTTTTGGGGCTAAGCCACCCCGTAGAGGTGGTAAAGAGGGGGGAGACTGCCAGCAGGTTTGAGGAGAGCCGCATCTCTCCTCCCCAGCTGGCCATTATTCCCTTTCCCGAAGGCGGTTGCAGCGGTAGTCAGAAATGGCCACCACAAAGAAGAACTTGACTGGAAAAGAATGTGCAGGAGGAAGATAAGAGAAAGTTTTGGTTGACCGGGTCAAACAGCAAAAGCAACAAATAAGGTACCCTGGAATTGAAACTGTTAAAAAAACAGTAACGTTCCCTAAGAAGATTTTTAAGCTGCAAAGGAGAGAGAAAAGGGAAAATATTTGGTTTTCTCCTTTTCCTATACTGACAGCTAAGAGACTTAAGCAAGAAATTGGAAAAAAAATCCACTTTGACATCAATAGGCATTTAATGCTGAAAATAAAAAGTCAAAGGGATAGTAAAGATTTCTGGATAATTAAAAGCTTTTGAAAACAGGAAAGGAGAGAAAAAGAATAAAAGGGTAGGATCTGGAAGGGAGGAGACTGCCTGGAATTAAAAAAGAACTTACAGCAAAATCTCAACAAGACTTCCAAAAGATACATTTTAACTGAAATATCACAACAAAAACCCCACGAAGAGAAAGTCGAAAAAGAAATAAGAAGATATAACTCAGGACTATCTGGATTACTTGATGATTTCTGGATAAAACCGTCAAGTGTTCAAACTAGTTTGCTTTTTTTCTTAAAATAGCTGAGGGGCCTGATCAGAGATGGTATTCAGCCAGTTCTGATGGGTCCTGGCAAACAGGTAGCGGAAATTTTGAATAGTTTGGAGAACTGGCTGGCCCCACCCCCATCTATTCGCAGTTGATCAAGTCCCAGCTGATTGGCTGGGTCTTCTTTTGTTGCCCTGCACAGGAGAACGGAGCTGGAAAGCAGGTTAATGGGGTGGGGAGGGAATGGGGATTTTGCAGTATCCTTCCCCTGCCACGCCCACCAAGCCACATCCACCAAGCCACACTCAACAGAACCTGTAGTAAAAAAAAATTGAATGCCTCCACTGGGCCTTATCTACTTTTTGATAATAGCATTTTGGGGAGGAACCAATAGTGACCTTCAGTAGAAAGCAGATAGAAAACATTCCTAGGACACTGCATAGCTTTTAGTCTAAAAGAAAAATGATTCTGTCAATTTGGAATAGTGATTTTTCTCCTGAGTGACAGAAGGGTAAAAAAAAGATTGCCCCCCTAGAGAAAATGAAATTAAATGTGAAAATTAAAAGGCAATTTGGATATAATTTACACAATATAATTCTTGGGAGAAACTGAATATGAAACTAGTCACAGGTAAAAATCTGTCAATTATCTTTTCATCATAGAACAGTTTATCTTTAATCATCTGACCAAGTTTAATTGTTCATCGATATTTGGAATTTTGAAAATACTGTATCTGAGATTAATAAGGAGAATATGGTTCTACAACAACACCTACAGGCCAGCAAAAATACAGCATTTCAGGCAAATCTACTTTTCAGTTTTTGAGGTATGTATTATGTGAAAAATCACAGGACTTTTTTTGTATTGGCTTTAAGCTGAAATATTCACAGTTCTGACCCTTGAACCATTCCCAAGTATAGAGGTGATAGGATGAATAATGGAAGGCATATTAGCACAGCTGAATAGGGAAACAGTCTATGGATGCAAGAGAAAGCTATATTTGCTTAAATGCAAAGATAGGGACCTAATAGAGCAGGTCTCCTTTCAGAAATTCTCAGAAAGAGCATGGAATCTGACAGGCTTCAAAGGAGATGGCCGTGGGCCTGTTGTAGAATACCACATTGGGAAAGTGGTGGGATTCAAACATTTTTACTACTGGTTTGGTAGGCGTGGCAGGGGAAGGATACTGTAAAATCTCTATTCCCACCCCATTCCAGGGGAAGATTACTGCAAAATCCCATTCTTCCCTCCACCGCGCTAACCTGCTTTCCAGCTCCGTTCTCCTGTGCAGGGCAACAAAAGAAGATCCAGCCGATCAGCTGGGACTCGGGAGGCAGAGAATAGATGGGGGTGGGGTCAGTCAGAGGTTGTATTTGCCTGTTCTATGAACTACTCAAAATTTCCGCTACCGGTTGTCCAAAATTGATCAGAATCTGCTGAATACTACCTCTGATTGGGAATCTAAGAACTATCATGATGTTTGGTTTTTATTACAGCAGATGAAAGAAGCAAAACGATTTACTTTAAATATTTTTTGTTTAACTCTGATAGTTAAAAGAAAAGAGCCTATGATACATGCTGGAGAACCAAATATAGTTTTGGTGATTGCCTGATAGTACCAGGCTAGTTGCAGAAGAGAGAAAAGGCAGCACCAGACAATTTGAATCAGGAGCAGTATAGGTTGAGAAGCAAGTATGTAATCATATTTTGTCTCCCCCATCCTATCCCGGAAATCACCTCATAGGGCTGTACCAGCAGTTATTCAGCAATGCCCAAGGTTAATTATTCTCATTATTTGTGTACGATTGTATTGTTATTTTTAGACTGATAAACATTCAGGAGTTTATTGTTAAAACAATTAGTTTCAGGCTCCTTTGTTATCAGTGAAAAATCAGCCAGTTCCTGTTTCAAAGAAAACTATATTAGAAAATAAATACCCATCCTGATATTCTTTGATATGACCAGTTGTAGCTGGGAAATAGTTAGTTGCCAGAATTCTTGCAACCTCAGACTTACTTTTCAATACATCTTGCTTAAGAATTGTGTTTGGAAAATAATTTCTTTGGTTTTACGCAGGTTTCTTATAAATCTACTGTAGTGATCAAACCAACAGAGACAATGGTGTTGGGTAGGTACCTCTGTTGTGGTCCATTAGTAGACAAACAACTTTTGCAACCAACTAACTTTACTATGTTCAGCATTATCAGCCAGTCTGGCCTGGAGATTCATAATTCAATGGGAGGGCATCAAGGCAGAGAACCCCATCCATTGGTGTTAGGAGTTGGCAGGGACAGGAACCCTCAACTAGGCATGTCCTGGGCAAAGTGATGTCACCGGCTAATCTTTTCACCATGGAAGTGCCTGGGTGCTTCAAACATGGAGTAGTAGTAACAGTTGACAGATTATGGGAAGGAAAAGGCCTAGAATATGCAGAAAATACCAGGTAGTGATAGGGAGGAAAAGAAAGTAATAGAGTGAGAAATATTGGTGTTGTTTAATATGTTCTGACAGCTCTCCAACTATGAATAGATATGACAGTATTGCCAGCGTGTTTATTATGTATTAGATAAATGATGATTTTTAAATAGATGAAAAAAGGAGAAAAATCTGACTCACACTTACTATGTTTGAATGGCCAAGAACTAGATATATTTGCTCAGCTCTCTATTTATTATATCACTGGTTCCATTCCAGTTGATCTTGTTTTATGAATTTTTTCCCTATCTCCAGAGTAATTTTGGATGTGGTTTATGTAGGCCATCATGGAACTATCAATTAAAAAAGAATTTAAAAATCTGAAATACTGTGAGCAGAAAAATGTTATTGTTGTATTTTATCTGTCCCATATTTGTTTAATTCTTCTTATATTAGAATTCTAAACTGTGCAGAAATATTTATTTGAAAAAATTGAATAGCTGGCCATTCTAACTAACATAACTCTGGGAGTTCAAGATTAGTAAAACGGGAAAAACCATAGAGAACATAAAAAGCAACAAAAATATTTCTGAAACCCAAAATATAATATATCCAGTCCAGAAGAATTCCATGGTTGATAATATTGCCTATACAGAATTAAGACATTTATATTTTCTAGTCTGCAATTCTTTGTCATCTTCTCTGAAATAAAACTTATAAACCAAGTCTACCCTATTTTTCAACAACATATATGGTGTTGCTATGTGGATTTTGTAACTACCAAAAGATTCACACTACTCAGATTTTAAATGATGCATTTTATGTGAACAAAATGTTTAGATATAAGAAATTAGCTATTGCATATGATTTTGAAGGGCTTTCAGGACTTCCAGTGAGATGGTGATGCAGGAGGGTACATGTAGTCAGCTCCATGTAATAATTTTAAAATGTATTCCATAAATATTTGGTAAGAGCTTTTTTTTCAATTGAAGCACACAGAATCATTATCAGCTATGGTTTGACTGCTACAGCTATGTTTACTGCAGAAGTGTGGCATGCCGATAACAAAGAATGTAAACGAAACATGGAACTCCAAGAGTCTTATCTTAAAAAAACTTATTTTAGCTCTCCTGACTATATTGCAGCCAGTTAGTAAAGCTGAGAGTATATGCTGCAAGTAGCTGGAAGAATGATTAAGAACATAAGAGGGCTGTTATTATTATTATTATTATTATTATTATTATTATTATTATTATTATTATTATTATTATTATTATTTAATTTAAGTACCTAAAATGGTTCTCACAAGAGGTGGTTATATTGATTAGGATTAGAGCCAGAGATTAGAGTAGTAGGACATTATAAAGAAGTGGAAGCCACAATTACACATTTTTTCCCCTCCAACAAGATGGTCACCTAATTAGATAATGGCTCAATTATTGCTAATGAAGGCTCTATAGTGAAGTCATCTTATGTCTGGTTATTTGGGCCCCTACAACCCTAATGCAGGGTTTACATGTTTACATCAGAGCTGGTTGAAAATGAAGTAAACCTAACCAAAGAATTTGTCCTCATAAACTAACAATCCTAAGGTAAAGTTAAAGGTTTCCCTCGCACATGCGTGCTAGTCATTTCCGGCTCTAGGGAGCGGTGCTCATCTCTGTTACAAAGCCAAAGAGCCAGCGCTGTTTGAAGAGTTTTCCGTGGTCATGTGGCTTGTATGACTAAACACCAAAGGCGGGTGGAACACTGTTACCTTCCCACCAAAGTGGTTCCTACTTTTCTACTTGCATTTTTACATGCTTTTGAACTGCTAGGTTCGCAGAAGCTGGCACAAGTAATGGGAGCTCACTCTGTTACATGGTGCTAGAGATTTGAACTGCCAAACTGCCGACCTTTCTGATCAACAAGCTTATTTATTATGTATAATTATGTAGTATGTAAAATTATGTATAAGACAACAATCTTATGAATGGACAATAAATGACACTCCCATAAAGAGGAATTGAGTTTTGGTGGGAGGTGAAGATATTGAAGATATGAATGAATCCAAATCCAGGGTTAATTGGAAATTCTAATGAAATATTAGGATTGAATTTGCTAATTTTAACAAATATATTTAGCAAACAACCACAGGATTTAAACAGACAAACCTTCATGAATAAATCTTTTTCATCAGCATGTAGAAACCTTCCACAAAGTTTGATGGAATTAATTAAAGAACAAACGAAGATATCCAAGTGAAGTATCCATCAGTTACAGTAGGGCATATTAGAATTAGAATTCTTTTATTGGCCAAGTGTGATTGGACACACAAGGAATTTGTCTTGGTGCAAATGTTCTCTGTATACATAAAAGAAAAGATACATTGGTCAAGAATCATAAGGTACAACACTTAATAATAGTCATAGGGTACAATAAGCAATCAAATCATACTAGGAAACAGTCAATATAAATCGTAAGAATACAAGTGACAAAGTTACAGTCATAGTCACAAGTGGGAGGGGATGGGTGAGAAGGAGTGATAGAAAGATTAATGCTAATACTACTTGTTATTCCCATATTCCCAGTTTTGACTGTGAGGAAATAGAAATAACTAGAAAACAATAAAAACATTCAAAAATCCAAAGCTAATTACAAAGGCAAATCAAATCAAGAAAAGTGAAAACATTAAAACCTGCAGACTTGCGGATCAACAAAAGGTTCAAGCTAAACAAGTGCTGCATATTGTGGAAACAATGCAAAAAGGGAAAACAATCAGAAAAATTGCTGAATATTTTAGGGAGAAATTGAAGCAAATTCAAGGAAAATAAAGAAAAGCAAATCACAAAACAAGTTGAACACAAAGAGCTGTAGAAGAAAACAGTAAGCCCAGCCAAATGGAAGCAAACAATAAATGTGTAGACTCTTAACAAGTTTAATACACAAGTTGATTCCATCAGAACTATGTCTTTTAAGAACTATCCAATAAATATTAAGATTGAACAAAATACTTGACATTTACAATAATAATAACAAAAATAGTTTAGAAAATAGAGGCTCAAACATTATATAAAAAAGACAAGCAATGCTTATAATATCTGTTCTGACCATTCTTGTTAATTATCAGAAATCAAATTCCAAAGAAATTCAAAGCATGAAGGTCTTGCCTATGGGGGAAACTTTCTGGTTTAAGGATTTTATATATGTATAGGACATTACAGATGGTAGAAAAAAATGACCTTGAGAAACAGGAAGAAAAGCTACTATCGACAACAGTCAGATAAAAAACCCTGAGACTGGCACAGAACTGTAACCTAAGCAAAAGCAGCTCTGACTCTTAGAAATTCTGTTTTATTCTATAGAAATGGTAGCAGAGGATGGATACATAGCCATACAGAACAGATCAAATAAAATGTACAGTGTACAGTCACCATGGGCCTTGCTGCTTAACGGTTTCAACTGCCAAAAATGAAACTGTCCTCATAACATAAAGGAATCATAGTTTATAACTGTAGGTGCAAACTAAACACTCATCTACTGGCTGAGTAATTCTGTACTCCTTATATATAAAATACATTGTAACATGTTGTTAGGTATAACATTGATACCAAATATGGTTTGGGTGAATAAATATATAAAACTTAGATATCATGGTTTAAGTGCTTATCACTTTAAGCACAATGCAGCAGGCAATTAGCGATTAAGGGTGCGGCTAGAAGTTACAATATAAGGAAGCATTAGAAGCTGGAAAGCTGACTGTAACTGAGTGCTGTCTGTAACTGTGTGCTGCTGCGACTAACTGTGTCTTGCTGTGACTAACTGTGATTACTGACTGTGAGTGCCTGTGACTGAACTGTTATTGTTTGCTACTGTTTACTGAATATCCAGCGTTTGTTTCTCTGGAGAGTGAAACCGGAGGAGGAGAAGATATCTTTATCGGCTGATAAAGATATTGCAAGGACTCTTAACTTGAACTATACTAGTGAGTCTTACTGGATGGAAATACTGTGAATGACTTAATGGACTGAATGACAATGCTTAAACTCTAACTGGATTAAAAACTATTTAAACTACAAACAGTGTTTGTGTTCAGTGTGTGTATACTCTGGGGCCCTTCCGCTCTCCTTTGGTTGCCTGGCTTGACTACTGCTGCAATACTTTTCTAGGGTTAATTCCAAAACCCTAACATTGGTTATGGGCCCAGCAGCATAGTCTAACTAACCAGGATATAGCAGAGAGAGTTGGTGTGAGTTGCACATTACTGTAAAAACAAACTGTTTTAATTAGTTTAAAATAGTCAAAATATCTGAAGAGTAATGGCACAAGTAAATTTGTCACAACTGTCCATGATATCCAGGCTGGATGGAACAAACTATGTTTCATGGTCAATGAAATGTAGTTTACTTCTACGCAGAGAAGGTTTGTGGGACATTATAGCAAACCCACCAGATGTGAGTAGCTGGGATCCTGCTAATGATGATGATAAAGAAAAGTTACAAGACTTTAAACTGAAGAATGAGCAGGCTTTATGCATCATAGGACTGACTCTCTGTGATCAGCAGCTTGTCCATATTCGTGGAGAAGAAAATGCTGCAAACTGCTGGGAGAACCTCAGGAAGATTTATGTTCGGGACAGTGTAGGAGCACATATAAATCTTACACGGAAGTTTTTCGAACGCATCTTCAGAGGAATGGAGATATGTTAGTTCATTTAAACTGTATGAAGAGCATTTTTCAAGATTTGCAAGAAAAAGAGCTTATATTTAATGAACTGCAACAAGTCTACATAATATTATCTTCATTAGATCAAAGCTATGATGACTATGTGACTTCGTTGGAGGTATTGCCAAAAGAAAGTCTCTCATTAACCGAGATTACAGGCAGGCTACTAGAAGAAGCCAGAAGAAGGCGTGAGCGTGACGAGCTGAGAGAAGATAAGAAAGAAGAGAAATTATCTTCAAAGCTTGAAAGAAACCAGCAAAGCAAAGTAAAGCACCGGAAGAAGAGAATTTATCTTCGACAGCATACACAATTAAAAAGTGTTTTAATTGTGGAGGCAGAGGACATTTGGCAAGATTCTGCAAAAGAGAAAAAGCCAGAATGTAAAAAAGCCAAAGAAAGCATTTGAACTAGCCACGTTTAGCAACTCTGATGTGAAGAATAATTTATGGGTGGTTGACAGTGGCGCATCCCACTGCATCACAAGAGATAAGACAAAATTTATAAAAATGTCTACAAGTTCTCAACATATATCTCTTGCCAATGGCTGGAACCTGAAAGCGAAAGGTCAAGGTTTTGCACGTTGTCCGTACATAAACCAGGATATAAAATGTTGTATGTACCGCAACTAAAGTTTAATTTGCTTTCAGTAAGGGTATTAGATAAATTAGGTTATGTAATTACTTTTAAAGATAATAATTGCATAATTGAAAAAGATAACAAAAGGGTAACTGCAGCTTTAAATGGAACATTATATGTCTTAGATAATAGTAAGAAAGGGGAGGCACAAACTGTATTTAATAATATAAAGACTCATGAAGAATGTATCCATTTATTGCATAGGCGTTTGGGGCATGTAAATTTTAAAATGCTAAAACGTACAGTTGAGTTATCTGAAGGAATAAGGTTAAACCTTGTGATAAATATTTGCGTTGTAATGTTTGCTGTGAAGATAAGAGCAAAGTATTGCCTGCAAATAGGTTAAATGGTTTCAAAACAAAAGAACCTTTAGAAGTAGTATTTGCAGACATAATAGGTCCTAAGAAACCCAGTATGGGGGTGCTAGATATATACTGAGCATTATGGATCATTATTCTAGATATGGGTTTTGCTATTTAATGAAAAGCAAAACTGAAACATATCAACATTTTTTCAATTGGCTTAGGTTTGCTGAAAGAAAGTCTAAACGACAACTGATAACCCTGGTGACAGATAATGGTACGGAATTTATTAATAACAAATTCCAGAACAGACTTAAGATATCTGGAATAGAGCATAAGAAGTCTGCTCCATACAGGCCAGAACATAACGCTTTTATTGAAAGAAGAGGCCAAACACTACAGGCAATGGTTAGAACAATGTTAAATGATTCTGGGTTACCTGATTCTTTGTGGGGGAGGCTACAATGTGTGCTAATAACATATTGAACAACGTTGTTAATACAACAACAGGTGAAATACCATTCACCAGATGGCATGGCAGGAAACCTGATCTAAGTTACCTGCACACATTTGGTGCACCAGCATGGGTGCATATTCCTGCACAACTCAGAAAAAAAGGGCAACATAGAGCTAAAAGATTTTTCTTCGTTGGTTATCAGGCAAACCATAGGGCATATAGATTTTGGGAGAAAGGCACATCTAAAGTGTTATGTAGTGCTAGTGCTCAATTTCTAGAACATGAAGGATGGGAGAAATTAGAACAGGATGCCAATAAAGATGTAATTATTGAATCCTATAGAAATCCCATTAGTTATCCCTGTAATTTTAAAAATAAAGTAAAGAGAAAAATACAGGATGAAATAGTGCCCATAAAGGAAGAAACAGATTCAATAGCTGAACAGGATGAGGAAGATGAACAGGTAGTAGTTCAACAAAGTCCTCCTGTAAGCCCTGTAATTCCCAGAAGAACTACACGTATATCTAGACCGCCTGATAGGTACCAGGCTAACACAGTGTGCCAGATTAATCAAGTTCCTAATTCTGTTGAAGAAATTAAAAAGTATCCTACTAAAGAAAAAGAAAAATGGTATGCAGCAATGAATAAGGAACTGAAATCATTAAGTGATATGAAGGTGTATGAAAATGCCAAATTACCTGTAGGAAAGAAATCCATTGGCTGCAAATGGATTTTTAAGATAAAAACAGATAAGGATGGTAATTTAATCCATAAGGCAAGGTTAGTAGCCCAAGGTTTTAGGCAGAATGCTAATGACTATGATGAGGTGTTTGCACCTAGTCTTAAGGCAGCAACCTTGAGAGCAGCTTTAGTGTGGGCAGCTAGTAAAAACTATATAGTTAACCATCTAGATGTGGAAACTGCTTACTTGCACGCCCATTAAAACATACTATTTATATGAAAAACCTGTTGGTATTAAAAGTGAAAATAAGAATAATAATGATTGTTGGTTGTTAAAGAAAAGCCTCTATGGTCTTAAACAATCAGGCTATGAATGGAACCAGTATATTGTAAAGGAACTAGACAATATAGGATTTAAAGCTGGTTTAGCCGATCCATGTCTGTTTAAGAGGGAGACAAATGGGAAAGTATCATTATTATTACTATTCACAGATGACATTGCATTGATAACTGAAACTAATGATGAAGCAAATAAAATAATAGCATCATTAGGAAAGAGAATAAAGATCAAGCAATTAGGGAGATAAAGAAGTATCTCGGTTTGAATATAAAGAAAACACGGAAAGGTTTTAAGATATCTCAGGAAGATAAGATAAGCAAATTACTAAAAGATTACAAGATGGAGTTTTGTAAGCCAGCTAACACTCCGATGAGTCAGGAGTTTAGCAACACTGATGAACAAAGCCCTGAGTTTGATAAGGTGATTTATCAATCTTTAATTGGTAGTTTGAGTTATATTAGTAATTGGTCTAGACCAGATATTTCGTACTGCGTGAATCAGTTGGCTAGATTCAATTCTGCACCATGTGAAAGACACTGGATTGCAGCTAAGAGGATATTAAGATATCTTAAAAAGACAATGAATTATTCATTGTATTTAGAACCAAAGGGTGATTTAATTTTGAGTGCTTATGCAGATGCTAGCTTTGCATCAGAAAGAGACACTAGAAAGTCGACTTCAGGAACAGCCATAATGCTGGGTAATACATTAATAGGCTGGAAGTCAATAAGACAACAGCATATAAGTTTGTCTACTATGGAGGCAGAATTCTCCTGTTTATCATTGTTATGTACAGAATTAATAATGTATAAACAAATGTTAATTGATATAGGTATAACTGTAGATTATCCTATAATTATACATGAAGATAATTCAAATGGCCACAAATATTGGAGTAAAAACAAGGAGCAAGCATACAGATCTAAGATACCTAAACGTGAGACAATCTGTAAGAAGTAAGATGATTCAGCTAGAGTACTGTATGTCGGAGGACAATTTAGCTGATAATTTTACTAAAGCCCAAGGTGCCAGTAAGCACCAGGAGAGTTGTGAAAAATATGGGGTTAGATTGTAAAGGTATTATATATTTATTTCACCCAAAGGGGAGTATGTTAGGTATAACATTGATACCAAATATGGTTTGGGTGAATAAATATATAAAACTTAGATATCATGGTTTAAGTGCTTATCACTTTAAGCACAATGCAGCAGGCAATTAGCCGATTAAGGGTGCGGCTAGAAGTTACAATATAAGGAAGCATTAGAAGCTGGAAAGCTGACTGTAACTGAGTGCTGTCTGTAACTGTGTGCTGCTGCGACTAACTGTGTCTTGCTGTGACTAACTGTGATTACTGACTGTGAGTGCCTGTGACTGAACTGTTATTGTTTGCTACTGTTTACTGAATATCCAGCGTTTGTTTCTCTGGAGAGTGAAACCGGAGGAGGAGAAGATATCTTTATCGGCTGATAAAGATATTGCAAGGACTCTTAACTTGAACTATACTAGTGAGTCTTACTGGATGGAAATACTGTGAATGACTTAATGGACTGAATGACAATGCTTAAACTCTAACTGGATTAAAAACTATTTAAACTACAAACAGTGTTTGTGTTCAGTGTGTGTATACTCTGGGGCCCTTCCGCTCTCCTTTGGTTGCCTGGCTTGACTACTGCTGCAATACTTTTCTAGGGGTTAATTCCAAAACCCTAACACATGTATTCCAACACTCCCACTCAACAACTACTCCTTATAATAGTCCCATTTCTGAACTTAGTTCTGTTTCCTGTTTCTTATAATTCTTCTTGTCCTTTTTATCCCTCCTCCTCCTTGCTGTCCTGGCTGTCCACAGAGCTGGCACTGCTGCTGCAACTTTGGTCTTGGCTGTCCAAAAGGGCTGGCATTGGAGCTGCTGGGGCTCTGGTTCTGGCTCCGGCTAGGCTCGGCGGGGCTGGGGACCAGGGTGGTGGCTGCAGTCTCTTTTGGATTCTCCTTCGTGTCTCTGGGCTTTAATGCTTTGTGAGCAACATAGGACAGACATTTGGTCAGGATGCCTTTATTGCTTCTGGTTGAAACCTCTTCCCCTGATTGAATCCTCTTGTGGCCTGGTTTCTTTTTTTATTCCTCTTGGATAGTCATTCTCAGTTAATTTATTTATTATATCAGGACTTCCAAGTCATCTGTGCCAGAGGTGGTATTCAGCTGGTTCTGACCAGTTCTGGAGAACCAGTAGCAGAAATTTTAAGTAGTTTGGAGAACCAGTAAATACCTCCTCTGACTGGAGATTTTACAGTATCCTTCCCCTGCCACGCCCACCAAGCCACGCCCACAGAACCAGTAGTAAAAAAAAATTGAATCCCACCACTGGTCTGTGCCATGTGTGAATGCAGTTTGAATGTTTCTCCTCCTTGGTAGTATTAACCCCCTGATTGCAGTTCAGCCACTATAGTTAATCTGTAATTTTAGCCTTTCCTTTTTGTGATGATGTAACTGTTCCCGTTAAAGGTTACTACATTGCCTTGTTTTGTGAGCTTCTTCACTGACAAAAATATTAGTTTCAAGAGCAGGGATATACAATACATTTTTCACAAGTTCTTTCTGGCGATACTCTGAGAAATAGCACAGTAAAGAAAACCATTTCCTATTCCTTCTGATTCTATTATTTGCCCATTAGCTGTGGTGATTTTTTCTGTTTTACTCTGGTCAAGGTGAGTAAAGAAATTTTTTGTCATTCGTCATGTGACTCAGCTCCTGAATCAACACATCATACTTTCAAAGACTTCTGGATTGAAAAAATAAATTCATTATCTGAAGAAAAATCCATTTCTTCCTTCACACTTTTGGCTTTTTGTAGTTTTTGCATTCTAGCTTTCCAGATTATGCAATCTACTTTTAAATGACCCTTTTTTCTTGCACAAAAGTATTCACATCTTCTTGCCCATGCGACAGAAGCATGTTACTATTAATGCTTTCTGTTTTACACTTATATTCATCTCTAAGCTTGCCCTTAACTTATTCAATGTTAATTCATCATCTGGACGTGCATCAAGCACAGTGACAAGCCTTTCGCAACTTTCTGGTAAACCACTAAGTAGTGCTGTGACATGAAAATCTTTTATTTCTTCTCCTATACCTCTGAGACATTCAACCATTTCCAGGGTATGCCTTGTGTAATCCTGCATATTCTGGTCTTTTATCTGTTTGGTTTGGTTTAGCTTTCTAATAAAATACAGTTTATTGCTGAGATTAGCTCCTTCACGCACCGTTTGTAATCCTTCCCACATTTCTTTAGCACTTTTGTGTGTCTGTCTGTCTGTCTGTCTGTCTGTCTGAAGGATGTTCTGGCTTCATATAGATTTCCACCCATGTTCTCTTATTAGCAGCATTTTTATCTTGAATTTCCAAGTAGTTCTGGTTTGTCTGATTTACAATTGAAATCTTTGTTTCAGCTTTTTTACTGGCCATTTTCTTTTATTTATTTATTCTGTTACAGACTTCTTTATGTTGCTGTATTTTGCACTTATTTGCTGTAGCTGGTTATGACAGGTTTGCTCTGTTCTGTGCTGAACTTTATATTTCTCCTCTAATCTGGGTTTATATTGGGTTTCCTACACTGACAGGATGCTTGCCTCCTTAGACAAAATAAAGAGAGGGAAGAGGGAAGGGCATTTAGACTTGAAAGATTCTGTTACTATAAACTTATAATACAAGTAGTATTAGCATGCATGACGTTCTAGTCTGGTCTGCCTTGAAGAAGTCACATTAATCAGTGTTCCAGACGAAATAAAATTTACTAAATAAAACTTACAAAACAGATCATACGAAATAAAAGAAAAGGCATACAAGTTTTAAAAAAATAATCACACCTGAATTATTTTTTTCTAGCAGCTGCATATATAAGTTGCAGAAAGAAACTTTGAATGGCAAAGTTTTCTTATCCTTAACTGCCAGTAAAATTTGTACATAAAATTCCTGATTCAGCCCTGGAAAATGAGTTGAAAGAAGTGTTAGTAGCTCTTCATAAAAGTTACAATGCAACAAATCAGAGTTGAGGTTTCAATATTTACCATTTTTACAAAGGCACATGACCTTTCCTCATCCAGCTCTGCTGATGGCATAATATTGAACTATAGTAATGTAGATGCTTGCTGAAATTTAGTGTTTGTAAATTGATCTAAATACCATCTTATTTGAAGCATGAATTTCTGTGACCCAGTTATACTCTGGGTGAGAGTTTACTACATTCTGTTTGTAATTCTATATCAAGGATCTTTGGTTAAGTACAGTCATTCCCTAATCTTATTCCAAGAGCGTGAGAATTTGAAAAGCCCAGTTTATATATTTTTTCTCTATTTAGAGTATCCAGGAGGAATCATATTTATCAATTAATATTAGCTGTGTCAGACCTAGATACTGCAAATTTATTTATGAACATTATGAAATGAGTATCTTTAATCAGTATTTAAACACATGCCTTTCTGTCAACTTTAATAACTTCTGCCTCTGACTGCAGGGCAACATTAGGCACATGTTTTGCTGCTTAGAATAGTATTCTTATGAAATTGGACTGTACTGATAATTAACTCCTGGGTTTAATTGGGCTCCATATCACAGCTGCAATAATGTCTTGGCTTCAAAAAGCTTGAGGGCAGTTAGTATTATTGGATACATCTACAGAAGAAGAAAGAAATATTTGCTCTTGAACTGCTCTGGGTATTTGAAGCAATCTGAACAATCAGCATAAGACACTTCCCAGAGTAGTATGGTAACTAACTATCTACTGGTGGAAGTAATAGAAGCTTTCAATTTCTTCCAGAGAATTGCCCTGGAAATAGAATCAAAGACTTGCTTAAAACCAACAAATGAGCTATTTCTGGTGGCTAACTATATTTCTCAATCAAATGGGAAATAATTATCCTTAATTATCTAAGGAACTGCCTCTCTCTAATTACACCTGCCTATACTATTAGATCTGGCAGAAGGGTATGCTTTGGGTTCCATTTGCTAGGAACTTGGCAGGTGGACTAAGAGGTCGACTTTCTTTGCTATAGTGCAGAAAACCAGGGGTGGGATTCAGTTTTTTTAACAACTGGTTCTGTGGGCGTGGTGTAGTTGGTGGGTGTGGCTTGGTGGTCATGTGACTGGGTGGGCATGGCCAACTCAACATCACTCATGTCAAGGGTGCTTCTCCTCGCCTGGCCTCTCATGATAGTGGGGATGCTGCAACAGTCATAAGTGTGAAAAATGGTCATGTCACTTTTTTCAGTGCCATTGTAACTTTGAATGGTCACTAAATGAACTGTTGTAAGTCAAGGATTACCTGTACAAAAACACAAAAAGCTTCTTTGCTTGCAAAAAGCTGCACTAAATATTAATCATTAGATTAAAAATACCTGCAAGCCAGAGTTACAAATCAGGCAGAGTGCCAGAGCACCTTGAGGAATGAAAATAGTTAAAATGCAGTGATAACTATCAAGCAGCCAACTCTTGCTCATAAAGTGAAACCCTTTAGCAGAGAGGTCATTTAAGCTCTCCAGAAAAAGCACACCCAGGAAAAGCAATCCTTAGATCCATTTGCATCACTTAAAGCTGATCTCACTCACCTCACAAGATATCCTAAGGAAATCATCCAGATTTAAGGAACGGTCACATGCCCCCCAGAAAGGCAATAAAAAATCAGTGCCAAGCTTGCATCCTGCCTCTTGGAAGTATACCCCAAAAGGACAATGCCAGATAGTACTAAAGCAGTGTGGAAGACCCCCTGCCCAGATAGAAAAAGAAACCATGAGGCAGGAAAAAATTCAAACACAATACAAATAATTAAATCACAACAGTAGCTGTTGCTTGTCGAAGCTGAATAGGGAAAATTATCCCATCAATAAACACAGGATTAAACTTCACCAAGCACAGAATTAACCTTTACCAAAAACCAGTTTTAGACCAAAATTCAAAAAGGATATGTAAACTCACGTTTGAATGTCAATCTTTCTAGCTAGCCAAGAAGTCTTGCTGAATGTCACTCATCTTGGTTCCCTGTCACTAAAAGCTTTGCTTCATTATTCAATTATTTCTTCAAAGTGCTGATTGTCCAGGGAAGTATTCCCTCCCAAAAGCAGTGTAAAAATCTTAAAACAACCCTTCCCCTTTAAGAAAGCCAAGCTTCAGAAGCTCTGGAGACAGGAAGTCTAGGCTGTCTGCCAAGAATGTAATAAGGGTGGAAAAAAACAAAAGGAGATTGCTTCTAACTACCGGTTCTCCAAAATGCTTAGAAAGTTAACCAGGGGTTCTATAGATCTGGATAGAACTGGTAGAATCCCACCCCTGCAGAGAACCCTCAACAACAAAGCAGAAAGATGCTGTAGCTCATCAATTCTTTACTTTCAGAATATTCGAGTATCTATCTCCCTAATTTCATTTTAAAAAATGAAACAGGGAGACAATTCAAGAACATCTAAGATAACGCTCCCATATATATATAAATTCCATCAGATCACATTAGTAGACTACATGTGCATGACTGCTCACGCTAGTAGTGCTATTACTAAATTTGCAGATGATACAACAGTGGTAGGACTCATCTCTGGGGAGGGTGTGAGTCTGCCTACCGAGATGAGGTGGACCGGTTGCTTTCGTGGTGTGGAGACAATAATTTGGTCCTCAACACTAATAAGACCAAGGAGCTTATAGTGGACTATAGAAGGAACAGATCAGATATCCAACCCTTGCTTATCAATGGAGACCGAGTAGAACAAGTGGCCAGTTTTAAGTTTTTGGGTGTTACCGTAAAAGACCTGCAGCACTGGTCAAAAGGGCCCAGCAGAGATTATACTATCTGAGGCTTCTCAGCAAACAATAACTGAATGAAAAACTGCTGGTGACCTTCTACTGCTGCACCATAGAGAGTATCTTAACTTACTTCACCAGTATACGGTTTGCCAATTGCACAGTGGCAGATAGGACAGCACTCCAGATGGTTAACGTCATTGCCCAGAAGATCATTGGTTGCCCTCTCCCCTCTTTGGAAGAGCTTTATAGCTCCCACTACCTTAAGAAAGTCAAAACATTCTCAAAGATCCATCTGCTAGGCACCCCTTTTTTGAACTATTACTATCTGGTGGACAGTACAGGATAATAAAAACAAGGACAAATAGGCTGAAAAACAACTTCTATCCCAGGGCAATAACTGCTGAATTCTACTGTATAGTGCAATATTAATCCAATATCAGGGGTTTTCAATTCAATGTATAGAATGTGAAGGATGCATGTTTGTGTTTATTTTCATAGTCATAATGTACACTGAAGATGGTATTTAATTTCATTGTATGAGGTGCAATGACAATAAAGTAAACTAAACTAAACATCAATGACTGGCAATTACAGATGCTCACAAAAACACTAAAAAGAATTCTGTGCCAATCAAACATGGCACACCACATCAAGACAGAATTAATGTGGTATCCAAAATTTACTACATTAGACAAACATTAAAGAAGACAAAACTGGAATAATGAACCAGGATGGACAATATCTAACAGCTACCTATTCCCTTAAAACTAATACATTTTGAGACAGGGAATACTGAAGTCATACATCACACAAATAGCAAGAAAGCCAGAATTTTTTTTGAAATTAACACTCAGAGAAATCCGTTGACCTGGATACAATCTACTTTCCAGGCCTCTAATCCAAAACATCCACAACAGATAGGTCTTGAGAATGGCCAATCAAAATGGAGACAACAACACGCCCAAATCCTGATTAATACTGAGGTATTGATCTTCTGAAGCTTGGAAAACCCAACCACAAGTTATGTTGTTCAGATTAAAATACATGTGTGAATTTCCAGTTGACAGCTAAATCTCCCAGGTCTTTTTAGTTTGTGTATAGCGAAAAAATTCAGATGGAGCTAGTTAAGAACGGCTAAATAGCATGGGCCTGTTGAAAAATTCTGCTTATCATTGCATGGAAGCTGGCTGGGAAATTCTGGGAGTCAAAGTCTACTTGTCTTAAAATTTCCAAGGTTGAGAACACTATATGGAAGAATGTCCTTTGTCTCTCAATGGAGCTTTCCATAAGTAATTGTTCCTTTGCACTTGGTACAAAAATTTGAACCTGGTCCTCTTGCATCTTTTTTATTAGGGGACTCTGAAGTTCTCTTCTCACCTGTATGATAGCCAACTCCGTGGATTCAGTTTTGAATATATGCAAATCTTTGTGCAGTGTAAGATGAAATCTTAGACACACTTTTAATCTTTTTTAATTGTATACTTTTGTATTTTTATTTGTGTTCAGATTTAATCATTGTTCAGTTTTCTGACCAAACTCCATGTGACCATTTAGATATTTAATAGATCTTGGGCTCTATGTATCTTTGTAGTGGCACATACAAAATGGTACAGAACTTTGCATTTTTAATAACAATGAGCAGCCAGGAATTTCAAAAGAAATTAGATTTGCCTAATAAAATTCACTTTTTGAAAATCCCTTTTCTGCACAATTCATAAAAATAGTTATCGAATATTAGGCCTGGTGAAAAAGCAATTGTAGCCTAAACACTGTTGCCCTTCCAATACCAATTGTAGCAATTGTAGACTCTTAATCTATATAAAATATACATACTCATACATTAGTCTGCATAAGTCTTCTTTCTCTCATTATTAAAAGGGCAAAGGCAGTTATGAATTCAAATGGAGCTATTCTATGTCTCACAAGTTCCCACTCACAAGTAGCTATTTTACACACCTTGTCTCCAAACTGCATTGTGGTACAGCATCATAGAAAAAGCTCTTATTTAGATATGTTTTAAATTAACCAAGATTAGTCAAGGAATCATTCTTAAATAGAGTCACACTGAATTTCAGTAGAACCAAGAAGAGTAGATCATTGGCAAAATATATCACAGTTCCACCTGTGACTATGCATAAATAGCCTTTTTGTAACCTTGTTTGAATTTCTACTCTGCATTTCTTTTTCTGTAATTAGCACAATTTTCTTTGCCTTCCCATAAAAGCTTCCAATTATCATAACGAAATTATGAACAAGGAAAACAAAGACCTATTACTGATGTGCATGTAGTTACTTTTATTTTGCTTAGGCATTTATATTCCTGATATTCATATACATATTGGTGCTGCTATATACTTCCACACATCACTTTGAAAATAAAGCAGAGGTTTATTTGAAGCCTAGTGTTTATTAAAATTTTAGTGCATTTATTGTACAATTTCTATTTACAAAGCTATATTCGTATTCTATTAAGGACAGATTCTCAAGCAGCATTTTTTTCTCAATCCCCAAATAAGAAAGCTGTTTGGTGCATCAAGAATTCTTTCTATTGTAGTTTCAAGATTATCTCTGCAACCCTAATGGATAGAAATTTATTCTTCTCCTAAGAAATATGGAACATTCACGACAACAGATTAAAAAAAAACCTGAAAAACTTTATTATTTGCCTCAGTTCTTATTAAATATATTTAACAATGTTCAAGTGTCCTCCAAAGCTGAATATTTTCAAAGAGAAACGAGCTGCAATCTTAAATGTGTTCATTGCATTGTGAGTGCCATATGCCACTCTGATATCTGATGTTTATTTGTTATATTTTATACCATCACTACACATTACAAAAATGACATGAATCATTAAGGAGCTGGGCATTTTGGCTAAGTGTGTTGGCATCCTGGTGATCAGAAGCCAGTATGGTTTTTAGGATTCAGAGTCAATGGGCTCAAAACAAAAAGTGAATCCCTCCCCCTAAAAACAAGAACCTTCATTGTAGAAATATAATTGTAATGTAAACGTTGTAGCAGAAATACATATAAAATTAATTAACAACACAATGGTAAATCCACAAAGCTTGCTAAGTAACTTTCTAAGTGCAAATGTGAAAAAAATTGCAATACAAAGCTTGCTAAGGTACAGACAATGGCTAAATAACCATTCCTACACACATATTTCTTATACGTGCAAAGTGGAAAAATGATCCACACCATCAATGAAAGTGTAATTTACATCAAATGCCGTCTATGCGACAATCTAGCCCACCCTGCCTGCTTAAACACAAACAAAAGCTTAGCTGATATGGTTAAAAAATCAGATACATTCTTTTATCTATGTCCATCATGTTCTCCTAAGCTAAAAAAACTGAGTACCCTACCTGACAGAGTTGAAAGCATAGAATCACTCATTCACTCACTAGAAGAACACTTAGCAACATGTTTTGAAATAACTATACAAGCAAGCCTAATCTCTCTTGAAAAAAAAAAAATACAGCACAGATAAGTGAGTACCTATCAGCTCAAAATCAAATCCCACAACAACCACAACCACTACCTTAACTACAATCACAACTACAACCAAAAATAACCACCAAACCACAGCCACAAACAATTACTATCCCTTCCAATAATTCCACAAATAATATCTCCTTATTCATCAGAGACACCATGGAACGTGAACAGAAACGTCCAAATGCCATCTTATTTGGTCTCGAAGACACAAACGAATCAGATGACATCACCAAAGTTTGCAATATCATAAGCAACTCAAATACAACAAACATCTCTCCTGAAAGATATCATTGAAATAGAATTAGAATTAGAAGAACTTTATTGTCATTGTACAAGTACAACGAAACTGTGGATGCACCCCAGCAACTGTTTGCAATACAATAAAACCAAAGCACTTAAAAATGAAGATAAGAAAAATAGAGGACCCACGTCTCCATTTGCAATTTGAGAGTACAATATCTACGAATATACACAAAATATACATCCAACACTGACTGTAATGCTTAGCCGAGTATAATACACAAGAGATGGATTGTACTGTAATATGTTATTATACATCTGAATGGGGTATTGAGATTTCACATCTTTTCACACCTTAATAAGGTAGTGACTTCATGTTTATTTGCGGTTCAGATGGCCCAGAGAAAGAAACTATTTGTTAGTCTAGTGGTGTGGGATTTTATTGACCTAAAATGCCGTCCAGATGGGAGCAGGTCAAAAAGATAATTGCCAGGGTGTGAGGGATCTTCTATGATGGCCTTGATTCTGCTTTGGCAGCAGGACCTGGCTAAGTCTTCCAGGGCTGGCAGAGGGAAACCAATGATCTTTTGAACTGTGTTTATCACCCTCTCTACAGTTTTCCTGTCCTCAACTGTGGAGCCTGCATACCACACACCCAGACAATATGTCAGAGTGCTCTCCACAGGGGCTTTATAGAAAGCCAGCAACAGCTTCTTATCCAGATTGTTCTTCCTGAGAACCCGCAGGAAGTGCAGCCGCTGAGACTTCTTCACTATGGCCTTGGTATTAGGGGACCAGGAGATATCAGCTGAAATATGGATGGCAAGGAATCTGATCGTAGGGACAATTGCCACTCATTCTCCGTTGATGATGAGTGGGGCGTGGTCCTGTCCATGTTTCCTGAAGTCCATAATCAGTTCTTTGGTTTTATGGACATTCAATGACAGATTGTTCTATGAACACCAGATAGACAGGTTCTCTACTTCTGCCCTATATGCTGTCTCATCCTCTCCAGAGATGAGACCAATCACGGTCATGTCGTCCGCAATTTTTATGATGGTGTTTGTTGCGTGGCGTGGTGAGCAGTCAAAGGTGTACAAGGCATATAGCAGGGAGCTCAAGACACAACCCTGGGGGGAACCACTACTGAGTGTAATAGTGAAAGAAAGGTGGGAGCCAAGTCTAACAGACTGTGGTCTGTTTGTCAAAAAATTCTTAATCCAGGAGCACATGGGGGTGGGGACCTGCAGATTATAAGGTTTGGTTACTAGTATATCTGGGATGATAGTGTTAAACGCAGAGCTGTAGTCCACAAACATCCTCACATAGCTCTGTTTGTTCTTCAGATGACTCAGCACTTTATGAAGTGTGATGGCCACAGCATCCTCTGTAGATCGGTTTGCTCTACAAACAAACTGATGTTGATAAAAGAGGGCGGGAGGCAGTCTCTGATGTGCTGTGAAACTAGTCGCTCAAAAACCTTCATAATGGAGCTTCTTAACGCTATGGGCCTATAGTCATTGAGAGTGTTTATATTTGTTTTTTTGGGAATGGGGATGATGGTTGAAGCCTTCAGGCATTGTGGGATGATGGCATGTGTTAAAGATAGATTGAACAGCTCTGTAAGTATTTCTGCCAACTGGTCAGCACACGCTTTAACTACTGCACCAGGAATGCCATCAGGCCCAGCAGCTTTTGGGATTTACTGCTCTCAGTGTTTTTTTCACCTCATGCACTTGAAGAGAAAGAGGTGCAGCGTCGTGGTCCTTGTGAGGCAGTATGTCCAGGTTCTTGGTGGTCTCAAAGCATGCAAAAAAGCTGTTTAGCTCCTCTGCCAGAGTGCTACTGCTCTCGCTGTTTGTTGGGCCCTGAGTACAAATACAATGACGGCTCTATGGCCCCAAGATTTTGTAGAGTTGTATGCAAAAATGAGTCCAGCAAACGCATATTCATTCATACAATAAACACCATTGCAAAAACCAGTCCCAACCACAAAAAACTTCGCTCAAGACCAGACTTATCCATACTGCAAAGAATCCTCTCCTGTGAACTCTGCGAAGAACTTAAAAACCATCTAGACAATGGAGAAAACGATCTATACATTGACTACCAAGCTGATTGCATCAAAAGAAAGTCACACAACCCACAACTCCGCATCCAACCCCACCCCATCCAATCCAACATCACTCAAAACTAGGCACGCATACCCCTAACTACGTCTATTCCAACCACAACTGGCCTTAAATGCAAGCTACTCAATGCAAGAAGCCTTGTAAATAAAATACCTAATTTCTCCTCTTACTAAATACGGCTAAATTTGACATTATATTTGTCTGTGAAACATGGCTCAATGCATCTCTCCCTGACTCCATTACCACAGTAAGAGACTATCATGTTTACTGATCAGATTGTGAAATCTGTAGAGGAGGTGGTGTTGCTATCTTCTATAAAAAGTCCCTACATCTAAAAAATATCCAAGTTACCCAGGAGCTTGCTATTCCTGAGACCATCGTCTGTGAACTGTCCTTAAATATCACATTTCGGTTCTTACTATGTTACAGAGCACCTGATTATGACATCGAACATGCAAACAAGCTAAATCCACTACTAACATGGGCAGATCCTACCCACATGCTTTTATCTTTCTTGGTGACTTCAATTTACCTCATATTAACTGGACATGCAACCTTCTACAATGCAGTAAGAAATCTGGGACTAGAACAACTAGTAACCAACAACACTAGACTTAACAACTGCCTCGATCTCATCTTCTGCAACAGTTTGAATTCAATTTACGGAATACAAATTAAAGAACCCTTTTCCAACAGTGACCACAACATGACAGACTTTTGTCTCAACATAACGTCTACACAAAAATCATCACAATGACAGAATCCCCAATTATAACTTCAAAAAAGGCAACTATGATCTTATAAACAATGATCGCTCATCCCCTGATTGGCAATTTCTATTCACTGGATGCAATGCTGTAGAAGACCATTACAACATATTTTTACTTGAAGTCAAAAGAGTCAACTATATGTACCATTAACAACTCCCAAAACCAGAAAAAACAAATTATCCATAACAATAAGGAAGCTTCAATCCAAAAAGAAATCACTTTGGTGGAAAAACAAATCTGGTCACATTACCAACTTAAAAAGCCTATACAAAAATTTATGACACCAGATAAAAACTGAATGCACCAATTATCACATTAAACAAGAAAAAACCTTCTATGCACCAATTCCACCCGCGCTTTCTACAATTTTGTAAACAACAAACTAAAAGACTTCAAGGTCCATCCCACCCCTGAAAGGACCTAATAGTAAAGACTGCAATGATGACACTATTAAAGCCAACCTCTTTAACACATTCTTTGGCTCAGTATTTGTAAACAGCAATGGATCATGCCCAGTATTTCCTAGCCAAACCACAGAAAACTACAATTATCTAATACACATCGATTTTACTGAAGACAATGTTGAAAAAGCACTATGCAATCTAAAACCATCTCTATCTATTGGACTGGACGGAATATGTGCCTACTTCTTTAAAAAGCTATGCACTGCCATAGCCGAACCTCTAAGCATAATCTTTGAAAAATCTTTCAGGACGAGCTCCTTGCCAGAACTATGGTCACAAGCCACGGTCATCCCCATCTTCAAAAAGGGAGGCCCCAGCCTAGTTGAAAATTATAGACCAATCTCTTTATGCTGCGTCACCTGTAAAGTCCTGGAATCAATTATTAACCAATCCATCATCCTCCACTTAGAAACAAACAACCTACTCTCTAATAAACAATTTGGTTTCAGAAAAAAACTATCCTGTAATCTGTAACTCTTACACTGCAAAAACATATGGACTACACAACTCGATCAGGGCAAAGCAATAGACGCAATCTACACAGACTTCTGTAAAGCCTTTGATTCAGTGGTACATGACAAACTACTCCTAAAACTAAAATCTTATGGTATCTCTGGACACCTGCATAATTGGATAGAAGCATTCTTGTCAAACACAACAAATAGTCAAAATTGGGAGCGTCCTATCAAATTCTGTACCTGTCAACAGTGGTGTCCCCCAAGGCAGCGTTCTAGGATCAACTCTTTTCATACTGTACATAAATGACCTCTGTGATCATATCAAGAGCAACTGCGTTCTCTTCGCTGATGATGTAAAGCTGTTCAACACCACAGACAGTACTGCTAACCTTCAAAAAGACCTCGACTATGTATCAGAATGGTCAAACAAATGGCAACTTCAAATCTCAACAAATAAATGCTTTGTCCTACATATTGGCAAAAAAAAAATCAGAAAATAAAATACAGGCTGAATAGTCAAGACCTTGTTGATGATCCAAATTCTGTCAAGGATCTTGGAGTACTCATCTCTAATGACCTAAGTGCTAGAGCCCACTGTAACTACATAGCCAAAAAGGCGTTAAGAGTTGTTACCTAGCTTTTTCTCTGGTAATATTACACTAATAACTAGAGCATACAAAACATTTGCTAGACCAATACTCAAATACAGCTCATCAGTCTGGAACCCACATTACGTATCTGATATTAACACAGTTGAGAAAGTCCAGAAATATTTCACAAGAAGAGTTCTCCACTCCTCTACTGGTTGTAGAATACCTTATGCCACCAGACTCGAAATTGTAGACCTAGAAAACCTACAACTATGCTGCCTTCGGTCTGATCTAAGTATAGTATATAAAATCATACATTGCAATGTCCTACCTGTCAATGAATACTTCAGCTTCAACCATAACAACACAAGAGCAAACAATAGATACAAACTCAAGTTTAATCGCACCAAACTTGATTGCAGGAAATACAACTTCAGCAACAGAGTGGTCAATGTGGAATACTCTACCTGACTCTGTGGTTTCTTCCCCAAACCCCAAAAACTTTAACCTTAGACTGTCTACTATTGACCTCACCCCTTTCTAAAGAGGTCTGTAGGGGGCGTGCATAAGTGCACCAACGTACCTACCGTCCCTGTCCTATTGTTTCTTTTATTTTTTTTAATTTTTCTTATATGTATCCATATATTCATAACTATGTTTTTACTTATACCTATTATCTTGTAAGCAATTGACAAAAATAAATAAATAAAAATAACATTCTTTTTTCTAGCCAGTTTTCCACAGCACTTTGAATTTGATGGTGAATAGACAGAATAGAAAAGGATGCAGTGGCTCAGTGGCTGAGACGCTGAGCTTGTCGATCAGAAAGGTCGGCTGTTCAGCGGTTCGAATCTCTAGCACCATGTAATGGAGTGAGCTCCCATTATTCTTCTAGCTTTTGCCAACCGAGCAGTTCGAAAGCATGTAAAAATGCAAATAGAAAAATAGGGACCACTTTGGTGGAAAGGTAAAGATGGAAAGGTGTGCCTTCAACATTTAGTCATGCTGGCCACATGACCGTAGAGAGCACTGGCTCTTTGACTTTGTAATGGAGATGAGCACCACCCCTAGAGCCGGAAATGACTAGCACATATGTGTGAGGGGAACCTTTACCTTTACCTTAGACAGAATAGAATTTATAGACTTGGAAGAGACTTTGGAGGTCTTGTAGTCCAACTCCCCACTTAGGGAAGAAACCCTACACCATTTCAGACAAATGTTATCCAATCTCTTCTTTAAAATGTGTTGGAGGATTTACAATAGGGGTGTCAAATTCAAGGCCTAGGGACCAGATCTGGCCCACAGGTTGCTTAGATCTGCCCCCCTGGAAACAGTGAAGGACTGGCCCATGGTACCTCTGCCAACAAAAATGGAGCACAGGAGGTTCACACGCGGCCCTCTTGAGCTCTGTTTTTGCTGGCAGAGGGTTGCAGGAGGCCATCACAGCTGAAAACAGAGCTTGGGAGCCCTTTTTTGCTGGCAGAGTGCTCAGGCCACCACAGGCACCCCTGACATGAGTAATGTTGGGCTGGCCATGCCCACCCATCCCGGCACCCTGAGGTCAAACACAACCCTGATGCGGCCCTTAATGAAAATGAGTTTGAGACCCCCTATTTACAACTTCTGGAGGCAAGTTGTTCCACCGATTAATTGTTCTGTCAGGTTAAATAAATGAATGAATGTTCAGAATGATATACTTTTATTTCTAGTTAAGACTTAGGTATCTCTACCCCCTGCCCTAAATACTCAGAACTTGAGAATTCCAATTTATCTATGATTTTGCTTTCCAGGTAGAGAAGCTGATTATCCACATGTCTTGCCTTCCAATCTGTGGATTGCAATAATGCAAGTGACATGGAAAACCATTTGACTGGTTTTACTCTGTTGGTTATAGTTTGCAGGCCCACAAAAATTGAAGGTGGAAGAGTACTCAGTTCCTGACCAATAAAAGTTATAAATGTGTCTAAAATGCATATAAGGCATTATTCATAAATATCTGTGCCATGTCTAATTTAGCCCCGAAATCAGCTGCTTGGCATTTCTCTTCCTTTTCTACATTGGCTATTTTTCAGCACCCATCCCTCCTCAGTTTTTGGAAATAATTTATATTTTCTAGTATAGTGGCCAGCATAAGGTCTCTTGGATCAAAGGAAATGAGTTCTCTAAGCCAGTTTATTTTTTATGCTTGTCTTTTAGTAACAGTGTATGCTGGATTCCATATAGTATCTGGATAAATGTGGGAAATATTTAACTTTACAATGTTTCTACATTCCAGTTTATTTCCCTTCCCTACCCCTCGATGCTTCATTTAATGCATATATCAACTGCTTTAGGTTAAGCCCTTGGGTTTGCAAGTAAATTACTGTAAATCACAAATAATTGGTATTCACCACTCCAATAGCAATTTCACACTATGGTTATACCCTGTTACATCCCCTACCCCCAGGATTTCAAGTATCTTAGAATATTTATTCCATACAAACTATTTTAAAGTGACTCATTTTCTGAATGTTAAGTATTGTGGCATTCTGTGATTCTCCGCCAACCCCCATTTAATATTTCCCATGAGATTGGAAAAATGCTGAAATTCCTCTGAGTTTTTAAAAAGATGGATTTTAATTAACTGTCCAAAGAGAGGTTTATAGCATAGTCTATTTAGACTCAAGTGGTGTTAATATATTTCCTAAAAAATACCTGGCATGATGAATTATTTGTAACAGTTTCGGTGAAGGTGTGTGTGTCTATATAATTTTTATTTAACAATGTTTTTTTATTTTAACAAATCATTTAATTTTTTCTTTCTTGTTTTAATTTTCTGATTCACAACATTTGTACATACTTTATATATTTATGAGAATCCTTTTGGATATCTTTCTGTTGAAAATGTGAGATAAGGATATCAAAATCTACATTTTTCTGGAAAAAGCAAAATAGTACAACTGTCCCATAAAGCTGCTTTTAAATGAGAAGGAATTGCATTTGATATCTTTGTGTTCCAATCTTAATTACTTGATTATTTATTTGTTTGTTTGTTTTTCTTCTGTTGATGAATAATAGCCTCATGACTGGTAGATAGCTTTTGTGCAATCTGCCTGTGCAATAAAGGTGGAAGAAACACTCTGAAGATGGTAATTATGTAGTTACATCAAATAGATTAAAAAAAAAAATAGAAAAGGGAAAATTAAGATCTGCTAGAATCGATTACAGATGTCTGCAGTTTCTGCTTTATTTAATTGCTGTAACTCCCTCTGCTTCCCAGCTATCTTGACACCAATACATTGAAAGATCTCATGATGCCATGACACAAGCCTCACTCTCTCACTTTCACCTAAAGCAACCAAATTACTTTGAAAATAAAACATAATATTATTAGCATGTAATCAATAATCTCTCTCTCTCTCTCTCTCTCTCTTTGTGTGTCTGTGTGTGTGTGTGGTATCTCCTAGCAAAGGTTAATGAATAAAGGCAGAATCAGACCTTGCATATCTTTGGTGTGCTACATTGCAAAGATAAGACAAAGGAAGAAGGCACACACAATGGAACTTACAGTGTGATATTAGAGTGGTTTAGATAAACCCATCCACATGTCCACGTTATTTATTTATTAGGTCAGCATGCTAGCCATATTATCTTTGAAATATATGCACTATTTGGTTTAGTGGGCTACACATTCCTAATTAATTCTTGTTCAAGATAAGTTCACCTTGCTACGAATTCTTTTTTACAAGGGCATGTTAAGCAATTCTGATGTATGCGGAAAGAGGGGATTTGGTAGTCAATGCAACTCACATGCATATTGGGGAGGGAGCACTGTTTACTGCCACACATACAAATACTTAAACAGCAGAGTTCTTTGTCATGATGTTGCAATGAGTATTATCCTGTCTCATAGATGCCAGTGTATCCCTGCACAAATTCTGGAAATTATCATAAATATTGGTGCTAAGATCCTTTAGATTTTTAAGCTGCTTTGGTTTTCTTAAAGATTATTTAGAACTAATATTATCCAGTTTGTGAGAGTGTTAACATTTTAACAGCTGTCATCATTCTAGCTTGGATCTGAAAAGGGAAAAGAAGATTTCAAAAAGATTTTTGTTTTGATTTCAAAGTTATTGATATTCTGAAGAAGCTCAAACCATTTTTTCTGCTTTTATGATTTCTTACAGCATTTACTATGATTGTATTTTCAAATTTGCATGATTAAGAAACCACTGCAATTCTTGCACATCTAAAAACTCATTTAGTCTTGGTGGCTTGGCATAACCGTTGTAGCCTTATCACTGTTTCTTTCCTGGACGTCAATCTTGTAATTTGAGAGCAGTTTTAAAAGAACAGGACAGATTCTCGTTGAACATACATCAAAAAATACTACCCGCCCTTCTAAATTTCAGTGAGACAAATATTGGCACAATTGCTTAAGGTATTACTCATCATTGGATTATGTGCAATCAAGCAATTTTTTTTAGTTCACTGGAAAAAGATGTGGAAAAAAAAAACCTCTAACCCCACCCTTTGCACACTAAATGACATATTGAACATGCTTTGAAAATCTCTAGCTTAAATCAGCTGGATTTAATTTTCATTCTGTCCGTGGAACTTGGACTTCCAGCGTATATGTAATAAAAAACCCATATTCAATAAAGTCAACAATATTACTTCAAAAGTATTCCTATCTAAGGAACAGAGATTCAAGGTCTCTTATCACTAGCAGGAGATAATCATATAGTGCAGCAGGTGAAAAGAAAACACCTGCTGTGAAGTTTTATTCAGTGTAAAGATGCTGGAAAGATGCCAGGTTTTTCTGGAGCCACAAGACACACACACTACTCTGCACAGATAATTGAAGGAAAGTCATCTACAAACTTTACTAAGTACAGTTACAACAAATGCTAGAAGAGGGTTTTTTCATGAAAAGAATCAGAGTGCAAGACCATTTACTGGTAATATATATATATATACTGATATATGTTCATTCAAGGTAACATTTTACAAAAGCTTGTGATAGCTGCATAAATATTGGAACCGTGCTACAATATTTCCATTGCTATTCTACTCAATAGTCTGCTCCACATTTATTTATTGAATTCATATTGCCACCTATTTGCCCATGGCGATTCAAGGTGGCTTACAGAATATAAAACTACATTTAAAACAATAAAACTAACAAAAAAATCAAATAAATTAATATAGTACCATATAACAAAATAACCCCCCCACCTCCCACCCTCCACCCTGGCAACAGCAGATCATACAAGTCATTTAATGGGCTCCATTTGCTCTGGGTTCTTCAGACCCGCTGGCAGAACAAGATCTTCAGTGCCTTCCGGAAGAGTATTAGAGTGGGGGCCATTCTAATATTTGGGGGAATGATGTTCCAGAGAGAGGGAGACACCATGGAGAAGACCCTTCTTCTAGGTCTCACCAGTTGTATCTCTGGGATGGGACCTGCAACATTCCCTGCCTCCCCTCTCTGATGGGTCAGATAGATGTGACCGGCAAGAGACGGTCCCTCAGATAACGTTGTCCCAAGCCATGAAGGGCTTTAAGGATCTTCATTTTCATCTTTAAAGGTCTTCATCCAGCACCTTGAATTGCACCCGGAAGCAAATCAGCAACCAATGCAGCTCCTGCAGGAGAGGTGATACATGTGCACACCAGAGTCTACACAAAACCATATGGGCCACTGCATTTTGCACCAACTGGTAGCTCGGCGTTTCTTTGATAAGTCCATTTTGCACAAGGAGAGGACCTGAGATTATTCACAAGTGCTCCGGACATCTGCTGCTTTCAAGATAGCAGTGCCTGGCAGATATAGAACTCTAGAAAATGATTTAGGGGCCATCTAAATCAGGGAAAACAATCTAAACAGAGTTTGGATGTAGCATTTGACTGGATGAGAACCAACGTGCTGAAGCCATAAATCCTCTATGAAGGATGTGTGGTATATTTTTATATAGCCTAGAAAATACATAAAGGACTGATTTCTACACCTATAAAATTTGGGTGAGCATGGCTATATCTTTCAGTAGTTAAAGGGACTAAGTCCAATAAGATGTTTAATATAGTTAACTGAGATAATAATGTATTTAAATAATTTCTTTGGTGTATGTAATTGGTAGTGATAATTAAGTTTCTCTAGGAACTGTAACTATATATATATAAAAAATATTACACACTAAAGTTGAAGATGCTTCTCTCCAAGAGTAGGATTATAGAATTTGGATTGAATCATGCTTACATGTACTTCAACACCACTCACTTCAAGGATGCAAACCAATATTCATATTTTAGGATTAGAATATGAAATGTGATAGAAAAGTATAATAATAGTTATGTTTCCAGATGAGAACTAAGTTGATCTGATCTAATAGTCCATAAAAGGATATTTAAGATATTTTTAAAAAAATATTTAATTAAGTGTTTTGAGTATTTAGTTACTGGATTGAGAAATATGGGGGTGGGGTTTGATCCATGAAATAAGATTTTAGTTTAACTATTAAATATGCTAATCCTTGCGTTTATATTAAACAACATCTCTTTGTTTCAGAATGCAGTTCCTGAAACCCATGTAAATGATTTAATCGCATGGCTCTTTACATAGATTTGCTTCATCTAGCAGCTAATTGAAAAGTGTTTGTGGACTCCACTTTGGCAAAGGATGCATTGTTTCCTTCCTTGTAATGATTTACATGCTGATATTGTGGTTGTGACAGGTGAAGGCTACTCTTTTATTAATTGTTTTTTAAAGGGTTATAGAAACATACAATATTAATATGCAGTTCTCAATTTATAGATGCATTTTTCCAAAGAGTTAATCATCTTACTAGCTTACTGCAAAATAATCAGTAGCACAGCAAGGAATATATGAATTTTATAACATTGCTGGCTTTCTTTCTGTCTTGGGAGCTTCAGAATGGATGCACATGATAATGCATGCATTGCCACACTATGATTAATGGGGTGAGAAAAAGAAAGCCAAAAAAGTCTTTTCATTTCTTCAAACTGCAGCCAATGTATGATGCTAGACATAAAATCATTGATGTTGTTGCCAAATTCTCAGGATCACATTGTGATTTATTCAGACTCAATCAGGGCTAGGTCAGCCTTTTGAAAATGGTCATGTTCAAGGAGACTTGTTAATAAATAAATAGAGCACTATCCTTATAAGTAAAGTCTAATGTTTTGAAATAATGTTTTTGTCTGCTTTCAAGAATAAAGAATACTACCTTTTGAGAATGAATAATATTATCTTTAATCTGTAAATTATGTGAAACAATTTGACTTCTGAATCTGGTATGTCAAAAAAGGAGCAAATCATAGTTTGTAGCTACCACGTATCAATCAATAAACCATGGTTAGAAATTGAATTTATTAGCCAACCCTTCTGGCACAAGCCAAGTTGTGATCCTTGAAGTAGCACACATGTCTTAAAATATTAGAGTTGGAATTTAGTGTGGAATCTGCAAAAGCATTTCAGACAGATGGTCTCTCAGCCATATTCTATGAATATACCACTTCACAAGCAATGTTCCTCTAGTTTCTGTCTTGCTGTGAGTTTAAAAAAATGTTTTGTGCAGTTTTTCCCAAATGAAGTATAAATTTGCACACCACAATATGCATGTAAAAGGAAATTATTCATACATGTTAAAATGTTTTACAAATTTCTTATCTAAAGTATAGAAATCAGAATGTTTAATAGTATGTACATTTATACATTATACTTGTTGATCACTATGTATGGAATTATTCCCAGTTGAACAGAATTATTTTCATCAGGCTTCTGGTTTGAGTCTCTTCGGTGACGGACCGAAATCCGCGATCGTGTGCAGTTTCGATCTGTGCTCGCCACCAGAGCGCCCCAAGCCGGCTGGTTTCGGGGCTAAGCCACCCCGTAGAGGTGGTGAAGAAGGGGGAGACTGCCAGCAGGGTCGAGGAGAGCCGCATCTCTCTTCCCCAGTTGGCCATTACTCCCTTTCCCGAAGGCGGTTGCAGCGGTGGTCAGAAATGGCCACCTCAAAGAAGAACTGAACCGGAAAAGAATGTGCAGGAGGAAGATAAGAAGAGAAAGTTTTGGTTGACCACAACCCTACCTCAACCGATCCACCATCACCCAAGACTAGGCATGCACGCCCCTAACTACCTCAATTCCAACTACTACTGGCCTTAAATGCAAAATACTCAATGCAAGAAGCCTCGTGAATAAAATACCTGAATTTTTCCTCCTACTAAATATGGCTAAATTCGACATTATATTTGTCTGTGAAACATGGCTCAATGCATCTCTCCCTGACTCCATTACCACAGTAAGAGACTATCATGTTTACCGATCAGATCGTGAAATTCGTAGAGGAGGTGGTGTTGCTATCTTCTATAAAAAGTCCTTACATCTAAAAAATATCCAAGTTACCCAGGAGCTTGCTCTTCCTGAGACCATCATCTGTGAACTATCCTTAAATATCACAATTCGATTCTTACTATGTTACAGAGCACCTGATTATGACATCGAACATGTAAACAAGTTAAATACATTACTAACATGGGCTGCATCCTGCCCATACCCTTTTATCTTTCTTGGCGATTTCAATCTACCTCATATTGACTGGACCCTAAATGAATGTACAACTGAAATCATACACACAACCTTCTACAATGTTATTACAAATCTGGGACTGGAACAACTAGTAACCAACAACACTAGACTAAACAACTGCCTCGATCTCATCTTCTGCAATAGTTTGAATTTAATTTACGGAATACAAACTAAAGAACCCTTTTCCAGCAGTGACCACAATATGATTGACTTTTGTCTCAACATACGCCCACACAAAAATCACCACAATGATGTAATCCCCAATTGTAACTTCAAAAAAGGCAACTATGATCTTATAGACAACGATCTCTCATCCCTTGATTGGCAATCTCTATTCACTGGATGCAATACTGTTGAAGACCATTACAACATATTTTTACTTGAAGTCAAAAGAGTCATCAAACTATATGTACCAACAACAACTCCCAAAACAAAACAAAAAAGCAGATTACCCATAACAATAAGGAAAGTTCAATCCAAAAAGAGATCACTCTGGCGGAAAAACAAATCTGGTCACGTTGCCAATTTCAAAAGCCGATACAAAAATTTATGCCACCAGATAAAGACCGAATGCATCAATTATCACATTAAACAAGAGGAAAACCTTCTAAGCACCAATTCCACCCGTGCTTTTTACAATTTTGTAAACAATAAACTATAAAATAAACTCAAGGTCTATCCCACCCTTGATAGGACCTGATGGTAAAGACTGCAACGATGACACCATTAAAGCCAACATCTTTAACACATTCTTCAGCTCAGTATTTGTAAACAGCAATGGATCATGCCCAGTATTTCCTAGCCGTACCACAGATAACAACAATGATCTAATACATATCGATTTTACTGAAGACAATGTTGAAAAAGCACTACGCAATCTAAAACCATCTCTATCTATTGGACCGGATCGAATATGTGCCTACTTCTTAAAAAAGCTATCCACTGCCATAGCCAAACCTCTAAGCATAATCTTTGAAAAATCTTTCAGGACCAGCTCCTTGCCTAACCTATGGTCACAAGCCACAGTCATCCCCATCTTCAAAAAGGGAGACCCAAGCCTAGTTGAAAATTACAGACCAATCTCCTTATGCTGCGTCACCTGTAAAGTCATGGAATCAATTATTAACCAATCCATCATCCTCCACTTAGAGACAAACAACCTACTCTCCAATAAACAATTTGGTTTCAGAAAAAACTATCCTGTAATCTGCAACTCTTACACTGCAAAAACATATGGACGACACAACTCGACCAGGGCAAAGCAATAGACGCAATCTACATAGACTTCTGTAAAGCCTTTGATTCAGTGGTACACGACAAACTACTCCTAAAAATAAAATCCTATGGTATCTCTGGACAACTGAATAACTGGATAGAAGCATTCCTGGCAAACAGACAACAAATGGTCAAAATTGGGAGCGTCCTATCAAATTCTGTACCTGTCAATAGTGGTGTCCCCCAAGGCAGTGTTCTAGGACCAACTCTCTTCATACTCTACATAAATGACCTCTGTGATCATATTAAGAGCAATTGCGTTCTTTTAGCTGATGATGTAAAGCTGTTCAATACCACAGACAATACTGCTACCCTACAAAAAGATCTTGACTATGTATCAGAATGGTCAAACAAATGGCAACTTCAAATCTCAACAAATAAATGCTCTGTCTTACATATTGGCAAAAAAATCAGAAAATAAAATACAAGCTGAATAGTCAAGATCTTGTTGATGACCCAAGCTCTGTAAAGGACCTTGGAATACTCACCTCTAATGATCTAAGTGCTAGAGCCCACTGCAACTACATAGCCAAAATGGCATTAAGAGTTGTTAACCTAATCCTACGTAGCTTTTTCTCTGGTAATATCACACTACTAACCAGAGCATACAAAACATTTGCTAGACCAATACTCAAATACAGTTCATCAGTCTGGAACCCACATTACGTATCTGATATTAGCACAATTGAGAAAGTCCAGAAATATTTCACAAGAAGAGTTCTCCACTCTACTCGTTGTAGAATACCTTATGCCACCAGACTTGAAATTCTAGAACTAGAAAACCTTGAATTACGCCGTCTTCGGTCTGATTTAAGCATGGTATATAAAATCATACATTGCAAAGTCCTACCTGTCAATGAATACTTCAGCTTCAACCATAACAACACAAGAGCACACAATAGATACAAACTCAAAGTGAACCGCACCAAACTTGATTGCAGGAAATACGACTTCAGCAATAGAGTGGTCAATGTCTGGAATACTCTACCCGACTCTGTAGTTTCTTCCCCAAACCCCAAAAACTTTAACCTTAGACTGTCTACTATTGACCTCACCCCTTTCCTAAGAGGTCTGTAGGGGCGTGCATAAGCGCACCAACGTGCCTACCGTCCCTGTCCCTATTGTTTCTCTTATTCTTCTTTTATTTTTCTTATATGTACCCATTTCGTGTATTCACAACTATGTATACACTTATACTTATTATCTTGTAAACAATTGGCAAATCAAATAAATAAATAAAATAAATAAATAAACGGACGGCTATCATTAGTTAGGAAGCTAGGTTTCATCTGGGTGCCTGGTTGGGGTGTGTTTGAGCTGGAGGTATCAGGGGGGATCTGTTTGTGCCCAGGTGTTTGCCTGGCTAGTGGTGTGGAGATTTTTTTATTTGTGAGTGCAGGCTTCCAAATGATTGACAGTCTGGTGGAATCATCTCTTCTATTCATGCTTTCTGGTCTTTTTTCAATCTCTATGGCTTCTCTGATGATTCTGTGGCTGGGGTTTTCTATAGTGGCTAGGGTTTTGGTGCCATTGAAGTTGATGCTATGACTTGTGGCTTCCATGTGTTGGACTAGTGAGGAAGTGTGTTCCAGCTTTTTGACTGCATTTTTGTGTTCATCCAGGCGGGTACTTATTCTTCTATTGGTCTGTCCAATGTACGTGGCTGGGCATGATGCACAGGGGACTTCGTATATGCCTTGGTTTTCCAGGTCAATTTTATCTTTGGGGTTTCTAAGGATGGCTGCTATTTTTCTGTCTGTTTTGAAAAAACCATTCTGGCACAGGAAATAGGCTGCCCCAAATTTAAATCTGAAACCACTGTAAAAGTCTGACTCACAGATGGACACTATACAGAAGCCTGATGATGGCAGATGAGAGTCTGCCGAAACGTTGCTACAACTTTAAAAGCACAACTACTATGACGTGGGAAAATACCCAAACTAAGCCAAATGCCATACATATAAGTACCCGCGAAAACTTAAGAAAACAAAACTTAAGAAAACACACACACACACACACACACACACACACACACACACACACACACACACACATATATATATATATATATATATATATATATATATATATATATATATATATATATATATATATATATATATATGTTATGTCCCACCTTCTAAAATAAACAGTTAAGGCTGAAAGCAGCAGTCCTTGTAAAGAAAGGCAGCAAACAGGAAAATGTTATGTCCCACCAAGTAAACAGATAAGGCTGAAAGCAACAGTCCTTGTAAGAAAGGCAGCAAACAGGAATTTTCACAGATAGCTCAATAAGTAAAAGTTCCAACGAACTAAATCCAAGACTCAACAAGATTCTTCAGATCAAAATCCTTCACAAAATAATTCCAATAAGTAGAAGTTCCACAATTAAATCCAAATCCCAACAAGATATTTCAGATCAAAATCCTCCAAACTGTGCTCTTCAGTTCTCCTTGCAAATAGACACTTTGTTCCGGACAAAGTGCAAAGTCATATCTCTCCCTTTATAGAGTAACTAATTAGTCTAATTGCTGGTCTGCTCTCCTACTGTATCCTCGTTGGTTCCTCCTTGTCAGGAGACGTCTTGTCCTGACATCTACCCAGCAATCATCAAATTATCATCTTCTTCACCTGAAGATATCATTTGTTCCTCATTATCACCGTTCCCGGCTGACCACCTAATTGAAGGGTGGAGGAGTTTGAAGGTTCAAGCCGATCTTGCAAATCAAATGCATTCATCTCCTCCTCATCGTTAGAACTTGCTGATTCATATAAGTCCTCCTCGCTGGAGCTGTCATTCAAAAAACCTGTAGCGCGGGAGAAAACCCGAATAACCAAAGATCCACATACAAATACCCGCGAGAACCTCAGAAAACATATATATATGTTCTTTTTAAGAATATAGTGTGTATTTTAAGAGTGTACCAAGCAGAATTCGATTGGAAGTTATGTATTATATTGAATGCTATAATCTTAAAGGTATACATTGAAGCTTAAATAAGAGTTTGAATGGATAAAATTAAAAGATATAAAGGGGAAAATTTGTATATTGTTGATTCTTCAGCCAAAAAAATCTTTATACTTTGCACCAGGCTAGAAATCAGGAGAATGTGAGTTCTAGTCATAACATAGGTGTGAAAGCTGACTGGCTAACTTTGAGCTAGTCACTGTCTCTCACCCCAGCTCATCACTCAGGGTTGCTGCTGTGAGGAAAGTAGGAGGAAGGAATATTTGGTATGTTTTTGCTTTGAGTTATTTATAAAAATAATGAAGGAGGGATAGAAATATTTAAACAGGATCTAATCTAATATTATTAATTCCAAAAGAGATGTCACAGTTAGCTATTCATCTGATATCAAATACAGTTGTCTTCTGGAACTTAAAAGATGGACGCACAAAACATTTATAAATCTGATTGGAGGACTGGTATCAGAAGAATCGGTATCTTATGATTCTAATAGGCTTTAGCTTTTTGACTCCATTGAACTGAGCCTCCTAGGTATTGACTTCTTATCTTATTATCATGCTGGATTATGTGCCTCATTAGATTACTCTTCCTCTGGAGAAGCAGTGACAATAAAACATTCAAAATTTCTGGAGCTAGCCTAAACTTACAATTGTTTAGCTCCTTAAAGCAAC
Organism: Notechis scutatus; assembly: GCF_049901735.1. NCBI lineage: Eukaryota > Metazoa > Chordata > Lepidosauria > Squamata > Elapidae > Notechis > Notechis scutatus. The sequence continues at coordinate 227,475,717 of NC_142010.1, read as the reverse complement.
ATTTAGCAATTGGGTCAACTTTCTTTTATTCTGGAAAATATTCTAACAGACAATCATAATTTCAAATTTTGCCCAAAGAGCAAAATTTCTTGACAACCCTTGTACTTCATTTAGTGGTCTGAATGTCACAGTATCAACAATTTGCTTAAATTTAATAATTTTAAATAGACAAGGGAATCTCTATTTTATAAACATAGATCTATAGAACATCAAGAAGACAGTGAGATGCTAACTGGACTCACACATAACAAAATATTTCAGATAATTTTAGCAGTTCTCAACAAATACAATAGGTTTTTAATACCTTGATTGTGAATTGATAATATCTTAACTATGTTTCTACTTATAACTTTTAGCACTTAGCCAACCTTGTTTTTACCTCCATTTCCTCCAGCTACATCTGAATGTAAACCTTACAGTCTAGCCACTCTAGGCACCAGTTGGAGAGAACTGTAGCTCATGAAAGCTTAATACAACGTGTCAGTTGTGTTAGTTGAAAGATGTTACCAGACTCTTTCTGGTTGGTTGTTGTTGTTTTGGTCATAGTAGATTAACAAGCTTCTCCTCTTACAACATGAGCATAAAAACAGGCTGTTTACTATTTTGTTGAGGAATGTTGCCCAGTATAGACATAAATTTGCCAGTTCAGTAATTTCCCAGGTCGTTCTTCCCTTGACGATATAAACTTTTGCTCGCTATCAGTCTTCTGGGACTTCGCCATTTTCTAGCAGGTCTCAGTACTTAGCTGTTTTGTGATCACTTTTACTAGTTTCTATCACACCTTAGGATATAATTCATCTAGTCCTGAATTTATTAGTAGTTATGCTTTCTTTTAACTCACTTTGTCTGTCAGGATGTGCAGGTCACTGATTTTAGTAGTGGCGCCAAAATTTCCAGCTAGTCTTTTGTTTACTTTCTGAGAGAAGTTAGATATAAAATATCAACTAAGATGCTCTACAGTTTCTCAATATGTCATTACCAATTGATCCCTTTCTCCTCACAACTGACCTACAACCTCTGCTTTTCGTTTGTTGTTTTGGACACTTTTCTCAAGTTTTAATTCATTTTTCAGCTTTAACTTTTCTGATATAGTGTCCAGTGTTCCTGATGACTGGTTGTATCCTCCTTTGGTTATACATTCTTCCTTCCATTTCCTGTATATATTGTATTCCCTTTTCTTTTCAGCATTTCATAAAGTTTGTGCACATCCACATTGCTGTGGTGGCACAGTGGTTAAAGCCGTGGTGGTGCAGTGATTAGAATGCAGTACTGCAGGCTACTTCTGCTGACTGCTGGCTGCCAACAGTTCGAGTCTCACCAGCTCAAAGTTGACTCAGCCTTCCATCCTTCCAAGTTTGGTAAAATGAGGACCTAGATTGTTGGGGGAAATATGCTGACAATATAAATCACTTAGAGAAGGTTGTAAAGCACTGTGAAGCAGTATATAAGTCTAAGTGCTATTGCTATTTCTATTTTTAGATTTTTCTGCAATAATTATTTGAAATTTTACCTTCAATATCTTGTTTTGCAATATCTTTTCTGGACACCGGTTTTTGTCAGGATTTAAAACCATTGGATATGATCTACCTTCTGTCTAAATTAACCAAAATTTGCTCTTCTGAAATCCAATAAGCGTCCTCTTTGACCTCATTCTTCTATTTGATATAACAAACTCAAAAAGCATGATCACTTTTTTCCAAGAGTCTAATCATTTTTTACTTCTTCAACTAATTCTTTATTTTTAGGAAAAAGATCCAGAATAGTAGACTCTTTTTTTTCACTCTCTGACAAATGAAGTTGTCAGCAAGAAAGTACAGAAGTTTGTTGGACCTCTGATTCATGTTTTCTGTTTGAAAGTTTGGGCATTGAATGAATAAAGACCTCATTCATATCTTCTGCCCAGATTAAAATGAACTTATTTTTTTTAACAAGTTTTATTCAGTTTTCCATATTTTAACGTCTCTTTTTAGTGAACAGCATGATTACAGGTTTCACATATACATACAGATATGACCATGGTTACATATTCAATTTTTATATCCAATTCCTTATCTTAAGAGTGCTTTTATACATTTTCTATTTTATTATATTACCAAATATTTACCTCATTATTTAATTCACTTATGATAACTTCATAATCATTATACTTTAGTACTTTTAACTGTCACATTTGTATATTTCATCTTATATTCTAATTAAAAAAACACTTCTTCTATAAATTGGTTTCCCTCCTGAAATCTCAATATAAGTGTGCCACCTCTAAGTTATAAATTCATTTATTTTCACCCCTTTTAAATCTCGTTAAAACATTTAACATTATTACCTAAAACATTAAACTTAATAATCCCTTTAAAAGTACATAGCATATATAAATCAGATTCTGCATGATTTTTCTCCTTTTAAATTTCATTAAATTCCCCCCCCCAAAAGGACATATTAATCTACTCATTCAAACAGTAAAACAATCCTAAGCCCTAAAGTTAATTCCATTTCAGCTCTCCTCCTATATCATTTCATTTATTTCCATATTTTTAATACACATATTCCATTAATTTTTCCATTCTTATTTAAACCAAAAAAGCCAACATTCCAATCTTAAAAATATTTCAATATATCTAATATACTTATTCCATTATTTGTTACAATTATCTCTCTACATACAGAGGAAGAGCATTAGATTCCATTATCTGAAAAATAACAATTCTGTTTTTCCATCTTGTCAGTCTATATGTCCCTATTTTGTAACTATAAATTTATTTATATTACCCCTCAATACCATGCAGAATCCCCTTTCTATATAATAATCACCCATTATCTCTGTGCCCAATTAAGGATTTCCCCATTTTTTTTTAACCATTCCCATATTTCTTTGTTTCCAAATCCTGTTTCTTGTCCCTTCTTTCCCCGTCTTTTCTCCTTTGTTCTTTCACTTCAGTTTTTATCCCTCTCTCTATTTATAGCTTCTTTTTGCCCTTTGAATTTCTGCTGACTCTTTTTCCCTTTTTTATTTTTTGAATATTCCCCTTTTTATTTAATTTCTTAAATTTTCTGTATTTATTTCCAACTCTTTTCTTCTTTCTTTCGAGAGTTCTTGGTTCTCGATGATCACTAAAGATGGTCTCTTCTATGATTTGCTCCACCTCCTCTTCTGCCTTTTTGTCTTTGTTGTTCATATTCTGCTGTCGCATTTTCAATAAATTTTAAAGCAAAACCCAGCGATTCATCTCATTCTTGTAGTGTTTCTTTCATTTTTCTGAGTTCCATTTTTAATGCCAGAAGAGAAATTGCCATTTTACAACTTTCTGATTCACAATTTAATCCAAATAGTATCTTTAAAGTTTATTTCCAACAGTCAACTTTTCTTCCTCTCAAGTTTTTAAGTCTCCGCTAATCCAGTGCCAAATTCATGTCAGAATCAGCATCTAATCCAAAGGCAGAATCTTCCTAATTCTTTCTTTGTTACAATGTTTCAATTTTTCAAGTTCTTGCTTTATTGTATCAATTTCCATGCAATTTCAAGAAACAAGAGTTTTTTTTAAAAGAAAAACAAGTTGAGTTTAACTGAGATGGCACTCTTTATTATGCTGTCTTCACCTCCTCTTTTCTTTTTTCTTCTCTATTATTCAGAGCTTTTTAAACCACAATTTTCCAACAAGAAAAAGATCAAATCCCATTGATGTTAAATTTCCTCTTTAACAGTATATAGTTCAGCTTTATTAGTGCCAATATAAAATCAAAGTATACTTTTCCAAGTTGATTATATAATTCCTTCTCCAGCTTCTACCTTTTGCGGTTTCGAAGCCCTGATGCTATCAAAAGCAATTCACACCTTTTTTTCTCTCTTTCTCTTCACTGCTTAGTTCCCTTCTTAAAGATTCTTTGAAATGTTAATCCTGGGGGTATCTTCCATTTGATTATATCGTTCCGTTCCTCCTGCTGTTTGCTTCTTTCTCTCTCTCCTGAACAATCTTATTCCAGTCTAATCTTCCCCTTCAGGGTGGCCATTTTAGACCACCACTTCAGGCGTCTTCGGGAGGGAGCAATTGCCAAGCCGGGGAGGGGATTTGTGACTCCCCTCTACCCAGCTGATGGTCTCCCCTTCCTCTGCCACCCCTACGAGGTAGCTTCTGCCCCGAATCCAAAGGATTGGGGCTCTCTGATGCCGAAGCACGAACCAAAGCTGTGCATGATTGCGGTCAGTGGTCCGTCTTTGGGGAAGCTCAAAACAGGAAGTCCCCAGATTAAAATAAACTTATTGTTGTCTTTCCTTTTATGCTTCCTACCCAAATATACTCAAATAATTTACAGGTAGTCCTTGACTTACAACCATTTGTTTAGTGATTGTTCGAAGTTACAATGGCAGTGAAAAAAGTGACTTAGATAATTTTTCACACTTATGACCATTGTAGCATCCCCATAGCCACATGATCAAAATTCAGATACTTGACAATTGGTTCATATTTATTATGGTTGCAGTGTCCCAAGGTCATTTGAGAAACCAGATTCACTTAACAATGGGTGACTAACTTAACTGCAGCGATTCACTTAATAACTGTGGGAAGAAAGGTTGTAAAATGGGGCAAAACTCACTGAACAATTGTCTCGTTTAGCAACTTAAATTTTTAGCTTAATTATAGTCGTAAGATGAGGACTGCCTGTACATATTCCAATTTCTTTCTGTGATGTCTATGACATCATATTTGATCTCCCATGTTGAGAAATCAAGTTCTACCTGTTGGTTTCCTATATTTTAAACATCTAACATGTGAATTGTGTCCTTGTGGCTTTATTTCTTATAGATTTGTACTAGTCTCTGAGTACTTCTTATCCTTATACTTCACCATTAATTTCTGTGGTTTTGGTTTCAGTTTTGGATGTGTAATCCACTGTGTGCTTTTATCACACTTCCCCTTTGCCTCAGGAGACTGACAAGGCGACTATCAAATGCTTCCTTTCCAGCTGTGTGAGATGCAGCCTACCTGTAGATGGGAGTCTTCCATGTAGTTAGCTCAGTCCATAGTTGAGGAAGATTTCTTTCTTGGATTGCCATTTATGTGGTCAGTTGCTCACTTTCGAAACCCCTTCTCTCTACTTTTTAATATGCCACTATTTTAAAATATTCTAGATTATTTTGGGAAGGAAATGCTCCCAGTGAATTGATAATTCTTTTAGTGATCTCCGCTTAGCTCTTCAAAACATAAAACTTTATAAAAATCTTATCACTCACCTATAACAGTATTTTGATATTCCCTATGAGTTTTACTTTATTAGCATGTTTTATATTATTTCAGATATTTATGTATATATTTGTGCAAAGTAGGGAGGCATATTGTTTGAACTTTTTTGCTAGTATAAAAATGTTTCATTAACCTTTAAAGTTAATGTCAGCATGATTTTACTACATTCTGCTAATCTCATGGTAGCAAGAAAAAGTTCTTAAAATTGTTTTATAATAGTTAGCTGACTTATGATTTGTTTCCATTTATGTATCCCTAAGCCAGCTATCCTATTCTATATCCGTTAACACCAGTTCTATGCCCACTTACTTTTCCATGATCAAAACATAATATTTTAGATTGAAAGATATGTGATTATTTGAATGTGCTGTTGAAAAGCACAGAAAAGTACAAATCTAGTAAACCCCATATGGTCTACTCAGACATGTCTGGCCTACTGAAGGGAACAAACATGGTGTCAGCATTCCAAGTAACCCCTCATTACAATTCAGAACTCTGAGACAAAGTCCATCAAAGTAAGAATTTATTAGAGAAGTCATGTTGGCACATCTGGGGAAAACCCGAATCTGAAATCCTGCAGTTTTCCCCACCCACATGCTTCCCTGTCCAGCGACACCCACATCACATGGCCCAATCAATCTCCTTTCTCAGGTGCCACCAAAGATCAGTCACTCCTCTCCAGGTTCCAGTAGCCTGACCTTGAGCTCATGTAAAAGAATGTTGTTGTGACTAAACTCCCTTCGCTACTTTCCCATTCCCACAGCTTGCCCATCCCCCATTGTGGCAGCCCTGTAAAGTCCGTCTAAAGATGAATCCAGGACTGACCCATGGCCTCTTCCTATTTCATTCCTGTCCTATCCTATCCTTTGCAAGAGTCAGTTTCCTAGGAAGTAAAGATGAGGAATTGTAGAAAAACATGGCAATGGGTATTCTGTATTCTGAACAGTAGCTCATGAGCTAACCTCATGCAAACAAGCCAAAATTTAGGAAGAGATGTTTATTGTTGTTAATGTTGTTGTTGTTGTTGTTCTCTCTCTCTCTCCCTCTCTCCCTCTCCCTCTCTTTCTCTCTCTCTCTCTCTCTCTCACCGGAATGTGAAGCAAGTCATAATAGAATAGAAGAGAAGAGAAGAGAAAAGGAGTGGGCTAAAAAAGAGAGGACTTTAAGAAGCAGGTAGAGAAAATTTTCTCGAACAAGCACCAAATGTACTAAACCACAAGAAGCATGGACTTTGACAAAAATTAATAGCACATATATAAGGATGTTGCATATTCTGAATAGTTGAATAAGCGAGACATGGTAACCAGTAGCCTGAAAAACAAGACTTATGGGAAACAACAAACAAGTGGTGGAGATAAAGTAATGAGGACTGAAAGAGGACTCAGCACAGGGCAAGATAAGGACAAACAACAAGAACAATAACAAACTACAACATAAATCCAAAGTAGGTTTGTTCCTGTTGCAGGCCTTCTTGGAATACTGCCACCAGTCCAATCCCATGCTTGTGTGTGCCATGGGAGCAAACAAACCTGTTCGGCTGGTTTGGACAGGCAATTTTGCAATGCTAGAAAAAGGGTGATCCAAATTCTATGGACGTAGCATAGCAGTATTACCATACGGTTTTTATCCTCAGCTGCAGAGGAATAAATAAATCTCTGTGTGCTCACTCAGTTAATGGAAAAAGTTGTGCACAAAATCTAGATTGAGTAGAAAACTATGCTGGTTTATGGTTACCATATTTCAACAGAAAGTTTTTTTTAAATGTACTATGCTGTAGTAACGTTATTTATTCCTACCAACTCACATGCATTGGTAACAGGCACTAAAGTAGACTTATCTCAAAGAATAAGCCAGGCATGTGTATGTACACTGACTGCAAATGACTCATTAAATTAGTGATGGTTCCTCTGGTCTTTCCTACTAGAGGTAACAGCCTGAAGCAGTACTTGTCAAAGACGAGCAGGCTAAATCCCCCAAACACAGCTCAATAATGGGTAAAAGCTAATTGATGAATATTATGACTTATTAAGTGTATATGTGGTTCTAAAGCCCAAACTAAAAAAAAAAGTATCTAAATAAGGGCTAATTGGGGCACTTAAAAAAAACACTTAGTCCAAGCCAAATGATAGAGTGGAAACCGAAATAGAATTTCAAAGTCAAATCCCTCTTTCTTAAAAGACTGTTTTATGATAATAAATCTCTTGCTATCTCCATTATCTTTTAGAAATTACTGTTTGAGAAAATGGAATTAGCTAACCATCCAGATCATGAACTTTCTGGAATTTTGTATGCATATGCTTGTTGGTCATTCCCAGTTCACCTTTCTTTCCAGTATTTGTAAATTAGAAGGCATCAAGGCCCAGGTATCTTTCAAAAAATAGCAGGGAAGATTCACACTTCTTGGCTACTGCCATGCTGTGGCTACTATGCTGGCCGACAAAATCTGTGTTCACCTCATGCATTGTTCTTGGGAGGAGTTTTCACTGCCTAAAATAGAGAACTGTTACTGAAGCAGACTTTTTTTTTCCTGATTAGTAAACAGTTGTGCAGCAAGAACAGAAAAAAAACACCCCATTCTTCCTCACTGTGTTTATATTCGCTCCTGTGAATTAGCTCCAATTCTATTCATGTAACACACAATAAGCAAGATTTCTATTTGTACAATCAAACTTGTTGTCCTAATTTATTTTGTAACAGCTGTAATATTTTTCTCATCACATTTAAAGCTAGTTGGATTTATTACAAAAGACTGTTCACACAAAGAATTTGTACAACTGAACATACCCCTTGCCCTAAGTATGTTGAACTCAAATACTGTGAAAATATCCTTGAACTTGGTAACTCTTATACTACAATTTTACATTTTAAAACATTATTTTTTTAAAGTAAAGAGGTTTTCTTTGTATCAGGCTTCTAGTATTCCAGAAGACAAATAATCCAAATTTGTAGAAATAACTCCATTGCTGAAATAACTAAATGATTGTAGTCCTATACTATAATCATTCCAATAGTTTGACCTTTTGGTCACATGCTTCTAATCAATATTGTTAATGTTTACAAGAGTCAGTAAGGAGAGAAAAGTAGCATGATAAATATATTATTGTTGCTATAGGGTATGTTTTTAAATGTCTAAATACTAATCGATATCTAGAAATTAGGTATTGACTACCGTAAAACAGTTTCATAATATGTAATTATTGGTTTGGTCTTTTAGAAATTAGACTTTTTTCACTTTGGGAATAGAGTAAATAGACTGTCATGCAATTAAAGTGTATTATGACCTTTTGATTCAAGTTTCCTCTTTTCAAAAAGTTATTAAATTTAAATATGATTGCAGAGCCCTATTATGCTCAAAGCATCAATTTTTAATTATTTTAAGGTCATTGCTGGAATATATGTGATTCATGCAATATTTTAGTATACTATTTATTTTCATTTCATAAGCTCACAGCTGTTTCAGTTCCCTTTAAGCAGATCTATTATTCCCATTAAAATTTGAGCCATGATTTTTTTCTAGAAGCTATTCATAGCTTCATATTCCAAGTAGTCCAGCTGTACAACCCAGTGTACAAATATGGTGAAAATTCAGAGATATCAGTGAGATATTTGAGGATAAATTAAAAGGGTTATTAAGTCTATTTATACTAAAGACTGCATGAAAAACAAATTGTGACTTATCTGGTGAATCTGGCTTAGTTCTTCCAACTATGAACTCATTAATGTGGTCACTCCCATAATAGTCTCCAAAGATTTTGCAGATTTTTTTTAAAAACATGGCTTCCACTGCTGTGGTATTGTGCTCTTACTCTATGACAGGGATGTCAAACTCACATCATCACAACGACATCACATGATACATTGGGACTTTTTCCCCCTTTGCTTTGCATGGTCAGCACATGACGCATCCGGCCCACAGTCTGGGAATTTGGCAGCCCTGCTCTATGACAATTTAAGCATCATAGGCTAACTTGCAAATTCAATCTATTGGATTAAACAAATAATAAATATAAAAATAAATTAAAAAGAAAACAACAAAAAAAAAACAAAAACTCAAAGGGCAGACTTGATGGACCATTAGGCTTTTTCTACCATTAATTTTCTATGCTTCTATATTTCTAGAAATGGGTTTGCACACTGGGCAATGACTTAATGTGGCTTGCTTTGTTTTGACATAGTGTTGTATGAATTTAACCACTAGGGTTTTTAATTCATGCAAACACGAGCACAAAGAAACAGGAGTAGCACACCCTTTTTGTTTTCATTCTCTAGTAGTCATAGGGAATAGGGATTAACCTCACTAGAGAAGGTACGACTGAAATTTTTCATCCTATTTTTTAAAATTTTGTAGTTCGTATTTTGTTGTTCTGTGTTTCTTTGCCTTCTTAGAAAACCAATTACTCTATTTAAAAGCTGCAATCTTCTAGTTACTCCTAGCTTAGAAGTCAGATGGCCAATAGACCGTGAATTAATAACTGTGATTTTGATTTAAAATACCCATTTGAAATATTCTTAATATAATGGAACAATATATACATGTATCAAGTATTCTCCATTCTAACAGAACAAAATGTATTCCATATTAGGGAACACTGGGAATTTTAAACAAGTGCCTTCCTCCCATTCATCCCGTATTCCTATAATATAAATTTATTATAAATTTAATAGGTTATATGTTTATCCATGTTGAGTACTGTCTGTCCAACCAAAAAAAGGTGTTTCCACTTAAAGCATTTATATATATATATATATATATATATATATATATATGTTTTCTTAAGTTTTCTGGTACTTACATGTATGGTGTTCGGCTTGGTTGGGTATTTTCCCACGTCATTGTAGTTGTTCTTTTAAAGTTGTAGCAACGTTTCAGCAGAATCTCATCTGCCATCATCAGGCTTCTGTATTGTGTCCGTCTGTGAGTCAGACTTTTACAGTGGTTTCAGATTTGAATTTGGGGCAGCCTATTGCTGTGCCAGAATGGTTTTTCTTCATCCTGATTGGTTGGGAGTCTTGGTCTGTGTTTATTGGTCTCGGAGTTTGCTGTGTTCTGCTTGATTGGTGTCTCTAATATCTTCTGTCTGTTTTTTGTCACCACTGTCACCTGTCATTGCAAACCTGTTCATGGAAGAATTCGAATCCAGAGCCCTGGCCAATGCCATCCTCAAACCCAAACTATGGTTAAGATACATCGATGACACATTCGTGATTTGGCCCCATGGACAAGAAAACCTAAACAATTTCCTAACACACCTAAACAGCGCACACCCCAAAATCAAGTTCACCATGGAAACAGAAACAAACAAACAACTACCATTCCTAGATGTACTAATCTACAAAAAAACAGATGGCACACTAGGACACACCATATACCAGAAGAAAACCCACACCAACCGCTACCTCAACGCCCAATCCCACCACCACCCAGCACAGATAAACTCCGTGGCTAAAACACTAATTACCAGAACCAAACGCCTGGCAGACAAGACACACATTAAGACTGAACTATGCACCCTGACTAAAGTACTGACAGCCAACGGCTTCCACAAAAGCAAAATCACCAGCTTGATCCACAAAAACACACTGAAACATAATAGAGACCCAGAAGATGAACAGACCTATGGAACAGCTGTCCTGCCCTACATAAGAGGTACTACAGACAAAATTAGTAAGGTACTACACAGACATCACATCAGGACTGCCTTCAAAACAGACAGAAAAATAGCAGCCATCCTTAGCAACCCCAAAGATAAAATTGACCTGGAAAACCAAGGCATATACTGAAGTCCCCTGTGCATCATGCCCGGCCACATACATTGGACAGACCAATAGAAGAATAAGCACCCGCCTGGATGAACACAAAAATGCAGTCAAAAAGCTGGAACACACTTCCTCACTAGTCCAACACATGGAAGCCACAGGTCATAGCATCAACTTCAATGGCACCAAAACCCTGGCCACTATAGAAAACCCTAATCACAGAATCATCAGAGAAGCCATAGAGATTGAAAAAGACCAGAAAGCATGAATAGAAGAGATGATTCCACCAGGCTGTCAATCATTTGGAAGCCTGCACTCACAAACAAAAAATCTCCACACCACAAGCCAGGCAAACACCTGGGCACAAACAGATCCCCCTGATACCTCCAGCTCAAACACATCCCAACCAGGCACCCAGATGAAACCCAGCTTCCTAACTAATGATAGCCGTCCATTTACCCGAAGCCAAGCTGCACTAAAGGCCTCCATTAAAGCAACACAATGCTGCCAGCCAATCAAGATACAAAAAGAGCCAAAAAACAGACAGAAGATATTAGAGACACCAATCAAGCAGAACACAGCAAACTCCGAGACCAATAAACACAGACCAAGACTCCCAACCAATCAGGATGAAGAAAAAACCATTCTGGCACAGCAATAGGCTGCCCCAAATTCAAATCTGAAACCACTGTAAAAGTCTGACTCACAGACGGACACAATACAGAAGCCTGATGATGGCAGATGAGATTCTGCTGAAACGTTGCTACAACTTTAAAAGAACAACTACAATGACGTGGGAAAATACCCGAACCAAGCCGAACACCATACATGTAAGTACCCGAAAACTTAAGAAAACAAATATCAAACCTCTACGGGAGGAAATAAACAGCCAGATCAGAACCTACGAGAAACTGGAAATTAAAGAGCAGGAATACTATGTGACCTCCAATTCCTACGCAGCTGCAGAGACAACAATACTACACCAACCTGCTTCAAATTAACATTTCATCAAAGCACAGCAGCCACTAAACGTATCCTGAAAAGAACTGAAATGGCTTTACTAAGGACGAGCTCCACAATAAGAGATTCGATTAGATCAGTTAAACAAAGATTTGCTAGCATTACACCTGGAACTGAGCAGCAAAATCCACCCTCTACTTTGGGACAAGATAAAACAACTTACAACTTGGAGAGCTGATTCTGAAGGCATTTACAAACAAGAAAAATTATTGAAAAAACTAAAGAAATTAGAACATGACAAGAAAACCCCAACAACTCACAACAACACCTGAAACAATTAGTGCACAACGTTTCCAACAGAGAACTCACCAAAACAGAAACAGATGTCCTAACCAAAGGATTCAATTATGCTATAGCACCCAAAAAATCCCCACAGAATCCATCATATGTGCAGTAGAATCCAGCCTAACTAAATTAAATACAGATGAAGCTGATAAAATAAGACACCAAGTTACCAACATCTTATGCACAAGCAAACCACCAAAAAGCAACTTACAGAAAAATGAAATCAAAGCACTACAAACCCTGAAAAGAGATAGCAGCATAATCATCCTCCCAGCAGACAAAGGGAATGCCACTGTAGTAATGGACAGAAAAGACTACGAAACAAAATTGACAGACCTACTCCAAGACTCCACATACAAACCCATAAACACAGACCCAACCACATATCTGGAAAAATTAACCAAGAAGAAAATTATAACCAGCCACATAAGCAAAGAGATCCAACACGCGATCATACCCAGAGAGAAATCTTCCAGATGCCCCAAACTATACGGCCTCCCAAAAATACACAAAGAAGGCATACCTCTCAGACCCATAGTCAGCTCCAGAGGAGCACCACTACAAAACCTAGCTAAACACCTAGCAAAAGAGCTACAGCCCCATGCTGAAACAGCAGCTTCTCATGTAAAAAACTCATACCACTTCTTGGAAATGATCAAAGATCTACACGTGGAGCAAGAAGATCTGCTTGTAAGTTTTGACGTGGTTTCACTATTCACTCAAGTCCCGATAAAAGAGACCCTTGAAATCATCAAAAATAAATACCAACCAGCTAAACACCTCATGGAACTAACAGAACACTGCTTAACCAACACATATTTCATATACAAAGGACAAAGATACAAACAAATAGAAGGAGCTCCCATGGGATCACCACTGTCACCTGTCATTGCAAACCTGTTCATGGAAGAATTCGAATCCAGAGCCCTGGCCAATGCCATCCTCAAACCCAAACTATGGTTAAGATACATCGATGACACATTCGTGATTTGGCCCCATGGACAAGAAAACCTAAACAATTTCCTAACACACCTAAACAGCGCACACCCCAAAATCAAGTTCACCATGGAAACAGAAACAAACAAACAACTACCATTCCTAGATGTACTAATCTACAAAAAAACAGATGGCACACTAGGACACACCATATACCAGAAGAAAACCCACACCAACCGCTACCTCAACGCCCAATCCCACCACCACCCAGCACAGATAAACTCCGTGGCTAAAACACTAATTACCAGAACCAAACGCCTGGCAGACAAGACACACATTAAGACTGAACTATGCACCCTGACTAAAGTACTGACAGCCAACGGCTTCCACAAAAGCAAAATCACCAGCTTGATCCACAAAAACACACTGAAACATAATAGAGACCCAGAAGATGAACAGACCTATGGAACAGCTGTCCTGCCCTACATAAGAGGTACTACAGACAAAATTAGTAAGGTACTACACAGACATCACATCAGGACTGCCTTCAAAACAGACAGAAAAATAGCAGCCATCCTTAGCAACCCCAAAGATAAAATTGACCTGGAAAACCAAGGCATATACGAAGTCCCCTGTGCATCATGCCCGGCCACATACATTGGACAGACCAATAGAAGAATAAGCACCCGCCTGGATGAACACAAAATGCAGTCAAAAAGCTGGAACACACTTCCTCACTAGTCCAACACATGGAAGCCACAGGTCATAGCATCAACTTCAATGGCACCAAAACCCTGGCCACTATAGAAAACCCTAATCACAGAATCATCAGAGAAGCCATAGAGATTGAAAAAAGACCAGAAAGCATGAATAGAAGAGATGATTCCACCAGGCTGTCAATCATTTGGAAGCCTGCACTCACAAACAAAAAATCTCCACACCACAAGCCAGGCAAACACCTGGGCACAAACAGATCCCCCTGATACCTCCAGCTCAAACACATCCCAACCAGGCACCCAGATGAAACCCAGCTTCCTAACTAATGATAGCCGTCCATTTACCGAAGCCAAGCTGCACTAAAGGCCTCCATTAAAGCAACACAATGCTGCCAGCCAATCAAGATACAAAAAGAGCCAAAAAACAGACAGAAGATATTAGAGACACCAATCAAGCAGAACACAGCAAACTCCGAGACCAATAAACACAGACCAAGACTCCCAACCAATCAGGATGAAGAAAAAACCATTCTGGCACAGCAATAGGCTGCCCCAAATTCAAATCTGAAACCACTGTAAAGTCTGACTCACAGACGGACACAATACAGAAGCCTGATGATGGCAGATGAGATTCTGCTGAAACGTTGCTACAACTTTAAAAGAACAACTACAATGACGTGGGAAAATACCGAACCAAGCCGAACACCATACATATATATATATATATATATATATATATATATATATATATATATATATATATATATATATATATATATATATATATATATATATATATATATATATATTTGTTTTCTTAAGTTTTAGCGGTACTTACATGTATGGTGTTCGGCTTGGTTCGGGTATTTTCCCCGCGTCATTGTAGTTCTTTTAAAGTTGTAGCAACGTTTCAGCAGAATCTCATCTGCCATCATCAGGCTTCTGTATTGTGTCCGTCTGTGGGTCAGACTTTACAGTGGTTTCAGATTTAAATTTGGGGCAGCCTATTGCTGTGCCAGAATGGTTTTTCCTTCATCCTGATTGGTTGGGAGTCTTGGTCTGTATTTATTGGTCTCGGGTTTGCTGTGTTCTGCTTGATGGGTGTCTCTGATATCTTCTGTCTGTTTTTGGCTCTTTTTGTATCTTGATTGGCTGGCAGCATTGTGTTACTTTAATGGAGGCCTTTAGTGCAGCTTGGCCGGGTAAATGGATGGCTATCATTAGTTAGGAAGCTGGGTTTCATCTGGGTGCCTGGTTGGTGTGTGTATGAGCTGGAGGTATCAGGGGGATCTGTTTGTGCCCAGGTGTTTGCCTGGCTAGTGGTGTGGAGATTTTTTGTTTGTGAGTGCAGGCTTCCAAATGATTGACAGTCTGGTGGAGTCATCTCTTCTGTTCATGCTTTCTGGTCTTTTTCAATCTCTATGGCTTCTCTGATGACTCTGTGGCTAGGGTTTTCCATAGTGGCCAGGGTTTTGGTGCCATTGAAGTTGATGCTATGACCTGTAGCTTCCATGTGTTGGACTAGTGAGGAAGTGTGTTCCAGCTTTTTGACTGCATTTTTGTGTTCATCCAGGCGGGTACTTATTCTTCTATTGGTCTGTCCAATGTATGTGGCCGGGCATGATGCACAGGGACTTCGTATATGCCTTGGTTTTCCAGGTCAATTTTATCTTTGGGGTTGCTAAGGATGGCTGCTATTTTCTGTCTGTTTTGAAGGCAGTCCTGATGTGATGTCTGTGTAGTACCTTACTAATTTTGTCTGTAGTACCTCTTATGTAGGGCAGGACAGCTGTTCCATAGGTCTGTTCATCTTCTGGGTCTCTATTATGTTTCAGTGTGTTTTTGTGGATCAAGCTGGTGATTTTGCTTTTGTGGAAGCCGTTGGCTGTCAGTACTTTAGTCAGGGTGCATAGTTCAGCCTTAATGTGTGTCTTGTCTGCCAGGCGTTTGGTTCTGGTAATTAGTGTTTTAGCCACGGAGTTTATCTGTGCTGGGTGGTGGTGGGATTGGGCGTTGAGGTAGCGGTTGGTGTGTGTTTTCTTCTGGTATATGGTGTGTCCTAGTGTGCCATCTGTTTTTTGTAGATTAGTACATCTAGGAATGGTAGTTGTTTGTTTGTTTCTGTTTCCATGGTGAACTTGATTTTGGGGTGTGCGCTGTTTAGGTGTGTTAGGAAATTGTTTAGGTTTTCTTGTCCATGGGGCCAAATCACGAATGTGTCATCGATGTATCTTAACCATAGTCCCGATAAAAGAGACCCTTGAAATCATCAAAAATAAATACCAACCAGCCAAACACCTCATGGAACTAACAGAACACTGCTTAACCAACACATATTTCATATACAAAGGACAAAGATACAAACAAATAGAAGGAGCCCGCATGGGATCACCACTGTCACCTGTCATTGCTAACCTGTTCATGGAAGAATTCGAATCCAGAGCCCTGGCCAATGCCATCCTCAAACCCAAACTATGGTGTATCCAGACGGACACAATACAGAAGCCTGATGATGGCAGATGAGATTCTGCTGAAACGTTGCTACAACTTTAAAGAACTACAATGACGGGAAAATACCCGAACCAAGCCGAACACCATACATGTAAGTACCATGAAAACTTAAGAAAACAAATATATATATATATATATATATATATATATATATATATATATATATATATACCGTATATGCCGGCGTATAAGACGACCCGGCGTATAAGACGACCCCCAACATTTCCACTCAAAATATAGTTTGTTATATACTCGCCCCTCTTCCGCACGCCTTCCACTTTTGCACTTTTTTTTTTTTTTTTGAGGCACTTTTGTCTACCGTGGAAAGCGAATCCCGTGAAGCTGAAAGGAGCAGCCAGCCTTCTCCCAGCTCCCAAGGAACGAGGCTCGACCGCCGGGCTCCGCTGAGGTATCCGGCTGGGGCTGTCAGGAGTTGTTACCGCTGGCGCGGCTCCAGTCCGCGTTGCCTCGAGAAGGAAAGGCAAAAGGAAGAGCCGCGCTTTTGCCTTTCCCTTCCCGAGGCAACGCGGGACTGGAGCCAGCGGAGCCGCGCCAGCGGTAACAACTCCTGACAGCCCCAGCCGGATACCTCAGCGGAGCTCGGGCGGTGCGAGCCTCGTTTCCTTGGGAGCTGGGAGAAGGCTGGCTGCTCTTTTCGGCTTCACGGGATTCGTTTCCACGGTGCGCAAAAGTGCCTCAGCCGCGGGCAGCCGCAGTGCTTCCCAATTACTATTTGCCGGCGTATAAGGCGACCGGCATATAAGACGACCCCCAATTGGAGGCATCTTTTTCAGGGCAAAAAGTCATCTTATACGCCGCAAAACGGTATATATATATATATATATATATATTGTCCATAGCCATCATTTAAAAAGGATTTTATTTGATTTTTTATTTTATTTGGTTTGTCAATTGCTTACAAGATAATAGGTATAAGTAAAACCATAGTTATGAATACATGGATACATATAAGAAAAATAAAAGAAACAATAGGATAGGGACAATAGGCACGTTGGTGCGCTTATGCACGCCCCCTACAGAGCTCTTAGGAAAGGGGTGAGGTCAATAGTAGACAGTCTTAGGTTAAAGTTTTGGGGTTTGGGGAAGAAACCGCAGCAAGGGCTTATCTTTGCCTCCTCTTCCATAAGAGATTTACAACAAGCCAATTAAAGTGCACAGACTTGTAATTTGCATCTCAGTCTGTCTGCTTTCAGTGCCTGGGACTCTTGCCAAGGTGGCACTGAATGGTTTGCTCTATAAAATCAAAGAAAAAGCTTGCAGGAATCCCATTCCATGAAACATACCTCAGTACTCAGGATGTTCAAAATAATTAGAATGACTTAAATACCGTGATATCCTCAAAATTAAGGAGATACATCAGTGTTTTCTTGACATGTCATATAATCCCACCTCTTTCTCAAGCTGCTACATAATCAGAAGAAAGATGGTGTTCTTGCATGTCCTGATAGAATTGGTATTAGGCTACCTTGTAGTATTAATCTCCCAAAGCCCAGAAAAATCCAACCAAAAGCTATGTAAACAATCATATCTATATATATATACATGGTCCTGAAGTATGGAGATACTAATAAGCAGCAGCAGATTCACATCCTCACATTATTTCATCAATGTGTGATGATAAAGAGGTAAGCAGGCACAAGAAACTGACTTAATTATTTATCAGAGGTGAAGTGCATAATGATGTTGAGTCCAACTTCTTGTTCCTTACAGTGAAAGTGCTTTTTGCCTTCTGAAATAATGCATGAAGTGATGTCTTTAGTTGGGAAGGAAAATTCTCCACCATGCAATTGGCTAATAATTCATGCCATAATCTGTTCAACCATATACTTAATCTCCAGTATTTTGGGCGATCAATTTTGTGGCACCTTTCAGAACAGGCATTGTACTATTAAACTGTAATGGTTTACCTACTCTAGCTGATACAGGTTGTCCTCAACTTACAACAGTTCATTTAGTGACTGTTTAAAGTTCCAATGGCACTGAAAATAATGACTTATGACAGTTTTTCACACTTACGACTGTTCCAACATCCCCATGATGACATGATCAAAATTCAGATGCTTGGCAATTGACTCATATTTATGACAGTTGCAGTGTCCTAGGGCAGCTTTTGCTACCTTCTGACAAGCAAAATCAATGGGGAATCAAGATTCAATTAACAAGCGTGTTACTTACTTAACAAATACAATGATTCACTTAACAACTGTGACAAGAAAAGTCGTAAAAGGGGGCAAACTCACTTAAACGTTTCACTTAGCAACATAAATTTGGGGCTCAGTTGTGGTTGTAACTCGAGGACTACCTGTGTAAGTGATGTCCATGCTGATGCTTTAGCCACATAGATCCTGAAAGACATTTTGTATCTTTGCATTTGGTATCTAGGATAAGATAGAAACTAAGCCTATTTAACCTTGGTCTGGATGGCATGTTTGTAATGGGGATATCAATCCCTAGGCTGTGAATCTTCTGTGAAAAGAAGTGTTCTTCCTCATATAATCTTAATATGTTCTCAGATTTTGGTTTTTTATGCGTGTGTATCTAAATTGGTAGAGCCAGTTGGCATGATCTCATCTTGTGCCAGGTGTAAACTTTCCTTCTCCGGTATTGGTCTCACAGTGCCGATAGATACTACTCAACAAAGTCATGTGAGTGTATTGTTTTGCCCAGCAGATCTTATCTTCATCCATCTGCTCCTTTATCGTGGTCTGTAGGGGGGCAATGCTTTTATTTATACAGTAATACCATTCTCTCTTCTATATTCTTGCACTGCTTAACTGGTTTATACATTGCTCATTGTGACAGATATACATATTACAAACTTAGATGAGCAGTCAATTAAAATGAGGCAAATATATTTGTAGTCAAAGTAGGTGATGATATGGTGATATTAATCAGTATGATTGTAAAAAGTTGATTTAGAGGAGGAAATTGTTTCAAAATCACCACCTTGGCAGATGGTCTTTAAATTTAAGATACCAAGGGACCCTTCTCGATGTAAAAAATTAGTACAGAACCCATAAAATAGTACATTTCATGAAATACATTGTATTTGAACAAAATGTTACAATTAATGTTGCAATAATAAATTTCACACAATATAAACAGAAACTGTTCACATTGAATCCCTGGATGATTCACATGGAACCTCGAGGTTCTGGGGAATGTAGTCTGAGTGCTGCAGACATCGAGCAACTGATGATAGCATAAAAATTCCTTGCTCGGGCATCTGGAACTATTGAGACTATGAAAGGGTTGATTGTGTGCCATCAAGTAATTGGCGACTCTTAGCAGTCACATTCATAGATATGAATGGAGAGAAGATATATGCATACTGATAATTAGACACACAGGCTTAGATTGTAAAGTGGAGAGTGGAGGGAACTCTCAATAGAATAGAATAGAATACTTTATTGGCCAAGTGTGATTGGACACAAAAGGAATTTGTCTTGGTGTAAATACTCTCAGTATACATAAAGAAAAGGTACATTCATTAAGAATCAAGAATCATACGTACAACACTTAATGATAGTCATAGGGTACTAACAGTCAAGTGGGAGGGGATATGTGATAAGGAGTGATGAGAAGATTAACAGTAATAGTAGTGTACACTTTGTAAATAGTTGAACAGTGTTGAGGGAATTATTTGTTTAGCAGAGTGATGGCTTTCGGGAAAAAACTGTTCTTGTGTCTAGTTTTTCTGGTGTGCAGTGCTCTATAGTGTTGTTTTGAGGGAAGGAGTTGAAACAGTTTATGTCTGGGATGTGAGGGGTCTGTAAATATTTTCACAGCCCTTTTTTTGACTCATGAAGTATACAGGTCCTCAATTGAAGGCAGGTGACTAGTAATTGTTTTTTCTGCAGTCCTAATTATCCTCTGAAGTCTGTGTCTGTCCTGTTGGGTTGCAGAACCAAACCAGACAATTATAGAGGTACAGATGATACTCAATAATTCTTCTGTAGAACTGTATCAGAAGCTCCTTGGGCAGTTTGAGCTTTCTGAGTTGGCACGGAAAGAACATTCTTTGTTGTGCTTTTTTGATGATGTTTTTGTTGTTAGGTGTCCATTTTAGGTCATGTGATATAGTAGAACCTAGAAATTTGAAGGTCTCTACTGTTGATACTGTATTGTCTAGTATTGTAAGAGGTGGTAGTATAGGAGGGTTTCTTCTAAAGTCTACCACCATTTCTACTGTTTTGAGTGTGTTCAGTTCCAGATTGTTCTGGTTACACCACGAGGCAAGTTATATAACCTCCTGTCTGTATGCAGATTCATCGTTGTCTCGAATGAGACCAATCCTGTTGTGTCATCAGTTAACTTCAGTATTTTAACAGATTGATTGTTTGAGATGCAGTCATTGGTATATAGGGAGAAGAGAAGTGGAGATAGCACACAGCTTTGGGAGGGCCCTGTGCTGATTGTACAGGTATCGGGTGTGATTCCGCCTAGCTTCAGCTGCTGCTTCCTGTCTGTTAGGAAGCTTATGATCCACTTACAAGTGTGTTCAGGTACCGCTAGTTGGTTTAATTTACTTAGAAGAATGTCTGGAATGATGGTATTGAATGCTGAACTGAAGTCTACAAAGAGGACCCTTGCATAGGTATTTGGAGATTCAAGGTGTTGTAGGATGTAATGCAGAGCCATGTTAACAGCATCATCTGTTGATCTATTTGCTCTTTATGCAAACTGCATGGGATCTAACAGCAGATCTGTGGTGGTTTTCAGGTGGGACAGCACAAGCCTTTCAAAGATTTTCATAACTACAGATGTTAGAGCAACTGGTCTATAGTCATTCAGTTCCTTGATGGAGGGCTTCTTTGGCACTGGGATGATGGTAGAACATTTGAAGCAGGAAGGAACATAACACATCTCTAGTAATCTATTGAAGATTTGGGTGAAGATGGGGGCCAATTGGTCAGCGCAGACTTTTAAGCAAGAAGGAGTTATCTTGTCTGGCCCTGGTGCTTTTCCTGGCTTCTGTCTGTGTAATAGATCCTGCACTTCTTTTTCTGTGATCACCAGAGGTTGTGAGCCCAATGGATTGGGGCCAATTGGAGGAGGCTTGGCTGTTGTTGGTGTGTTTGAGGTGTGGGTTGTGGAGATAGGTAGCTGTAGTTTCTTTTCAAACCTGCAGTAAAACACATTCAGGTCATCTGCTAGTTGTTGATTTCCTTCTGCCTGGGAAGGAGGTTCGCTGAAGCCAGTGATGTTTTAAAGAGTTTTCCACATGTTTGCTGGTTCATTTGTTGAGAATTGATTCTTTAACTTTTCAGAGTAGCTTCTTTTTGCTGCTCTGATCTCTCTTGTTAATATGTTTCTGGCCTGGTTGTATAGCATTCTGTCACCTTTTCTGTAGGCTTCCTACAAAAGTTGGACTCTCAGAATAGCATCACATGAAGTAGAGGCATAGCTCCAGAAATACTACAGTAAAATGTTTCCTCTTTGTTGGTCCTATCTATCATTCTGATAGCTTTTGACTTAACCACTTGATGTTTTCAGGTTACTGGTAGAGATGTTCAGCCTTGAGCAGGCTAAATGTTCATAAGCCATTGGTTCATCTGCAGAAAGGTTGAAAAAGCATTTATGAAGAGTTTGCTTGAACCATCAGTGGCTTTCTACAATGACAACTTAAAAGCTTTCAATGATGTTATAGTGGCCTGCATTAAGAAAAGATTGGAAACAATTAGGAGTTTCGAGGCAAATATGGCATTATATATTGTCTCCTTTATCTTGTGTTGGGTTAAGAATAGTAATATTTGTAGGGTTGCAGACATTACAGCAGCAAAGCAAACCACTCTGTTGCTAGGCCACACAGCACAATTGTGGAAGCAGCCACCATTTTCCAAGCAGTTACAATTTAATGTAGTTGCCTGGAAAATGGCAGCCACTTCTGGGATCACACCATGTGGCCCAGCAATAGAATGTGCTGTCCTCCTTCCACAAGTTCTGGAGATCTTCAAAAGATGAAAAGGAAGGTATGGGGACCAGTAGGATGGCAACAGGTCACAGGCCTGTGGACAATCAGGACGAGATGGAAGATAGGTGGGGAGCACTACAGCATCCCTGAGTCAGTTGTAAGAATAAACAACCATGAGGGCACTGAAGCAGCCATAACTTCAGGACCAGATCATAAGTAGCTTTTGGACAGCTGACCTGTCTGCCATAACTTTGAAGTTGCTAAGTGAATAGTCTTAAGTCAAGGAGTACCTGTAACAGCAGCAAATATACTAATGGAATGCTAAGTGCTGTAGTTAAATCTGGAGATACAGATCAGAAATATATATAGTATACACACACACACACACACACACACACACACACAGAGTGACAAATTATTTTATCATTAATACTATAGCGTACTGTACAGTTTTAAATGTAAGATTACTCACTCAGATCCTTTTCATATTTATTCATAATAAATTCTCTAAAATTCAGTAGAAGCTGTTTTTAATAACATTTGCTTTAATTTTAAATTGTTGTCATACCCACCATAATAATTCCTGGCTGAATTTGATGCATTTTCTTAAAAAAAAATTAATCTGTATTTTGTCTATTTAGTAAGCTGTAAGTTTTCCCCTTGATTTATATTTTTCAACAATTACACTCTCTTTTTAAAAAATATTTCAATTGTTACTCATTTTCTAATTCTTTAGGAGGCAAGAATGGGCACTAAACTCTAGGTGCTAGACAATAAATCAAGTCACTAATCTGACTTATGTATCACATTAAACACAGAAAACCCACCACAAAATCATTACACTAAAAATGACTATTTTGATTGATTAAAATGGTTTGGGCTGCATAGTGTTAAATCACGGTGAGTGATGTGACATTACAATTTTCCATGTCATATTTCTGTCAAGACAATGAAGGTAAAAGGCATTGTCATCAGACGATAACGGACACTGAAAAGAACCCTTATGTTAGATTTATGGCTTGATTTAGATTTAGAAAGAAGGAATTCTTACCTTGTGCTACTTATCAAATGACTGTAAATTCAATGATGATGTAAAATTCTAAGGCAGAGCCACTTAGAGTTTTGACAAAGTGCCAGCTATGAAGTATTTACTGTTCTCAATGGTTCTGCCTTGTACACTTAAATGTTGATCAAAATCACAAGCCTTTCTAATAAATGTCCCTGATCTTTGCTGGTTAAAAAAAACCTTCTAAAATAAAAATAAAAACTTTTGATAATTTTATAACATTTTTTGTATCTTTATTAAAGTATAGATATTAATATTGTAATGGAATGCAGTGGAATACATTATGGCGTCTGTTCTTGGATTTGCTTTATTAAAAGATCAAGCTAAGTTTGTGAATTTAGATGATGGTTACTGCCAATTAGACAGCAAGTTTCCTAATAGCAATTTAGAGCTTAAGAGTAATTCCTCAGGCATTTAATTTTAAAGCTTCATTTGTCAGGATTCTTATTAATATCATTAAATGCTTGCATTCATATTGATTAAAGCAACATAATAATGTTGTTCAACATATTATGCACAATATTGATTTTTAAGATGGACTATCAATATTGAATATCCATATCAGGGAAGCTTTCCATATTAAAAACATTCAAATACACAATTCTATATTTTATAACAGAGTAGGAAAGATTAGTCACTCATAATACTGAGTGGAATATTTATATATGTATTTATTTATATTCCACCTTATTATTTTTATAAATAACTCAAGAAAGTGAATATACTTAATGCTCCTTCTTCCCCCTATTTTCCCCACAACAATAATCCTGTGAGGTGGGTTGTGTTCAGGGGTGGGATTCAAATTTCTTAACAACTGGTTTTGTGGGTGTGGCCTAATTTGTAGGTGTGACTTGGTGGTCACATGACTGGCTGGGCGTGGCTTGTATGTAAATATTGTAAATATTTATGTAAATATTGAGTTCGTTATAAAAAAAGAGCAACTTTTACCCAAAATCAGGCAAAGCAGGCAGTCAAATTGAGTTGCTCACAAAATCACAGATTCACTCAGAGATCTACCTTTCTGCAATCTATTGCCTGAGTCTGCACTGAAAAATAGAAGTTTCAGTCCTAAGGAAGATTTCCTGCTTTCTAGCTAATCTAAATGACACAGCTGATAGCTGATAGAAAAGTTGATGATGTGGGGGGAAAAGGAAAAATAGGAATTTACCAAAAATTAGGCAAAGGCACAAGGCAGGTAAGTTGGATGGCGCGCATGCCAGGTAAGAAGTGAGTGGGTGGGGAAGGGCGGGGAAGGGCCAGCAGTGGTGCAATTTGCTGGTTCTCCGAACTGCGCAGAATCGTAACAACCAGTTCTATTGAACCAATCTGACAAGGTAGAATCCCACCCCTGGGATGGTGTACTTCAATTTTAAAGAAGTTACTGTACATGGATATAGGGTCAGTATTAAATATTAAGAATTTGTACTCCTGGCCTCAACAAATATCTCCAGTATGCATTAGTTTTTGTATAATAAGCTTCAGGGATATAAATCTGATCATTCATATAATACTTAGGCTGAAATAAACATTTATCTTATTTCTAGCTTTCTGCTATTACTGCTATTATTGTTGCTCTTGTTGCTTTATTATAGTCATTAAAAGACAATAAGCATGGAATCTAATGGATTTTGTGGAAGATTTGGCTTAGAGAGGGCAACAGCAAAAGGGACTACACTCAGTTTGTGAGAGAAATAGGAGAAATATTACCTGGGAAGTTTTCTGGAGAGAAGGCATGGAACAAGAAGGCAGTATCTTAGACTCAACTAGATAATTATTTTCCCTCAAGGGTTTCATAGTTGCTGCATAACATTCAATTTAATTCAGATCTTTTAGAAAATATTGACAAATGTGATTGCTGACATTATTTGAAACAGAAGAACAACAAATGAAACAATGTATGGTAAAATGGATTAAACATTTTGGTAAAAGTATACAGATGGAATAATAGGAAAACATGTGATTGAAAGGATTGAAATTTACATTGTTATATTCTTAAGGAGAACATTAATGATGTACGATTGATATAAGACACTAGAAAAATAATCCAGAATGTATAAAGGTGCTTCAAATCTGTGTTGTAAATATGAACAAGAAAGGTCATTTTATCATGCTGAATAGATAAGCAGAAAAGAGAGTCTGTTTGATCTAGTGGTTAAGGCATCAGACCAGAAAGCAAGAGACCATGCATTCAAGTTCTACTTTAGCCATGAAAGCAATCTGGGTAACCTTGGCCCATTCAGTCTCTTTCAGCCCAGCCCCCACCTCACAGTATTGTTGTGAGGACAATAGGAATAGGAAGGTGTGTTGGATATGTTTGCTGCCTTGAGTATTTGTAAAAATAATAAAGGCGGGATATAAACAATAAGAAGAAAAAGTTAGAAGATTAAAGATTAATATACAACCAGAACTCTTCATCTTGGAACTCATGGATAAACAGTTGGAAAAAGTCATGGGAGTTGGTTATATATGTGATAACTACAGCAAGATTATTGTACACACAAAGATGAAAAAAAAACAGAGGGATGGTTAGTAAAAATGATGGAACTTGCTCAGATGGTCAAATTGACTTGATTAGAGAAAGAAAAATTTATGTTTATTGCTGACTGGAAATCATTTATGGGCTCTTTGCATAATAGAGAAAGAACAGAACTTATGATTTATAGTTTTGAAAATTAGATAGGATAGATTATAGAAACAAAGGATTAAGCAATGTAACTTTAGAGAAAGATATAAATTTACAATTGTACATAACTACTCTAAAATTATTGGAAGCCAATTCTTTATATCTTTTTTCTTTTGTATTTCTTTGCAATTTTGTTTGCACTTTAGCTTTCTCTTTTGTTTCTTTCTTTTCTTCTTCCTCTTCCTCTATTTTAATTTATATTAATTTTTACTACCATATTTAAAACTTTTTAATAAAATTATAAAATTCAAAGATTTTTTTCATTGGATAAATATCTTGCATGTTCAAAGGAAAGAAAAAGTTCTCAGTGTTAATGAGAATTAATTAATAAATGCATGAACTCTAATGATGTTTATTGATGGCCAGAATGATAGGCAGCAAAGCTATTCACATTGTTATTTGACGCTTAAATGACCATTTTAGTATCTTGTTATAGGTCTTAATGTATGAAAAGGGCCTAAATCCAGTTCCTGAAATCTGCTTTCTTCGTCTTGTTGACTTACCACCATAGGAATATTACAGGAATCCAGTTCTCAAAAGCCTTTAATTTTTTAAAAACTTTATTTTAAAAATCTTTACTTGGAAGAAAAAATATTTAAAGGTTTATATTCATCTTGCAGTATCCCCTGCTTTGACAGTAGGTGTCAGTGCAGGATAGAAATAACACTTAAAAGTTTCACTGCAAATTCCTCAATTTTTCACTTGGATATCTTTAACTTGCTGGGTTAAGAGAATGTACATGCAATAGTCATAGTATTTTAAATAAGCTCATTCTCAAAAGCATATGAATTTCAATTTTTGCTTTATGTTTCTACAAATCATAATAAAATATATACTGACAAAAAATTCAGGTTTTTTTTTTTTTTGCAAATGCAGATGTTGTAGTGTTACTCAATTTCATTATGTCTAAAATAGATTTTCAGTGAAAAACAGAATTCTAGACTTTTTAAAATATAATAAACTGAAATCTCTACCACATATTTTAAAAATACAGCAGGAACTTGCCTTAGTGTTTGCACTGTCTGTTTGCCACGTGTACGTGTGCTGTGATGGAAATTAAAGATGTTTGCGATACATAGATACCAGTAACTCCTTAATACAAATCTGGATTGTGATTAAAGACAGTTCTGTACAATGTCTCCGGCCTGTTTGAAACCTGCCCCAGATTTCTGTGAGCCCTTGATACTCATGGTAATCAAAACTGAGTCAGCTGATTTCTGGCTTATCCAGATTCTGTGAATCTGAAACTGCAGTTAAAATCTCTGCTGTTAAATGCTGGGTCCCTGTGGAGTAGTCTGTTTATCCATGGCAAAAACTTTGACTTTTTAATCTTGAAGATCTTAGTTGCTGTCCAAGTGTTTTAGGAGAAAAAAAAACACTAGCTTACTTTGTAGATATTGCTCAGATTTATTTGCATACAGCTAAATAAGCTGCCTTTGTCTAGAGTAGAAGCAAGGGAGTCTTAGTTTCTTCAGGACCTGCAACAGTTCAGGATGGCAGGGTAGGTTTCTTTTCTCCTTTTCAAAATTGTGAGATCTGCAGGAGAGAAGACAGATTGAGGGACTGGAGAACGGAAATGGCAACATTACAGAAGTAGCCTAAAACTCATCAGTTTTGAAAGTGTTGCATTTAAATTGGAGATGTTTTCACTAGAAAACCTGTCAGTAAAATTATTCTCAGGATACATTTAAATCTAAAACACCATGTTAGTTTAAGGACACCATAGTCATAACATTCCTTCATTGATTTGCTTCGGAGTAGTGTTAGCAACACAATTATATTCATATTTATTCAGAAACAGCAAGTTGTTATACTTCTGATGTGTTAATTTTAATATTTTACCTTATATTTTATCACATTATTCAAGTTTAAAACTAATGTTAAGTTTTAATGGTGATTTATTTTAAGAACAAACCATTTATTTATATTGCTGTTCAGTCATTATTATCCTTTACAATATCATTATTCTTTTTTCTGATACTTTCTCATTGTGTTCTTTGTCCTTATAAAATATATTCTCAGACACTGTACGATTATACTGATAATGTAGGATTACATTACCTTTACATCGTTTTATTTATTTTTTACCAGTTTGTCTTCCCACAATTTTTTCCAGGTTTTTTTGTGATTTTGTTATTTACAGAAATCTATTCATTTATATTAAATGTCTGTAGCCGCTTACCTCAATGAGTCAGTGACCCTGAGTAGTTTACAATTCATTATGTCTTTACTTTCCCACTTTCCTTTCATCTATCTAAATTTCATCATTCCTATATATGATTATTTCAGGAGTATTTGCTGTTTTCACCATCTTCATCTGATTGTATAGTTTTAATATTTTATTAGTGATATTTCAGCCTCAGGTTTCAGTGCAGCACATTTTGTCAACAAATCTTAGTGCATAAATATTGTTCATGATGAATATTTTTTTCTTCCCAATTGTTTTGTTTTTACAATCTATATAATGTGTACAGTGCAAAAAAATTGAGATGATTGGAAACTATTTCCTTTAATTCTGTTTAAAGTGAGTTATCTTCTATAATGTAGAGTAATAACTAAATGAATATTTGAGATTTTTATAGTATTTCATAAATATTTCTTTTGAAATTTAACAGCATTGTACAACGGTTGTCCTGCAGCACAATAATATATATACATTTGACTTTTTGGGGGATGCACTGAATATGTATTTTGCTCTAACAACAGTGTATTTGTAAGAAAAAGTCTGCAATTCTTGAAGAAGGCTGCATCAGTGCAATGTGTCATCTATGTGAGTTCTGTTAAAGAAGCTAATTCAATACTGGGCAAGTAATAAAAATTTCAAATGGTATTAAAGATACAAAAGTATAAACTAATATACTGAAAATGCAATTACGAAGCAATGGCTTGGAGCATTATTTTTTGTCTGAAAACATTCCTAACTGTTTCAAATTATATTCAGGTAAATTTATGCTGTCTTGCTAAGCATAACATACAGTATACATTATTTGCATTCTTAATGTACATTTTGTATACATGCATACTGAAATCTCTAATTAGATTCATTGAGTTGCTGCAATTTTTTAGCATATGATTTTTTTTTTTGAGAACATGACAGTATAGTTAGTTATATTCCTTGTGGTTTTTCTGAAAGCTCAAAATAATGTATGTTTTTATCTTTACAAAAACAATCCTGTGTGACAGGTTGAGCTGAAATGCGCTAACAGGCTAATATTATACAGCAAGCTCCAGAGTCAAATAGAGATTTGGACTGATGTTTCCCTGGTCGCAGTCCAGCTGCTACAGCACTCTGGTTCTCTAGATTTAAAAATATTCAATATAAATTTAATTCCTGGGCTCTCAACACAACCCTGCTTCAAAAAGACCTTTGGTGAACTATGAGAGGATAAGAGAGCAATTAGAATATCTTCCTAGTTTTCATTGCTTGTAACATAGTAAAATATACTATTTTAATTTACATTGCTTAGATCAAAAAACTTAAAGTGAAAATGTATGTGTTTTTCATCTTTTTTCCAAACCAGAAAACGATCAAACTCAGAACTTTTTATCTTCAGCAAGATACCTGAATCATGAAGCAATATAATATTGTGCGGTGATAGTATTTAAGGGACATAGCATCCTGTGCCATTTAGACTTTTAAAATAAGATACCACGATGCATTTAAATTGTTTTTATACAGTGAAGCAATAATTGATCAATAATCCAGTGATAACATGCAAATGCAGATGAGATAATTCTGCGTTAATTCTAACTCATTGCTCTGGTATCAAGTGTGGGAAGAGCTGTTTCTAGTGAATTTTGTTTTTAAAATTATGTTAAAAACAAAATTCCAATTATGGAGAGATTCTTTTTATTTTCTGATTTTCCTACCAAAAGCTGAGCACTGTAATTTAAAAGCAGACCGTTAAAGACCTGCAGATATCAACAAGTGTGAAAGGAGCAGAAAACTGCTCTATGAACTAAGCCTCTCACAGTCACCTGAGCTGCAAGATAGGTGGCAAATAAATTTGATAAATAAACAGCATAACCTATAACATTCAAACAACATCACATCCAAGGTATACTGTATGTGAAGATTAGGTTGGAAGCTTGGACGTTCATTTCTTATTGCAGACTGGATTGGTTCCAATTCACAGTCTCCTGATATGAACAAGTTCTACGGGAAATCCTCATTTAACAACTGCAGTTAAGATGGTGATGAAAATATATCTTTGGGACCCCACATTTACAACCTTTGCAGGTCTGCAAAGCAAAAGAAAGCTGAAGTAAGATCACATGCAGATGAGAAGGGGGTTTGCTTCACTTAACAACCAAATTGCCAGTCCTAACTGTGACTACTAAACAAGGACTACTGTGTTTATCAAAATTCAAACCTGCTCACTTTATAAGAAATAGTTCCGTGATGACAAACCTATGGCATGCATGACAGAGGTGGCACGCAAAGTCCTCTCTATGGGCATGTGCGCTGTTGCCGGCTGCTCTTCTGGGTTCTGGTGCACACATGCATGTGGGCCAGCTGGTCTTTGCATGCAGCAGAGCACCGGAAACCTGGCCGGCACGCATTCACGTGCTGGAAACCTGAAGACCAATTGGCCAGCGCGCACATGTGTGCTGGCCAGCTGGTCTTCAGGTTTCTGGTGCTCTGGTGCGCACATGTGCACGCATTCTAGTTTGGACATTCAGTGCTGAAAAGGTTTGCCATCACTGGACTAGTGCTTTCTTCCTTGCCATATGTTACATTCCTTTTAGTATAAGATCAGAGCTGAGTCTGAATTGTTTTAATGAATCCAGGTGTCATTCCCACCTGTGTCATTCCCACCCCATAAACGAACACCAGTTGTCTGCTTATGCAATAGTGATGGCATGCTGGAGTCCTAAGTTTAGCAAAAAAGGAACTAGTAGCTTGTTAAAAGCAGAAAATGTAACTATATAGTAAATAGTAATAGTAAATATAATATATACTAAATAGTAAAAATGTAAGAGAGTGAGAACAAAAGTAGAAAGCCAAGTGTAACATAACTCGTTGGCAAAGTGTGTTGTGGCCTGCCAGCGGCCAGCAGAGCTGGCAGCATACTCAGACAGTGAGGAGGTTGGGGAGGAACATGCTGTCCTGACCAAGGCTTATTGAGACACTAACAAACACACGTTAGTCCCAATACCCTTTTTCCTTTATTTCAACAACTGTGAATTTTAGTCATTCACAGCCTGTAATGAGTCTCAAACAATTTGAAATAGTCCCATGGAAGTCTGTCAAAGTCCTTCAGGATAGGTCTGATAAGCACGCACCTTTATCTTCCTTGAAATGACTAAATTTCCAATTAGTTATACAAGGCCAATCACAAATTCAACACAGAGTTCAGGTTTCAAACCGGCCAGTATGAACAAAGTTGTTTTCTGCAAAGTTTCACGTCTCTTTGCTCCTCCTTTATGTCTTATGGGAGGGCCAGTTACCTCCAACCCTTACTCCCAAGTCGCCCCTTTTGTCTTAACTGTTCTTGCCTTCTAGCAGCTCTGCACACATGTACATGGGAACATGCTTCCCTTGTTCCTTTGCCTCACTGCTATCAGATTCTGGAGGCTATGGAATCAGCACATAACTCCTATCTCTGTCCCCATCTCTGTATCGAATGCAGGACCCTCGTCTGAGTCCTACCCAGACTCCCGGACTGGCCCACGTTCCTCCCCACTGTCCAACTCTGCTGCCATCTCCATAGGCTGTTGGCGGATCACAATACATGGGTCAGTCCTGGAGTCTGGGAAAGGCTCTGACGAATGTTCTGAATCAGAGGCAGAGATGAGCTAGGGCCATATAACAGTTATCAGCTGCCTTCAGAGTCAGACATCAGTGGGGCAGAAGAACATCTGGAGCCTGTTCCCAGTGTGTGCATTTGCAGAACCGCCAGGAGAAGGGAACAACTAAAGAACAAGGGTCAACTTGGGAGTAAAGCCACAGGTAGATGGTGAATGGTCCGTCCCATAGGGAATAAAGAGGAGTGAAAGGGTGGTGGTGTTTGCAGGAGACAATTAGTTCAATTCATTAGGGTGAAGATCTGTTCCTGACTTCTTGCCAAGTATTGTCTGCTATAGAGTAGCGTTGGTATCAGCCTGGAACAGTGGTGGTATTCTACTGGTTCGGCCCGGTTTGGGTAAACCGGTAGTAAAAAATGTTACTGTTCAGCCGAACCAGTAATAAAAATACAGCTACTGGTTCAGCCGAACCAGTATTTCTTTTTTCCCTCCCAACGATCAGCTATTCTGATGATCAGCTGTGCCAGGATCCCACTCGCTGTCTTATTGCTTCGCCCAGGAAGCTTCCCTTAGGCCCAGGAGGCAAAAAAACCCCCTCAAAAAACAAAGCAGGGGGGGAGCTAAAAAAAGAAGAAGCCACACCCACCCAATCACATGGCCATGCCCACCTAGCCATGCCCACAGAACTGGTAGTAAAAATATTTGCATCCCACCCCTGGCCTCGAAGCTCTCCAAGCCTGATAAACGTATGTAATTATGAAATCACTTTAAAGACTGTTGGCCGGGACTTTGCTGAAGAGGAATTTACTTTAAACTAAATAAAAGGGGTTTTATCAGAACGAGGAGTTGGCTTCGTGTTTTTGGAAAGCCTAGCTCAGAACACAGTGGTTCAGTGACTTAATGACACTGGAGATGATCTTGGCTCCAGCAGTTCAAATCCTGGCAATGCATGATCAGGTAAGCTCCCGTTACTTACCTCAGCTTCTGCCCACCTCGCAGTTTGAAAGCATTTTATATGTGAGTTGATAAATTAATTTTGGTGGGAAGATGAGCCAGTGCTTCATGCTGATGGTTCAGAATTCTACTGATGCTGAACCTTCCCAGTTGTGACACCCATTTGTGATGCAGCTTTGGAATCGGGAGAGGACCACGGATGACAGTGCAGTATGCCGTCATCTTTCTTTCTGGTGAGGAGCTAGCTTGCCTTCTGTGGCGCACCTTGGAAAGCACATGAGCATCAAGCAAACAGGGCTAGCAGTCGTAGGCAACAAAACTACTCCTCTGTATTAGCATTGCAGTCTCTAGGACAGGGGTGGGCAAATTACGGCCCGCGGGCCACATCCGGCCCGTTGGTCTGTCCAATGCGGCCTGCCCCTGAAAAAATCGCTGCCATTGGTCTGTCCAATCCTGCCCGCCCCTGAAAAAAATCGCTGGGCATGGCGTATTGCCCTGTGCCGCGTGGCCCCCAAAGCTGCAAAACAGCGCGGAGCGATCTAGGGTAGGAAAGAAAAGAAATTTGCAAAGGCCTCGGCTGGGAGTTCAAATCACCTTCGAGTGCGACCTCTCCTAAGGTGAGTCCCCGCGATCCCCTTTTTTTCTGGGGCTTCCAGGCTTAAACTTTGCAAAGACAAAGCTTGCAGGCTGGAGTGTCTTCCCGCCAAGGAGCGGGAAGGGTTCCACCAGCGGGCGGGCGGGCTGCTTGAGCCATCTAAAGCTAGGCCATTGCTGGTGGAGCCTTGCCCTGCCTTGGTGCCCCATTTCCTGGCTCGGCGGTCCTGCTCGGGCGGCACTTTAAAGCCTGCTCCCAGCACCCAAGCAACTTCCCAGAAACTTTCAGCTTCGTCTTAACTCGCGGGCGCCGTGGCGGAGGGAAACCCGGTGGGCGGGCAGGCAGGCGGGCTGCTTGGAGGAGGCGACCGGCGGTGCTCCGGGCTTCCCTCCGCCGTGCGGCTCGGGCGAGGCGCAGCGCCCGTGAGTTAAAATGAAGCCGAAAGTTGCTGGGAAGTTGCTCGGTTTTCCGGGCTTCCAGGGATTTGCAAAAGCAAAGTTTGCAGGCTGGAGTGTCTTCCCGCCAAGGAGCGGGAAGGGTTCCACCGGTGGGCGGGCGGGCTGCTTGAGCGGGCTGCTGTGCGGCTCGGGGCTAGGCGCAAGCGCCCGCGAGTTAAAACGAAGCCGAAAGTTGCTGGGAAGTTGCTCGGATTTCCGGGGCTTCCAGGCTTAAACTTTGTAAAGGCAAAGTTTGCAGGCTGGAGCGTCTTCCCACCTAGGAGCAGGAAGGGTTCGCCCGGCGAGCGGCGGGCTGCTTAAAATTTGCTCGGGTGGCACTTTAAAAGCCTGCTCCCAGCACCCGAGCAACTTCCCAGCAACTTTTAACTCGCGGGCGCTTGCGCCGCCCCAAGCCAGCGGGGCGGAGGAAGCCCGGCAGGCGGGTGGGTGGACTGCTTGGAGGAGGCTCCGGCTTCCCTCCGCCAGGCATGAGCGCCTGCGAGTTAAAGGAAGCCGAAAGTTGCTGGGAAGTTGCTTGGGTTTCCGGGCTTACAGGCTTAAACTTTGCAAAGGCAAAGTTTGCAGGCTGGAGCGTCTTCCGCCGAGGAGCAAGAAGGATTCCACCTGGCGGGCGGGCGGGCTGCTTAAACTTTGCTAGGGCGGCACTTTAAAAGCCTGCTCCCAGCACCCGAGCAACTTCCCAGCAACTTTGGCTTCCTTTTAACTCCCGGGCACTCGCGCCTGGCCCCGAGCCGCCGGCAGAGGGGAAGCCCGGTGGGCGGGCAGGCTGCTTGGAGGAGGCGACCGGCGGTGCTCCGGCATCAGCAACAGGCAGTTCCACCTGGGCCCGCTCAGGTGTCCGGCTGGAGCTGTCAGGAGTTGCACCACCGGCGCAGCTCCGTGCGGCTCCAGTCCCGTGTTGCCTTGGGAAGGAAAAGGCAAAACCAGGAGCCGCTGAGCCTGAGCCTCCGGTGCCGCTGCTCCTGTTACAAAGCACCGCCGCGGCTCTTACTTTTTGCCTTTCCCTTCCCGAGGCAACGCAGGACTGGAGCCGCGCGGAGCCGCGCCGGCGGTAGCAACTCCTCACTCAGGGGGCCTCCGAGGGAAGGGGAAGGAGAAGAGGGGGAAGGGTGGGGGGGGAGCGATTCCCAAAAAATCTTGTGCTGACCCGGCCCGTCTGTCAAATTTTAAAAGTCAATGCGGACCCCAAGCCAAAAAGTTTGCCCACCCCTGCTCTAGGATAATGTAACATCACCATACAATAAATAACTAAAATAAGTTGGCACTGAAAATACTATTAGCAAAATAGGTCCTGCCATATTTTTATACATATCACACATGCATCATCGAACAGAATTTAGTTATTCTAAATTTCAATAAAGTTTACCACATTTTGAGTGGGAAACTATTCCGTTCACACATACAGTATGTAATAAACAGCAACTGTTTATAGCTGTTACAAGGCCTTCCTGTAACATATTAATTATTCAGGAGAGGATCCTTTGATCAAGCATCAAAATTTATGTTACTTATTTATGGTATATTTATGAAATAATTCAGGGAACCTAAGCATGAAAAATGAAGTAAACTTAATTCAGAACATAGTTCTAATCTTACATTGAAAATGTGGGCTCATTACTAAGCTTTGGAACAGCTTAGTTCCAAATGTGCACAACAGAGTAATTCCATTTAACCTCGTGATGTTTATTTCCACAAACATGAAAAATACACATAGGATCTTAACTTCCAATTGGGGTCTAATAACTATTGTAAACTTTCCTTGTAAAAATATCTGTTCCATTTTCCCACAGGTTCCCCCCTTCTCCCTTTTTTTCCCCTTTCTATCATTTTTCTTCCTCTCTCCCTATAGCTAGTAAGAGAGTTTATGGACCATATTGCTGTGTTAATACCTTGTTAAGGTTGTTTCAGCTGCTGGGTCTTTGTAGGGTCACTGTCAGGACTATTTTATTCTCAGCCTTTGATATGCCGGGTAAAACTAGATATAGGTGGACCTTCTGCTGTTGTTCACTGCAGGGAGCCTAATGCTCTACGCTTCTTCTCTCCAAATGAAGGGATGCTGGCTTTCTAAGCAATAACAATATTTTTTTTCTGGTCCAAAGTAATTAGACTTACCTAAATAAGCATTTATATTAATGGATTATAACATCATCAGCATTAGTTGATATTTTTCAGTTCAATTAGTAAAATTGCGGGTGTTTAAAGCTGTTGGGTCTTATTTTCTGAAGATTTCTGGCAGGTAGCTAAAAATGGTGCAGTATTGTTGCACTTTATTTGAATCTTATCTGGAATTTTGGAATAATGAAGCACATGATATATAAGAAATAACAATTACTCAGATAGTATCATGAAATAGGAAAAATACAACAAGAGAATGATAAATATATATATGAAGTATATCTTGTATTTTGATTATGGTCAATAAATTCCACTCATGTTATTTACTGCATTTCAACATATTTGCTTTTTTATACCAAATATTATTATTTTTATATCAACATCAATTAGATATTATTAAGGCATTCGTATAATGAATACCAAATATTATATTTTATTATCCAGTGCTCAATTTTCAATACCTAAAGATATTCAAAGTTGAGGAATAAGTTATTGAAATAATTGCTACTAAATGCATTTTGAATTATGAAGTAATTTCAATATATAATGAGCTGCCAAATTTGAGTTCCTGACGGTTCTTATGCTCTTTATTTACTGAACAAACAAACACGTGAATTATCTTCTTTAATCCTTTAAGCCAGGTAATTTTTGGTGTAGTACATATATTGTTCTTAAAGATGTGAAATCATTGAGGCAGAACAGCAGATTTAGCTCTAGCAATTATGTTAAGAATTGACCTACAGAAATCCTTAGAATTTGTTAAGTATTTAGATCCTTATAAGGTATATCATATATAATCCCATTTATTGACTGGCTTGTTCATAATGGTGGCTCTAATGTGTGTAGAGGTTTGAAAAGTCTAGGTTAGATAGAAGTAAAAGGATCTCTTTGGTATTATTTGTATAGCTGTCAATCAATAGTGATTGCTCATAATTTCTTTGCCCTCCATTCTATGGAAATGAGATACAGTGTTGTCTTTTAAGTAATTGAAATACTTATCACCTTAGGAAAGCCATGAACAATCTAGAAGTATAAGTAGAAGCCAGCCCTAAAACTTTGCTGTATTGAAGTGCCTTCACTTTCAGGACTAAAACAAAACCAGACGATCTCTTTTATTATATGAATTCCTATTTTAATTGCCATTTTAAAGCAAAATTGTATAAAACATTTCAGTAGTCAAACTGGAATTAAATGCTGGTTTCCAGCAAAAATGTAAATTGTCATCTGTGACTCGCAGAATGTTGCAAATGGCCATAAATGTAGGCTGGTTATGAAATACCCAAATTTGTGAGGGAGGCTGCTAGAACTTCAAAACCAGATTGTAAGTGGCTCTGGAGAGTCTGTTGGAACATTGAATAGTTCTTCAATGTCTTGAAGAACTTAAGAACAGTCTTAAGTCAAGGACTACCTGTATTGATTAAAATAATTAAATTTTATTTTACTGTGTTTTGATAAATAATATATTTTTACAGCAGTGTCATCTAAATGGTGCATTGGTAGCTGATAAGACTGCAAAGTCAAGGAAAACGTCAAATTTTTAGTAACTTAGCTTCAATTTTTATTCTTCTCTTGGTTTCAACAGAGAACAGAAGCATCTTCTTCTGCATAGTCTTTTAGATATGTGCTATATATACACCCAGTCTTTTGTGACCAAATCCTGTGTGGTACTTTAATTGTTCCTTATAACAGATAACAGATAATCAGAGTTGGAAGGGACCTTGTAGGCCCAAGCGGGAGACCCTACACCATTTCTGACAAATGGCAGTCCAGTCTCTTCTTGAAAGTCTCAAGTGATGGTGCTTCCACAACTTCTGAGGGCAAGCTGTTCCATTGGTTGATTGTTCTCACTGTCAGAAAGTTTCTCCTTGTTTCCAGGTTAAATCTCTCCTTGTTCAGTTTCCATCCATTATTCCTTGTCTGGCCTACAGGTGCTTTAGAAAATAGCTTGACCCCTTCCTCTCTGTGGCAGCCCCTCAAATATTGGAAGACTGCTATCATGTCTCCCCTGGTCCTTCTCTTTATTAGACTAGCCAAGCCCAGTTCCTGCAACCGTTCATTGTATGTTTTAGCCTCCAGTCCCCTAATCATCCTGGTTGCTCTTCTCTGTACTTTTTCTAGAGTCTCAATGTCTTTTTTATAATGTGGTGACCAAAACTGGATGCAGTAATCTAGGTGTGGTCTTACTAAGGCTTTGTAGAGTGGTATTGGTACTTCCCTTGACCTTGATTGTATCCCTCTTTTAATACAATGTAGGATTGCATTAGCTGGCTCATATTTAGCTGGTTGTCCACTAAGACTCCAAGATCCCTCTCACAGTTACTGCTATTGAGCCTGGTTTCACCCAGTCTATATGTGTACTTTTGGTTTTTCTTGCCTAAGTGTAGGACTACTTTTCTCTATATTGAATTTAATTTTATTAGATACGGCCCAGTGTTCTAGTCTGGCAAGATCCATCTGGATCTTGAGCCTATCTTCTTGGGTGTCAGCTATTCCTGCCAGCTTAGTATCATCTGCAAATTTGGTAAGTTCCCCTTCTATTCCCTCATCTAAGTCGTTAATGAAGATATTGAAGAGTACTGGGCCTAAGACGGAACCTTGTGGCACCCCACTGCTTACTTCCCTCCATGTAGACTTAGACCCATTAAGGACTACTCGTTGAGTACGGTTTGCCAGCCAGTTGCGAATCCATCTAGTGGTGGTGCTATCTATTCCACTTTTTCTAGCTTACTAAGAAGTAGGTTGTGGTCTACTTTATCGAATGCCTTGCTGAAATCTAAATATATTATGTCCACAGTATTTTGCTGGTCTACTAATTTAGTCACTGTGTTGAAGAATGAAATAAGATTGGTTTGGCATGATCTGTTTTTAACAAACCCGTGCTGACTGCTAGTTATTACTTTACTTGTTTCTAGATGATGGCAGATCTGTTTTTTTATTATCTTTTCCAATATCTTCCCAGGTATTGATGTTAGGCTGATTGTTCTATAGTTTCCTGGGTCTGTTTTTCCCCCCTTTTTTGAAGATGGGAACCACATCAGCTCTTTTCCAGTCCTCTGATAGTTCCCTGGTGCTCCAGGATTTTTGAAAGATATGGTGAAGTGGTTCTGAGATGACCTCTGCCAGCTCCTTTAAAACTCTGGGATGTAATTCATCAGACCCCGGTGATTTGTTTTCATCAAGATCAGACAGGTGTTCTCTTACTATTTTTTTTGCTTATTTTAACTTTTATTTCTGGTCTGTCTTTTCCAGTTATGTTTTTGGTGGGTGGAGCTATAGTTTCTTTTTGCGTGAAGACAGATGCAAAGAATGAGTTAAGCAGTTCTGCTTTCTTTCTGTTGCCTGTTACTTCCTTGCCATCTTCTCTTTTTAGACTGTTTCCTTGATTTTTTTCTTGTTATTTATATGTTGGAAGAAACTTTTTAAATTATCTTTGACTTTTGTTGCAAGTCTTTGTTTGTTCTGAGCTTTTGCTATCCTGACTTCATCTTTGCAGATTCTGGCTATCTGCTGATGTTCTGCCTTAGTTGTATATCCTTCTTTCCATTTTTTGTACCTGTCCTTTTTTTCTTTCTATTTGTCAGAGAGATCTTTGTGTAGCCATGCTGGTTTCTTCTTGGATTTCTTGTTTTTCTTTCTCAGTGGTATTGTGCTGGTCTGGGCTTCTGTGATCATACTTTTTAGAGTTTCCCAAGATTCTTGAGTTGTTTTCCCCTTTAGGATTTTTATCCATGGAATCTTTCCCAAGTTCTCTCTGAGTTTATTGAAATCAGCTCTTTTAAAATCCAAGACTCTGGTGTTATTATCTTCTGTTGCTTGTGTTTGTATTATGTTGAATTCTAGTATAACATGGGCATACTATCTTTGTGCAGCCATGCTGGTTTCTTCTTGGATTTCTTGTTTTATAAAACATTATTTCAAGTCATCTGAACATCTTGATAGCTCTCCTCAGACCCTGTTCATGTTCTTTTTAATGGGCACATGTCCAAAAATGAACGCAGTATTCAAGCTCAATCTAGCTACTGCAAATGGAACCACTGTACTACTAACTGAGTACAGTTCTCTGTAAAAGAGGCCAAATTTGCTTCTTGTTCTGTTAGGAGTCCGCTAATACTTTACTACTCACACATACTGCTTACCAAGGAAGATCTCTCCAATCCCTGTACCAGGGGTGGGATTCTACTGATTCTGTCCGGCTCTGTAGAACCGGTAGCTCTGAAGAACAGTTTTGGCCCACCCACCCGCCCGGGCTCTTACCTGATCTTTATTTCCTGCTTTTTCAACCTCAGCTGCCGTGCGAGGCATAGCTACGGTTGAAAAAGCAGGAAAAACATGCTTTTTCAAATGCTGCTTCCCTGCATGCAGCATTGCTCAGCTGTCCAGGCAGCAAGCTGACGAAAATTTACATGCGCGTGCAGCGTGCAGGGAAGCACATCGTAAATCACCGAACTGGCAGTTAACCCTGTCGGATCCCACCCCTGCCTGTATCTCTACGTTTGATTTTTCCTGTCTAGATATATTTCCTTGTATTTCTTACCATTTAGCATATTTTGAATATAGTCCATTATCCAAGCCTGTTAGGATATTTTGAAAGCATTGGCAATTTGTTTTCGGGCAACATGCTATAAACGTTTACATCCAGTTTACATCCATGTCTTTTCTCAGAGCATTAGAAAAATTGATCTTTCATTTAGGTGTCCAAAATGCAACTGATTCAGTATCAGTTTGCAGGCTAGATGCTTACTGCTTATGGAAGGCAAGATAGATAGGAGTGGAAATTGGTGTACGTGATAAAGGATATCTGCTAAACTTTGTGTTGACAAAACAGAAAAAATTGTTAAAATTTACCAGTATCAAATGTTCCATGCTAGTCATTCAGTTTCTGTTGAAATAAAAATATGGGCTCTGCAAAAACTTAAATGCCAAGCAATTATGAAAAATGTGAACATTCTTTCAATATTAAAGTAAGATCCAACTGTGAGTTGTTAGTTTCCAGAGGTAAAATGAAGGAGATACTACTTCATCCTTCAGGTCAGCAAGCAAAATGCCTTGGACTGGTTCTAAGTCCATTTTTTTTAGCATGCTACAAGGTGACTTTTCTGTTGAGTTACTTCTGTTTTTCAGTCAGCTAGATACAACCAGATACTACAGCAGGTATTCATATCCCATATATGCACCTTTTACAATAACAAGAAAAATATAAAAAGTAAGCAATGGTCTGTTGAGCCATTATGGTCTGCCTCTTCATTTATTAGAATAGGATTGCACGAACAGTAACAATATTCTAGAATTCAATATATTCAAAGTATTATTTTGCCAAGACTTCCCTTTTGGTTACATTAGCTACAGTTAAAGGATATGAATTATCACATTATGAGGAAATCATCATATTGGAAAAGGCTCCTACAGAGTGTTCTGTCATTATTTTCCCCATAAAATGTCTTAATCTGAATTTATCACTGCAAAAGTTTTTATTGCTCTTTATCTTTATTACTGGTTTTTACTCCTTTTTTAAAAAAAATTGCTTCTTTTAGCCTATACTATATATGGTATTACCTGTTATAGTATTACATCTCCTACCTTGAAAGTATGATGAGTGACATACTTTATGGGTATTCCCCCATAATCTTCCATATTTGAAAAGTATATAGATTAAAATTTGTGGGGATATTTATAGCATTTCTGTAACTGGAGACTTTGGCTTTCTTTTATAACCAAGTTGCTTTTCCTTTTAAAGCTACCAGGTTCTAACACTGGTATTTAACCATCTAATCAAAAAGAGAAACTGCACCCATTTTATCCCACAGATTGATTTGCCAGTCAGCATTCATATAGAGTTAATGTGGGATATCATTATATTCAGGGTTATATGGAACTGTCTTTGATTATGGTCCTGAGGCTGCAGCTTGAGGGGAAAAAATGACAGTTTGATTCTGATTGGGACCTCTTTTATGTAACATTAGTGATCCAGACTGTCCACTGGCTTCATTGAATTCATTATACCAGTGAAATATTTCTTCATTAAAACATAATTTCTGTATTTGAGCATTGTATAGCAAAGAGCTTCATGTGAGAGACTCCTTCCTAAATAGGCTGAGTTTTAAGCTTCATAACAAAATCTTAATTTTGAATGTATCCCTCTTCTAATAGCAGTAACCCCTTTTATGCATCTCTGACTAATAGCCATACCAAAGTTTTTGCATGCTGAATCAGAGGATCAGAAGGTAAAGAATAAATCAGAGAAGACTTTTACAAAAGAGTCAGGTATATTGGCTACCTAGAGTTATACAAGTTTTTTTTAGCTTTTATTTTTATTAATGTCATCTGGGACATCAGCCTAAGAATCCATTTCTATTTAGTAATAATAGTAAGAAAGGTAGAGACTGTTATAGGAACGAGAGGTGCTGAAAGTCTTAGGGATGTGGACATTTTGAAAGTAAATTGGAAGAAGAGCTACATATTTCCTATGTTTGAAATATTTATCTGCTATGAGTTAAAGCTGAAGTAATTTATCAGACAGAGGCATCCTTTTTCTCTCCAGCCTTTTTTAAAAAACAAAAAACAAAATATGGCAATCAACCCAAGAGTCATCCTCCCTTGCTGTCAAAACTTAAGAAAAAATAGGTCTCCTTTGAAAGAAAGGGATTAGTGGTTTTTTTCCAATGGAAATTTATTAAATATGGAGATTAAAAGAAACCCTGAAAAACTACTTGAGTAATTTGGAATTTGACAGTCAGATTTTCTTTATGTTAACAATTTGTTAACAATTGTTTTTAAGGTAAAGTAATGAATGCTTGGTATCTGGCAGAATGGTTGGGGAGAGGTTAAAATAAAAGCAAAAACATATGAATAGCACTTGGTGGTCTTTAATTAGACATTGAATTTGGTTTGCCATCTAGAGCTATGCTAATTTATTGTGCTACAGTTCTTATGGAAGAAATAGAAATGGCACATCTATTGACTGGTACCAGCTGTTCCCTGCCAATTGTCCTTTCCTGCAGATAGCAAGCTGTGCATTTGGCAGCATCAAATCTCAAACAGTTAACATGTGCCTCAGGGAGGGCAACTGCTTAAGCCCATCAAAAAGCACAGCTATGCTCTGTAAGATTCATGTTAGATTCATCACATCTGTTTCATATTTTTTTTGGGGGGAGTGGGTATTCAAAACTTATGGAACAGTTGAGATGCAAAGTCACATTTTAATATAAAACAAAGCAAGCATAAAACAGAATACACATCTCAATGAATATTTTCATAATGAGCTTTCTTTTATAGAAAATACAGTGTGCAGTTATTTTTAGATTTACAAAAACTTAATAAGAATCCCTTCATATATTAGGAATATATCACATTCCTTATTTTTAGAGAGTAATCAGAGTTGTTCCAGAAAGATCACTACTCCAAATTACAGCATCTACAAATTCAATTTCTGTTTATGCATACAAGTCATACTGCAGGCCAAACTATAGTTTATTAATGCAGTATGAGAAACGCCAGTGGAGATTCATTGCCCTCAGCTAAGCAACTTGGGATGCAATTCTATAAATATAAGTTAATTACTCTGCAGTCAAGGCTGTTTCCTATCTTGTTATTAATGTTGGCAGTCTTAAGATAACTAGCTTTGATTTCAAGGTGGTTCAAACAGAACAAGACAAGATCAAGTAAACAGAAGGTTGCACTTTGCCAGTAATTTTATAATATTCTCTTTCTCAATTGGCTACGTATGAGCCCAGTCAGATCAGCATTTAGCCTTTTCCTACTTAGACTTTACAAATGACTTAGTGTTCTACTTCTTCACCCAGTTCTACTTCCAGAGTAGGCAACAACATGTGGCTTTCCTAGTATTGCTACATCTCTTAGTAGCCCCACCAGTAGGCCAATTGCAAGGATACAGTTGTTGTCTATCAACAATTGGAGGGTCATAGCTTTCTCACTATGCACTTACTCCTTGTCCTTCACTTAACCTCAGAAGATTTCCCTTGTAATAAATGCATGCAGGACAGTTGATAGAAGCTGATATAGTGATTAATGAAGTAGATTGTCATCCACAGTGTAAACTGCAACACTGTTGTTCAGATTGAAAATGATCAGCGGTTTCCCCCAGTTTAGAAAGTCATTTATTTGTAGACTATAGGCCTGTTAAAGACATGTGGACATCCTCTTCCCTTGAAAATT
Organism: Notechis scutatus; assembly: GCF_049901735.1. Classification (NCBI taxonomy): domain Eukaryota; kingdom Metazoa; phylum Chordata; class Lepidosauria; order Squamata; family Elapidae; genus Notechis; species Notechis scutatus. The sequence goes on along the minus strand of NC_142010.1, from coordinate 227,431,529 downwards.
AAATGGAATATACAAAAGTCTTCTTTGTAACTGATTTGGAGTGACAAGGATTTAGCCTCTCCCTCCAGTTGCTGATCTTAAGTAGTCATGATTCTGTGCCTTGAGCAAGAAGGGATCAATTATCCTGTTGCTATCTACTGTCATTTTAAATCTGCAGAGGAATTGTGCATGGCAAAAACTTCAAAGGCTGCTATCCTATTGTTAACATCTGTTTTCATTCATTCATTTTTAATGTGCTGTTTGCGATTAAAACAAGGGTTGCCCACTTTAAATATTTCTGAAGTTTTAAGGTTTTTTATTTATTTTTTGTTCGTTGAAAAACTACTGCAGAAATATTGTACCAGGATTCAAAAAACATATTTGTTAATTACAGTGATCATATAGTCTTTCAAATGCTAATAGCCTGATTGCAATTTCATTTTGTTTGGGACTGATAGAACTTATGATTAAAGAATAGTATAGCTTTATAGTGATTTTACTGCCATCTGTGTGCATCAGGCAATAACTATGTACAGATGGTTGTGATTCAGAGACAGGTTGCCACATGCAAAAAAAACTATGTTTCCGTTATTTCAGTAAGATTTATTGCCGCAGTCACAGTTAAATGCTTGAACCTTAATGATAATTGCTACTAATCCTCAAGAAAAATGATTAGGGTTTAATAAACCACAAGGAGCAGCTTTTGTCATAAACTTCAGAAACATATTACAAAGTGCTTTTTTTAAAAAATCTCTGCCTAGTCATTTATTTCAGCATATATGGTGCTGCAGTGCTTTATAAAGTAAAATGTAGAAAGACAATGTAAGACTTGTGTTCTGTAGAATGTCTTTCAAATATGCAGTTGTTTAAAAATAGGAATACATATTGTATAACTTTTTACAATACATGGGACTGCCTGGGCTTCCCACTTAATGACTCATGCATATGCAGTTACGACAATAAGTAGGATGGCCTGGATTGCCCTTGCTAAGAGATGCAATCATGTGACCCTGTTCTTTATGTGCACGTTGCTTAGCAATGGCAATTCCGTTGCCGACTTCAGTTGTAACTCGAGCAATACTTGTATCCATTCAACTTAAGTGCTGAATATATATGAAGGAAAGTTAGGTAAGAAAAATATGAGCATGGTTTCAAAAACTGGAGGAAGAAGTGTCAATATCCTGAGGAATGCTACTAATACTACTCTGCCATAAATGATGACGCAGAGGTAAAAATGCAAATTATCTGCATAATCTAGTAAGGAACACAGTGAAAAACTAGGACTAATGTTAAATATAAAAAATGCCAAACAATTGGCAACAGGTACAGCAACCGGTCTTAGAACTGACAGTGAAGATACTGAAGTGGTAGAAAACTTCTGCTTTTGAGAAATGACTATTAATAGTAAAGCAGTGTGGTAAATAAATACATCTGTCAACTCATAAAATATAACTGTAGTCTTTTAGAGTTGCCAACAAAAAGGGAGGGAGAAGCAGTGGGCAGCTTGTATTCCATAAATGTTTTCAAATATAGTTTCTAGATGACCAAGGTTTATGCCGCACAAAATTCTAACTGGAGAGTATGATTGATGACTCTTGGCTATGGATGTGTCCCATTGGAGAATATGAATTATGATACACCGAGGGGGTGGGGGGAAAACCAAGGTCAAGGTGACAATGAATTATGCTCTCAGAGTCAGCTACACCCAGGCAATGCCACATCTTTTAACTCCCAATAAATCCTTTTGGGGTTTGGCTACAGACTCATGATTTAAATGGGGTTAAGTATCGGAGTCCTGACAACATCATAGATAAGTTTGTGGTAGAGCAGCAATGAAGTCAGAAAAAAATAGTCAGATGCCATGATGTCTCCATACTTACAGTATGGCAAGCAGAATTATACAGGATTTTTTCCCCTTCATGACAGTCTATGAAATCTAAAGTTGGATTTTAAAGAAGAAGGGAAGAGTACTGATGTTTTTGAATTTTGGGTTGGAGAAGACTCCTAAAAATACCATACATAGTCAAGAAAAACAAATAGATTGTCCAATGTTTGAGAGGCTGCCACAAGTACAGTCGGTCATTCTATTTTCCAAAGCATCAGAAGGCAGGACAAGAAACAATGGATAGAAACTGATCAAGGAGAGAAGCAACCTAGAACTATGGAGAAATTTCCTAACAGTGAGAACAATTAACCACTGGAATGGCTTGCCTTCAGAAGTTGTGGGTGATACATCACTGGAGGCTTTTAAGAAGAGACTGGACAGCTATTTGCTTGAAATGGTATAGAATCCTCTGCTTGAACAGGCAGTTGGACTAGATAACCTCCAAGATCCCTTACCACTCTTATTCTCTCTTCTATGGATCATATAACAAATCAATTCAGAATTCTCACTTGAGGCAAAATAATCAGGCTAAAATTATTATATTTTGTACACGTTATGTTCATGTTTAATTCCCATGAGAAGTCCATACTGTTGGAAAATGTGAAAATAAAGACAAAAGGGCAACCAGCACCAAGATGGATGGTCTCAATTACAGTGGTGATAGGTGGACTTTTGGAAGGACTATAGGACCAGCTTAGGGACAGATCATCCTAAAAAAAAAAAAAATCTGTGTCATCACTAAGAATAATACAAATCTGATGGCAAATCCTCCTCCTCCTCTTCCTCCTCTTCCTCCTCTTCCTCCTCCTCCTCCTCCTCCTCCTCCTCCTCCTCCTCCTCCTCCTCCTCCTCCTCCTCCTCCTCCTCCTCCTCCTCCTCCTCATCTATGGTAATAAAAACACCAATCTTCCCTTTTCTCATTTTGTCTTCAAATATCTAGGAATGTTGTGTCAAGGTCTCTGAGATCATCTCAAACTCACACTAAATATATCTTTGAGAGTAGGGATCACAGACCAAAACACATGTATCTTAAATCCCATGTTTCCATAATATAGAATATAGTTGTGGGAATTGCTATCTGTTTCCTCGTGCGCGTGCAAGGACAACGGGCCTTCTGGTAGTTGTTTGTAACACGAGGCGAGGGACAAGGTCGAAATGTTGCCACTTCTTACCCAGAATTGTAGCAAACTTAAACTTTACAGCTTTGTATTCTCATATGGTATTTTGTGTGATGTAATGAGTTTGTAACAACACACTAACAAAAAATTGCAAACGTTAACAAAGATTGCTTCTAATAAAAGAGGGTGTCAGAGCTTGCCCTGGGCTCTCATCCCGATTTGGCTTCAAGACGACTGCCTCAGTGTCTTCATTCATGAGAGACCACCATAACTGGTGACCCCGACGTGATCATCTGCGAGGTGGTACGTCTTTGGACCATCCATACTCATCGGCTGGCATAGCCTTGGTATACCTCATCCCTGATTCGATCGCAGGCGATCGCCGTGGATCCCTCGTGAGTATGGGTGGAGGATTCTCTCAGGATCAGAAATTGCACATTGAGGAGTTAAGAGAATCAACCAAACGAAATTTTTCCTTTTTAAAAGAGGGGGCTCTCTTGAAAAACCCCTCAGTAAAGCCTCTTTAGACACTTCTGAAATGATGGCTGCAGCTATCACCAGAGGTAATAAACCATCTGGTAATTGTTACAATTGTGGGAAGCCTGGTCATTTTAAATCACAATGTCAAGCCCGGCGGGGGGCAGCAAAGCCCTCCGCCAGCAGAGATGCTCGACAGTAGAGGGGCCGGCAGCTAGCCCCTCTCCCAAGGCTGCCCATATACCATCCACTGTGTATGAATTATCAATGGCAGAAGATGTGTTCATATCCTTTCCCCATCTCTGTCAGCACACAGCTTCCTCCTTCTGCCTCCTTCTTCTCCGATAAAACTGCTCTTACAATCTCACCCTCATGCCCTTCTCAAAGGAATCTCTGTGGTTCCCGATCTGCTCTATCCTTCCTCAAAACTCTCAGCCTCTCTCTCTCTCTTTTTTTAACAAACTTTGTTAATTTTTAAAGACATGCAGAACATGGATACACAGAAACACAAAACATAAAAGCATTAAAAATCTCTTTTCTGAAAGTTGCTTAGTCCCAGGTCAAAACTCTTGGTACAGACACAGATTCAGATTCGTGTTCATTTTGCATACCATTGGCATTTTTCATACCATTGGCATTTTGCATACCATTGGCATCTTATTGGCATTTTCAATTTTCTACATAGCTTCTCCTCTCTTTTGAATTTTCTCGGTTTTATTTTGTTAATCTCCTCTCAATTCGATCCATTTGTCTTTCTTCTTTGAAGAAAAACTTCTCCTGTGCACTGAATGGAGTGTGATGCCTTTAACTCTTTCCCCTATATTTGTAATACTTAATATAGAACACATAATTTGCACTGGGATTCTATCTGGTGCATTCTGAAATTGTGCAGTATTGTTATTCATTAGTGTTGATGTTCATTTGTGTCTTGAACATTTGGTACATTGCTTTTCAGTTAAACCACATCACATATTATAGATCATTATTTCATTGCAGTGTTCCCCCTTCTCCTACTTCAGATCTCTCATTTCACAAAAGGTTTCGCTGGGATAACATAGTCTAATCATTGATGTTGACAATCATTTATGTCTTAAACATTTTACCCCTTTCGGTTAGATATCATGCCTTTGTGGAAACACTTATGCTTTCCGGGATTGTTTCCCCCACATCCCATGTCTTAAATCATTGTTTCATTACAGTACTCCTTTTCTTGGCAAAGGTTTCACTAGATTATACTGAGTGTTTTGTCACATTTTGAATTGCATGTTGTTTCCAGTTTTCTATGGTTATTTCTGGATGCAGGTGTAGAAGTGCGGTCTTGTGTGCCTTTCTGAAATCCCTTTTTCAGTGGAATTTGTCTATTGTCTCTGGAGAACTTTTGCTTAAGGCCTCTCATCTCTTCCTTTCTCCCTTGCTTCTCCTTGTAAAATATTGGAAAAGAGTGCCTAGGACACCTTTCCCTTCTTGCTTTTCTTTTTTTAAATTTTGATATACAAGTTTCAGTCCATCCACACGTGATGCCATTGTGTAGACATCCTCGTACAATTACAATATTTAGGGGCTATTAATTGGACCCGTCCCTATTTTGGCATTACTACACACATGCTCAACCCCTGTTTGATGTGTTAAAGGGAGGAACCACTCCAGGGGATAAAATTACCATTACAGATCATCAATTAAAAATCACCCAGGACATATAGCACATTATGCAGAAAAGGTGGGTCAACCGATGTCACAACAATGCTCCTATTTCCTTAATCTTGCTCAATACACCCCTCCTTACCTACTGCTGTATTAACCCAAAAGTCTCAGCACACTAGCAACCTCCTTATCTTAGAATGGATACATCTTCCTCAACACTCCTAAAAAATCTCTTAGTCTGTTAAAACTGGTTGTTGAAAATGCAAATGAGGATTGCAAGAGGATTCTGCAGCCTCTATCTGCCCGAGGGGGCTTCCTCTCGGACTATCTAAAGGCTTGCAGAATCGTGGGAACTGAGGACCATGATTGTTTGTTGCAAGTAGGTGGATGGGTCAAGCAGGGTTGAGGAAGGAAAGAGGAAATCAGGATTTGCAGTCATGATAGGAGCAGGGGAGGTCATAAAAGGACTCCTCCCTTCCTTCATGGTCTGCGCAGAAATGTGAGTTGTTAGGATTGGAAACCTGAGGAAAAAGAGAAAGATGAGTTGGGAAACTGAGAAGGAGTGAAGGTGGTTTCTGTGAATGCAAAGTATGTTTGAAAGTAAACAAGAAAGTAGCAAGGAAAAAGAAATGGGAGGGCAACCCTGATGGGCTGGCCTTTCCAGAGAACACAGATTGATTTCATCAAGTACTAACTCCATACGCATAAAATGCTTTCAACTACTGCCTATCCTTCACTTCAGTCTCTGTCTCTAAAAATCTTCTCTCTCTTTTTGTTACATTGCAACACCTTGTTGCACAGCACCAGCACCCGCTCTTTGTAGCACACATTCGCAGCCACCAACCCTTCCCAGGAATTCTCCAGGAAGGCAATGATATGGCTGATGCGGCAGCCGCAGCTGCAACCGCAGACAGCGCCATCTCTTGCATGATTCTTTCACAACAAACACCCTGGGACAGTCATAGTTATTTTCATCAAAACAAAAAAGCCTTGGCCAGACAGTAAAAATTCAAATTTAAAAATGTCACAGGGTTGCCAGGACTCCAGAATGCATTGAATGTTTGCTTGTTTACTCTTAACTTCCTCAATGAGTCCGGATCCCCCCCCATGCACAGCAGCATCACGTCATGTCGCTTCTTCGCCTCATCTTGAACCCAGACCAACGGTATCAGCTGCCAGATCCTCAGTGGAAAGGTCCTGCTGAACTTATAACCTGGGGACGAGGGTACGCTGACAACAACAACACCATCTGGGTCCCTGGACGACACGTAAGGCCTTTTCTACCCAAACCAGCCTTGCCTACATCAGCATCATGAAGCTGCCCGCTGCATTCATCATTTGCTTCTGGGTTTCCACATCGTTCCTGCCGATATGACAGCCACCCCATCCTCCTGCGATGCCTGCATCAAAACTACTCGCAGCGGAACGAAGACCCAATCCACCCAGATCTATCATACTTTGAAGCCTGAATGCAACTCCACGACAGTCTCCCCTTGTCTGCATAACAACACTCAATATGCACGATGCTACACCAAACAAGGTATCCAATGCTACGAACCAAAGGCTGTGGGGCCCATCACCGCCTCACTGTATGTCTATGCCTACAAAGGAGGATCCAGCTCTGACCTTGCCTCAATGCTCTCAACCAGTCAAGCAAAAAATGGGTACATTACCCATAATGTCACTCGGGGGGTTACCAACACTTTTGTGTGTTTTGATGCTTGTTTTGCCATCAACAAAGGCCAAGGTCCTAACGACGCTGCAGGAGTCACCTGCGGCTCACACAGCTGGCAAAGATCTTATCTACAGGAAAAGAAATATCTCTTCCAAAAGGTGTCCGGGACTAACGTGGGGGCCACCACTGTTTACAACTACTGATACACCCCACCTATTGACTCTGCTCAAGTAAGAGGCCCAGGACAGGACTTGGGGTACCATACCCCCACATATATATGCTCAATAGAATTATAAGGTTGCAAGCTGTATTAGAAATTATAACCAATGAAACTGCTCTTGCTTTGAAAACATTAGCTAAAGAAAGTGCATTGTCTAGAACATATATCATGCAAAATCGTTTGATCTTTCTTGCCAAAGAAGGAAGAGTGTGTGGAAAATTTAACCTTAGTAATTGTTGTATTGAAATAGATGATAGTGGAAAAGTTATTCAACAAATCACTGATAGAATGATCAAGATTGCACATGTACCTGTACAAACATGGAATAGTCTTGATTTTAGAGACATGTTTGGATCCTGGTTCCCAAAATTACCTGATTTGCAAGCTATTGTAGCGCTTATTGGTATGATTGCTGCAGGATGTATTATATTGACTTGTGTATTACCTATCTTTGTACGCACTATTTCTAACAGTTTATCCCTTTTGGCTGAGAAAAAAGCCACAGCACAGGTAATGGCTCTCTGGAATCAACTGCCATCCGAAGAAGAAATGGGAGAGCCAACCTGTGATGACCCAGACGAGGACAAGATGTTTGTGATGGTCGAAGAAGTCACGAACGCCATGGATAACATCAGCATACACAGCATTCTTGCCACGTGCCTAACAAAGGCTGCTGTTGGAACTAAACACTCCCTGTCTTTAAAAAAGAAAAACAGAGGAGATGTGGGAATTGCTATCTGTTTCCTCGTCGCGCGTGCAAGGACAACGGGCCTTCTGGTAGTTGTTTGTAACACGAGGCGAGGGACAAGGTCGAAATGTTGCCACTTCTTACCCAGAATTGTAGCAAACTTAAACTTTACAGCTTTGTATTCTCATATGGTATTTTGTGTGATGTAATGAGTTTGTAACAACACACTAACAAAAATTGCAAACGTTAACAAAGATTGCTTCTAATAAAAGAGGGTGTCAGAGCTTGCCCTGGGCTCTCATCCCGATTTGGCTTCAAGACGACTGCCTCAGTGTCTTCATTCATGAGAGACCACCATAATAGTAATTCCACAACTTTCATAATTAGATTGAATGGAGATGGCCACAGTTCTGAAGATTTTGCATTTAGGGATTCATTGTGAAGATTTATTTTAAATAAATTTTAATAGTTGCAGTAGCATTCAAAAATACTTTTTTTTAAACAAAAAAATTACATATTTTACAAATGGCCCCATATTTTACAAACATATTTGATATATTTTTATGCCAACAGTTTACAAAATGCTCTATAATAAATTGAAATCAATATAAAGCTATATTCAATAAAAATGAGAGAGAAAAAATAAAATAATAATTGAGAAAGAAAAAAAAATCAGATAGAAAAGACCTGAGAAAAAAGAAAGCTAATGCTTAAAAATAATAATCTTTTATGTGTCATGAAACTCAGGAGACAATCCATCCACAGCAAAGTTGCAACCACAGAAAACACCTGCCCTTGATCAAATTTAGGGTGGCAGTCCCCGAAGATCTCAGCAATCTACTTGAAAGAATGAAAGAAATCTATCATTTGCCCTGATATAAAGTCCTGGTCTCAGGCTTTATACATTTTAAGCCAAATTTTTAAATTAGCTCAGGAGCTACCAACCCACAGAACTGCATGAACCAAGGTGCAACATTTACACAATTGGGTGTTCTGTCATTATATTTTGTGCTATTTATGACTATTTAGTTTTTCAGTTTATATCGGTGTCTACCTCAAATACATAACTCTGGACAGCTTACAAAAACAAGTGGAAACAGAATATGAACAACTTTCCACATAACCACTGTTACTGCGAATGTGACACTATTCAAACAACTAACCATCTTTTACAGTGTCCCCTGGGACTAATACAAACACATGACTTCCTGGTGGAAAATATCCCTGCCATCAATGTGGGCTAGATGACATTGGGCTAGAACAGGGGCGTCAAACTCGTGTTGTCACAGCAGTGTCACGTGATGTATAGTGATTTTTTTCCCCCTTTGCTAAACCAGGTGTGGGCATGGCCAGCACGTGATGCATCTGGCTCACGGCCTGCAAATTTGACTGCCCTGGGCTAGAACTACAGTATATAAATTTATTTTTGACTAATTTTTAATTTTCCCCTTTCTAGTTCCTGCATTTCTGACATGAGACGAGATGAGTTTCCCAAATCCAAAGCAACTCAGTCTTGCTAGGATTGATGCTCCAAATTGAACATGTTGCTGCAATTGAAACCTGAGACTGAGGAAACTGTTTCTATCTTGTCACAGTCCAGAAAAAAAAAAGTTTGTGTTACAAACAAAGCAGGCGATAAGTGCTCCTTGCTACAGATACCACTTGGCTCTCCAATGAAAACAGTAACTTTAGGGCAGGGGTTCCCAACTGGGAGTGTGAGACGATATTCCAGGGGCTGCGAAAATTTGGGTTTAGAAGTTTCAAAGTTATAGTGATATGTATAATTATATGCATATAATTATTTATTTTTAAGGGGTTTGAGAATGTAACAGAAGTGTTCTAGGGGTGCAGGGCATAGAAACGGTTGTTAACTCCTGTTTTAGTGATATCCTAAACTAAGTACTTGTCCATTCTGAATAAATGCAACAATTTTTAAAACAGGCAAACCTTCCATTTCTCATATGTGGGAACCATCTTCCCATTAGGATTCCATCATGTCAAAATTCAACCTCTTTTCATTGATCCTGATCTACTTTATCATTGCAGCAGGTACTTACAATATCAAAACCTGTGAAGTCATTCCTGATTCAAATCTTACAGTGAAATAGAGCTGAATATTTTCAGACACTGATGACATCTGCTCCTCAAACTGAGGATAGCCCCAGCAGCTTCATATCGTTAGATTGCATTGAAGGCAAAATAATGGCCTGTGGCTTCCTGCACTAAACTCTGTGACTGTTTCTTCAAACAGGAATGGAATTACTCTAACAAAACTCCTCCCATTACATGAAGTTGGTCCAAGAGAATAATATGGTGGACAATATTAAAAGCTACTGAGAAATCAAACAGGATTGTGTTCATCTGTCAAAGTGGCCACTATTTTTAGCTATATCATCACTGATTTTCTTGCACTGAAGACAGGCTACATACAGAATTTCCAAGTAAACTTTTATTATCAGTCCAAATTTGAACATAGCAGTTGATTTTTTTTCACAGGTGGAGAGTTATTGACAAATACTGTATATGCTTTAATCAGTTTATTGCTGATTATTGCTTATTGCAAAAGAAATCTAATGTTATTCGTATATGTTTTAATGTATTTTAGAGCAACTTGTATATCAACAGATTTTTTTATATTGATTTTGATATTCCATTATTGGTAAGTTAGTGAGTGCTTTTGGATTTTGGTGTATTTAACTGAAAAATAATTTTCTGTGTTTTGTTTTATATTTAGAAATGTGGTTTCTTAAAGCTTCAATTGGCAGCTTCCATTTTGAATAAATATGCAATAAATATAAATAAGGTTATGTAGAATGTTTTTGCAAATACAAGCAAGCTTATATAATTTCTTCTGGCCTCATTATGAGTCCTTCAGTTGTAGGGATGATAATTATATTGTATATCAATCCAACCATACACAGTAAGAGTCATAGTAGCATCAGCTCAAAGACAGTCCATTAAATGAACATCTTCATAGGTTTTGTGATATGTTCTTTATTTTTTATTACTATTAATTAGGATAAATAATGTTATTATTTATTATTTAATTTAATAATATTATTTATTTAATAATATAAATAATAAAAATAAATAATAAAGGAAGCTTCCCTTCCTTTTTTCGTGTCTCTTTTTCAAATGAATTTTTCAAATTCATTGAATGAAATGTATGATGAGGCTAAATTGAGGTTTAATAATTTGAAATTATTTGAGATTCATAGGGAACACAGCTATTGTGTTGACTCTTAGTATGAGTCAAAGAGTTACATATAATAAATATAAATGCATAATATGGCTGTTGAGGATATCATGTTATATAAATACAACAATTGAAAAATCTTGGCCAAAATCACGTGTTGTCTGAACCTGAACAATTGGTCCAAGATGATACATCAAGTTTCTCACTTTAAACTCCACATCGTGTTGCAACTACTAGTTTGTCTTGATGTGTTTAACAGATAACAGATAATCAGAGTTGAAAGGGACTAGCCATGCCCAGTTCCTGTAACCATTCTTCATATGCCTTAGTCTCCAGTCCTCTAATCGTCCTGGCTGCTCTTATCTGTACTTTTTCTAGAGTCTCAACATCTTTTTTATAATGTGGTGACCAAAACTGGATGCAGTACTCTACGTGTGGTCTTACTAAGGCTTTATAGAGTGGTATTAGTACTTCACTTGATCTTGATTGTATTTCTCTGTTAATGCAATTTAGGATTGCATTAGCTTTTTTGGCTGCCGTTGCACATTGCTGGCTCATATTTAGCTGGTTGTCCACTAAGACTCCAAGATCCCTCTCACAGTTACTGCTATTGAGCCTAATTTACCTTGGGCCTGGACTTATTTTCCATCAAGAGCACCAAAATTGCTGACATAAATGAGATAAATGATGTTAAAAAAAGTTGGAAGCTTTAGAATATATAAATATAATTCATGTGTTTACTTTCTTTTAGAAGCAAAGCAGTACCCTTAAACTGTAAGCATGTACTGAAAAGGGATAGAAAAAGTTGAACAGGCAAAACACATTGGTGAAAGACAGAGAGTGTCCAGTTCTTCTTAGGCTGAAAAATGGGTTTCTGTGCATTGACATTGCCACTGAAGGCCCTTTCTATCCCCATTTCACAAATGGCTTGGGTGTAATGCGCAAAGGGCTTCAAGGGAACCCTAAGACAGGTGTTTGAGTTTGAAGAGTAGTTGAACTGTCTAAAATAAGGGAGCAATAATTGTGGTGCTAGGGCTTCCTAAGGCAGTGATGGCTAACCTTTTCATCATCGTGTGCCAAAAATGCGTGAGTGTGCCCATGTATATGCCTGCACCCATAATGCGATGCACACAAACCCTCTGCCCTTGTCCACCTATGCGCATGTGTGCACAAACACCCCATGTCACATGCCTCTGCGCATGCATGCATGACCTCCCAGCATGCCCCACCCCCTGTGCATTCGCACGCATCCCCCACATGTACATCTCCCTCTGCGCATGCATGGCGAATACCCAACAATCAGCTGGCTGGTGGGGGGGCATGTTGCATGCATGCATGCATGCATTCACACATGCGCAGTGGATCAGTTCCAGATGATGGCTCATGTGCCGGCAGAAATGGCTCTGCATGCCAGTTCCACCATGCGTGCCATAGGTTCGCCATCATGGTCCTAAGGTGATTATCTTAGGATAATCATTGCCATGCTAAGGCTCTTATGCTGGAGAAATTTAGCATCTAATTCTCTTAGATGATCATCCTTAGATTTTGTTGGATGCATTATTTTATCCATCTTTTTTTTTTTTACTTTCATGGTGCAAATTAGAGGATGGTCACCTGGTGGCCCTCTTTCTATTCTGTTGCCATTGTGTATGTAAAAGAGTTAATTCAAGTCCAACTCCCAATTCACAGTTTTGTTTCCCAGGGCTCTTTGACAGTTCTGTGTTTTTTATTAGGTACAGATATAGATAATGTAGATTGTTGTTATCATGGCTTCTTCCCTTTTATCACTTGTCTCTTGTTCCTGTCTCTATTTCTCTGCTTTTGCCTGACTTTTCTCTTGTTTTGATCAGTTAACTGTTTCTGATGTTTGCTGAAGTTTCATGAATAAACATCAAGCTACATTTTTACTAGCTGAACTGAGTGCATCTATGCTTTCTCGGATTGGAATATAGGAATTGACTGAGAGTATGCTGGGTGCAAACTAAGCATAAATTACCTACAGAAATTTTCCAACAGATTTTAATATTGATCATCTCTGGGACAAGAGGTTTAGTATAACTTAATTTTTATGGATCTGACGTTTGGTTTTTGTTTCCAACTACTTTCTACTGCAGTTTTCATTGAATATTGCTTTTATTTCTTGCTGTAACATATTTGAATGATATTCAATTATTTTATTTTGGAAACCAATATGGGTATCTGATATGTGGCACAAAAGAAAAATAATAAAATAATTCTGTTACAAAATAGAAAAAAAATACAATATGTGGGCATTTAAAAATGCATATTTGGAATAGTGGGTATTATCATGATCTAATTTAACTGATAGTAGCCAAATGCAATTTGACCAAAATTCCTATGAACTCATATGTAATCTGTTGAATTTATGTGTCTTTTCCTTTTATATTTTTGTATTGAAAGCAATGAAAATAAAATATTTGAACTCTAACTGGATCATATGCTAATTTTGAACTGAGTTATCTTCTGAAGTTTAATATGGTGGTCTACTTGTACACCTTTGCATACTTCTGTTATTATCTTGGAAGAAATGTCCATCTGGGTTCCAGACACTGGAAGCATTTCCTCATTTCAGCTTACTTGCAGCATTTATTATTATTTCTCCTATATACACACAGCACCTCTTCATTGTAAGTCCCACTCTTTCTCCCCCCTCTCTCTCCTCCACCTGGGGGGGGGGGGAAACCCCTGAAGTGGTGCTGGGTGGTGGGAATCTAACATCTGGAGGCCAACAAGCTCAAGAACAGTGTGCTAAAGCTCAGCTGGCCGGCAGGGAAGCAGGGCATCCCAACACAGGCAGCTCTGAAGGAAAAACAACTGACATCTGTGTTAGGGTTAGGATTGCATTGTGGCTCCGCGGTAAATTTCACTGTGCTGCGCAAGGTGCTGTAACAGTAAGGGGCAGGCCATAGAGGCAGCAACAGCAAATGTACTGCGACGAAGGTGGAATGCTGTTTCATGCATTTTTTTTAGTCCCTCAAACTTTTGTTTCCCTGCAAACGACAGCAAGAAATGTGATGGAGAAATGTGATGGAGCTGAGCTGGGCCATGGCACGCATGCCTACAGAGAGGGCTCTGCGTGCCACCTCTGGCACGTGTGCCATTGGTTCGCCATTATGGTTGTAGGCTATCCGTGTTTCAGGTTTGGTTGTATCTTGCTGGGTGATGATGTAATGAAGAGGGCTGTGTTCTGAAAGGGTGTTGGGCAATTCCTATTATGGCTTAATGGCTTTGTCCTGGTTTGGATCTTGAGTGATGACTAATCCTCTGGAGCTGAAGGCCTTTTGTCTTGTAGATAGGATGGACCGGGCTTTCCAGGGCTATTAAGAAAGGTGGAGGCTGCTTTCCAAGAGCATGTTCCTCCTTTTCTCATCCAGGGAGATATAATATTCTGCCTTTTTAATATTTCCTAGAATATTTCATTCTTCTAGGAGAGGGATGGGTGCTAACTTTCTACAGTCTCAACTGAACAAGAAATAAATCCACATTTGTGTTATCAGTGTCAGTAGTTTGCTAACAGTCTCATCTCCAAAGCCCAATTTTAAGATGGGGTTATGATTAAAAATAACATGGACTCTACCTGTGTCCCCATTTGTGCACAACCAGAAAATAACTGTCACTCATGTCACTATTGCCACTAGAATTATAAGGAAGGAATAACAGGAGTTTTGTCACAGGTCAGGCAGAAGGCACAATTTCTGACCTTTGAAGAAATTGTTTGGTGTAATTTGCTTTAGGTCAGAGCAGTTAAGATCTTTCACATTTATGAGTTCTTACATTGGCTTGTCTACTGTAAGTGTTTATGGGGTTGGGAACTTGTTGGCTTCAAATACTACGTGTACCTTGTATGGAATGATGACTATTTTTTACATACATAATTTGGAATAGGTTATTTTCCCTTCTTCATTAAATTGCAAATGGAAGATCTTGGAATATTGAACAAATGAACAAAAAAGAATTTTTGGTTTTTTTTTTTAACATTTAATTCACAATATTGATTCATGTGGTTATCTAAATCTTAAAGTTTTGATTGAACTTATAATCAGGGGTGGGATCCGACAGGGTTAACTACCAGTTTGGTCATTTATGAGGTTCGGTGATTTATGATGTGCTTCCCTGCACACTGCCGGCGCGTGCCTGTAAATCGTCATCAGCATGCTGCATGCAGAGAAGCAGCCTTTGAAACAGCACCCTTTTCCTGCTTTTTTAACTGCAGCTATGCCTCGCACGGCAGCTGAAGTTGAAAAAAATCAGGAAATAAAGGTCAGATAAGACCCTGGGTGAGCAAAAACATCAGCAAACATAGAACCGGTTTTATGCCTGCTGCTCTTCAGAGCTACCGGTTCTACAGAGGTGGACAGAACCCGTAGAAACCCACCCCTGCTTATAATGGTATTTTAATTTAGAAGAGCGTTTAGTATAAAATTACAAACTGCAAATATTCAGATAACCACCAGGTGGCAATAAAGAGGTGTTTGTTTGCTGCCATCTTGTACTTTTCCAGATTTTCACAGTTTAGCATAAGATGTAATTGGTCCTTAATTAATTGAAGCTGTGTGTTTGGTTTGTCAAGATAGGGAATAAAAAATAATAACTTTGGGTTGCAAAATGTGGAATATTTTTGTCAATCTGAGATTTGGATTCACATCTTTTGGACATGACTATGCATTACCTTCTTGTGTTTACATTTGAAGCCCAGTGATTGCTCTTAATAAGAAAAACAAGCAGAATTGGGGGACAGTTTTGATAGGAGAAATGGTGGGAGAGGAAGGGAATGTTTAACATTTCCCCCACAAGCTGTTTTCCATTCCAAATCATTCTTCTCCATCTGTTCTTCCTCTTTAGGGTGCCAAACACATGTTCAAACATGTATAAGGAATCCCTATGGGATAAAGCAGCTGGGAATAGGGGTATGGCTTGATTTGGAGCAGAGAAATATTCAGCAGGAAAAAAAATAACTTTTATCTTTTCTATAAGCAGTGTTTCTCAACCTTGACAATTTGAAGCTTTGTGGACTTCAAATCCCAGAATTCCCCAGCCAGCCTTCAATTCTGGGATTTGAAGTCCACATACCTTCCAGGTTGCCAAGATAGAGCAGTGCTGATTTATATATATTTTCACCCTTCATTTCATCAAACTATTTTTTTCTTATTGACAATATTGGATTTAAAGGTGTTTATCTCTGTACAGGTGATCAAGCCTGAATGGGACATTTTTAAAATTATCCCTCTGATCTTTATTGAGATGTACCAATACCAGCCTAAAGGCTTTCTATGTGTTAAGTTTTAGCTTTAATTCCTCTTTAAAACATCTCAGAAAGCTAGACTAGAAAAGGAAAAATCTTGAAATATTCAATGCAGTCAAAATTGTTCATGCTTTTATTATCAAGCTAGCTAGAGAGTACCAGGGAAGTGCCTCAATAAAAGACAATTTTATACAATTTTTCATACTATTGCAACATCCTGTTCTGCTGTTTAAAATACCTTTAATGTTACAAAAAGGCACTAGGCCCAATTAAAGCTATATGCTGTACTCCAATTGCACAGAACTGTTCTATAAAACTCTTCTAATGCTAGATGGATAAAGTAGCATGTCAAGTAAAGGATTATGCCAAATCTTTTTTTTTAGTATATTTTTTTAATTCATAAACATTTTAAATACAATGTATTGTCAAGGCATATCATTTACATAAAAAACAAAGAAAGAACAAACAGAAGTATTAATACATATACTCGTAACAATAGTAATAATATAACAGAATAATTACTTGCAAAGTGTGCGATTAGTGAACCAGTTGTTACACCTGGAGAATCCCACCCCTGCTTGATTGTATTTGCAGATGCAGCCACCAAATTCACCTCTTCATTTTGTAGTTGTTGTCTAGTTTTAAGTTCACCATTCTCATTTAAAATATCTTTATAAAATAACTTTTTTCCAAATTAATAAAATTTGGATGTTTCAATGCTCCCATTGCAGAGAACCAGACTGGTATTTTCATATACAGTAGTTTTGTGATTTAATATTTCCCCGTACTTGAAACAAAGCATTCCTCACATAGTGTCTTTGAAGGTATCTGTATCATACTCTTTCCATACCATAAAAAAGTGTGCCATCCTAGCTGAAGATCATGTCCTTCCAATAATAATAATCTTCTGTGTTTCAGATTTATCCATTTTTTTATCCATGTAAGCACAGATACCTGATAATATAGCTCCTAATCTGGTAGTCCAAAACTCCCATTGCTTTTAGATTCCTGTAACATTTTCACTTTTTTTCTTGCTTTTTTTCTCTTGCCAAATATACTTCAATATTATTCTATTTAGTTCTTCAAAGTATTTTTTCTCTATTTTTATCGGTATTGTTTGAAATAAAAAAAGTAGTTTCGGTAGTATATTCGTTTTTGTAGTGGCTATTCTCCTTAACAGAGATAGCTGTAGATTTTTCCATTTCTCCAAGTCCAACTTAATTTTTTGCATTAATTTTAAATAGTTACCATCTTTGATTGTTGCATGCTGTTAAGTAGGTACCTAAATATTTAACTTTTTTTTTTACTATCTGAAGGTCTATTTTCTCTGTCAATTCTTTTTTTTTTTTTGTTTATCGTAAGATTTCAACTATTATTTTAGTTTTTTCTTTATTTATTTTCAATCTTGCCACTTCTCCATATTCCTCAATTTTTCCCATCAATTTAGGACCAGTTTCAAATGTTTCTTCTAATATAAAAACTAAATCATCTGCAAATGCTTATAGTTTATATCTTTCCTTTTTAATCTCCATTCCTTTTATTTCTGGGTCTTGTCTAATATCTCTGGTTTCTCTTCAGATCGTATAAATATTTTGCCTTTTATTGCCAAATTTTATTAAAGTAAGTGATTATATTATTAATATTTGTATGTTCTGAAATCATAAAATGATTGTTACTAGTATCCCTCTTTTAGCAGATATATTTAATATTTTAGGTGTGAAATATTTGATGGGAATGATTCACTAGGGAGATTTCTGGTGCTTGAAATTAAGATCACTTGGAAGGTGCAAAAAAGAATTTAAATAATTGCAGCAAAGATAATTTGATATATTCTTAGTCATAACTATGCATATAATATCATGCTCATTGCTAGAAAGCCAACTATTCAGGAATGAATCAAGTCCCACTTACTTTCCATTATTATGTAGTATAAATTAATTGGATAATCTGTATTTTTATGGACTGTTCTATAATATAGCTCACCAACTTTTATTTATTTCAACTTTTTCTTAGGAAAAAATGGCTATGTAAAGCAGTATGGATACAAAAATAAATTGACTTTATTTATTTATTATTTGAATTGATTAGCTTTTCAATTTGAATGGACACTATTATTGATAAAGATGCTATTGTTCTTTTTTTTCAGATACTCAGTTGTATTGGCAGAAAGATATACAAAAAAATATAATATAATATAATAAAAATATAAAATATAACTCTTTTTTCCTACTGTTATTTTTTGGGTGCTCAGAATCTCAAAATATCAGCCTGCCCTTTATGAATTTGCACAATTTCTTATCTAATCAACTGATGATGAACAACTCATTGTAACAACATTGTGAATCTTAATTTTATTCAGATATTCTTTTACTTCCTACTTTATTGAATAATTTTAGTCATCAGTGTACTGTGATTAACGATTTAACAATGCTATTATAGTAGTCATCATTCTTATCCCATTTTCTAAACTAAGAAAAACTAAACTTTTTAATCATTCTTCAAAGATCAATTCCAGTTTTTTATATTTGCTATTAATAATTTTGATTACATAATAAAAATCAATACAGACTAAACTTGGAGAATACAATAGAAAAAAAATTAATAAAAATACATGGAACCTCACAATACTCTTATTTTAACCTTGATCAAATAAACCAATTGTATATTCTTTCATTTTACTTCTAAAAGTCTTTGTTCTTAATTCTGATTAAAAAAAAATTCTTCATCCAATCACACAGATTTCTTAAAGCATTTGTAAGTTTTCAACAAGGGTCATACCATGTGCATTATGATGCAGTACTGTTATTTGATATCTTTCCTAATAAACTCTGCACACAGGGCCAACATTTTCATGTTAGCTATCATGGCTAAAGTTGCTTTTTCTTGGCTAGCTACAGGCAACTAAGACACATCAGCATCTGTGTGAAATTAGGATTTAAAAGCCATGCAGGAATTCCTGTGGGTTACAGTGGGTTGTAGTAGGATAATCCTTCTGGAGTCTGTCATTGGGGTATATGAAGACCCTGTTACACTTCTGTATTTCTAGGGTCCACCCACATTGTGGCAGTTATATAATAACATCTTTATGCTAAGGAATTAAATTCTTTTGCCTGATCCAGAAATTATGTGTCCTTGCATGAAATATGGGCCTCGTGTAATTCATTCCAAGTGCAGTAAGTTTTTATATACATATACAATGACTCTTCCATTGGAATGAACAGAAATAATAATAATTAAAACCTCAGACCTCTAGCTGTGTTTCTCCATTGTCAGTTTGTTCAGGCTATTTCATTGACTCATTGGTGTTCTTGTTACTCAGTTTTATCCTTATTATGACTAGCAGAATATAAATGCTTTTAATAAGTATCCCAAAATAGTGGGATTCAGAAAGATAATTTAAACATGTACAGTATATACAAAGAAAAAGCAATCAACTTCTGGTTTTATTTTGTCTGCTTCCCTATATTATTGCAAGTCCTCCTTGTCTTGATAAACAGGACCCATTCAAGTTCAAAGAGTAATTTGGCGGCTGGGATGGGCCAAAGGAACAACGACAAAAATTCAAGCAGCAAATGTAGATGTAGTGAATTTGTAGCTTTGCCAATTGCTGCTTATGGTTATTTCAAGACAGCTTGTTTTCAATAATGCTCACATGAACTGCTCAATCTGCACATCAAAATTTTGCTTTTTGTAGGAAATTATATTATACTGTAGCTGTAAACATTTGAAAAGTTGCCAATTTGTTGAAAAGCATTATCTGGTTTTGCTCATTTTCTTTTCATGCAGTTTTCAGAAATATTGTAGTAATACACACTCTCTCATGCACAAAGAGTGCACTTTTTGCTGCAAAATGCTGCAATACATTCATAGTACTTAATTTGTGATGAAAATCTACTGCGTTGTGCTTCTTTGTAAGTACTGATTAATTATATTTTTACCCCATAAATCAGAGTAATGAGGAGTGTTTCCCAGTATAACTTATGTTACCTTTGCATTGTCCTTGTTCTATTTATAAATCTGTAATATTGTGTCTTCGCAGGCACACACATGTGTGTTTATATTAATAAAATATTACACATTATAGAAAAGTACATGTAAGGTATATATGGCAACTAAGTCTATGGAAGTCTCTTTCTCTCTGGGCACTCTTAACATGGTCAGATTATTAGTGATTCACTTGATGTGTTCAAGGATCTTTCTAGTCTGAAAGGTCAGCTGCTTTTAGCCGTGCACCAGCAGAATACTAATACTGTCCTTATTCAAATTACCTCCTCCAGTACTTATTAAATTGATGGCCTTGTGCTCTAATTTAATACTGTCATCGTTCTGACGTGGGTCGCAGCTGCACTCTGTGTTGAATTAGGTGGATCTGAGGTGAAGTTCAAACAGAAACCATGGTTTAGGGCTGCATTTTCTCACTAAATTAGCAGTCAGAGGCAGTGTATAATTAATTAGCACAAACCAGGGAAAGCTTGTCATTTAATAAGGCTTTTTTATTTCCACATTACACAAACAGTGGGAATTGATCCATTAAGAGCCTGGCTATTAATGCTGTTTAATGTATGTCTGGTTGGTAAATTGAGATGTCTACTTACATACATATGTACAGTTTTCAAGACTTTCATGCAGATTGTTCAGGGATTCCTGAATTTTAAGTCATGTTTCAATACTGCTTTCAATTAATTCTAAACCTCCTTTATATTAGATCTGAAAACCTTTCTCAAATAAAAGGTGCAGGCTCTTGGAGGCCTGTTGTTTTGCAGATTATTCAATATAGAGTAATTTAGCTATTAAATCTGAGATCCCTTCAAGCCATAAAAAGAACATTGAGGATTATCTGTGTTGTTGCAGAATAAATCTGAAGCAGGTGAATGGATTAGAAGTTTTACATAATTCTAAAACAATTAGCTCATTTGGCTGTGATCCAGAAGAGATCATGAGCACCATGGCGTCTATACTGGAAATGCTCTGCAAGTTATGCTCTCACCATCTGCCCTTAGAAAATGCCCAGGATTTCAAAGCTGTGCAGAATTTCAAATGCATTTAGGAGGTTGGCATGTCATGTATGTCATTTGTAAATGTATGGACCAGATAATCAGAACTGTAAGAGGTTTTTGCTCCCCATTTAATGAATAAATTGTAATAGACCTGTAAGTAGTTTTACTGTCAAGAATACTGATAGTTTTTCTATTAAGAGAAAGAGTATTATTCTATCTGTGGTTCATTTTTAAACAAACAAATATCTTATTTCCTTATTTCATTTCAAGCATTTTTAACATGACAAACTCTCAAACAGTAGGAAAGAATGGAAAGATATTTTTCATTCAACTTTTAATGTGATGAATTTGTGTCCTGATTTGTACACCAGGAACTAATGTGTGAACTGGATTTAACTGGATTATAATAAATTAAATTATCTCCATTTTCAGAATATTTCAATGTAGTTTTTATGATTAAAAATGCATACAAATATGCACTCTAATGTATTTGCATATATTAGGGACTGCTCCTTGGAAAAATTCTAATCAATTGCATTCAGAGGTTATGCAGAATTTTAAAAAGAATATTATGAATTTTTGCAGAAATGAGATGACAAAATATGTATATTATAAAAAGCAGAAAAGATTAATCCATCCCTATCTTACAGATGTAGAATTTCTTAAATATACCATGATTTATATTATTATGGTATGTACTAATTATGATATATTAAACTGAATATAATTTAAAAATAGCAGTTGTACAGTGAATTGTACATAATGATAACTTGATTTTAAATACATATATACTATACATATACATATACATATACATATACATATACATATACATATACATATACATATACATACATACATACATACATACATACATACATACATACATACATATGTATTTTCCCACGTCATTATAGTTGTGCTTTTAAAGTTGTAGCAACGTTTTGGCAGAATCTCATCTGCCATCATCAGGCTTCTGTATTGTGTTCATCTGTGAGTCAGCCTTTCACAGCCGTTTCTGTTTTAAATTTGGTTCTAGCTGACGCTGTGCCACAATGGTTTTATCTTCATCCTGATTGGTTGGGAGTCTTGGTCTGTGTTTATTGGTTTTGGAGTTTGCTGTGTTCTGCTTGATTGGTGTTTCTAATATCTTCTGTCTGTTTTGTAGCTTTTTTTGTCTTGATTGGCTGGCAACATTGTGTTTCCTATATTGGAGGCTTTTAGTGCAGCTTGGCTCCGAGTAAATGGACGGCTATCATTTATTAGGAAGCTAGGTTTCATCTGGGTGCCTGGTTGGGGTGTGTTTGAGCTGGAGGTATCAGGGGGGATCTGTTTGTGCCCAGGTGTTTGCCTGGCTTGTGGTGTGGAGATTTGTTTGTTTGTGAGTGCAGGTTTCCAAATAATTGACAGTCTGGTGGAATCATCTCTTCTGTTCATGCTTTCAGGTCTTTTTTCAATCTCTATGGCTTCTCTGATAATTCTATAGCTGGGGTTTTCTATAGTGGCTAAGGTTTTGGTGCCATTGAAGTCGATGCTATGACCTGTTGCTTTCATGTGTTGGACTAGTGAGGAAGTGTGTTCCAGCTTTAACAAGATGTTAAAAAACAGGTTTTTTTCAGAGATAAGGGCTAAGATATAATTTTATAAAAATGATTCTGCAAAAGTACATAAGATTGTATGGTAGATATTAGTATTTGAAATTGAATTAGAAAATTAAAATATTACATGAATTAATAATGCATTAAAGGGAAGCTATGAAAATGTTTAAGATTTGATAATAGAGTTTAATTTACTATGAAATATTGCTCTTATTATATTATAAACTCAATATTCCTTTTTTCTTGGTTTTACTATTACTTATTAAATTTAATATTATTGGCTTGTTTTATTATTTGGAAATGTAGTACTTAGAATGTACGAAGCAGAATCAGTATGGAAATTATGTATTATTAGTGTAAAATTTAGGGGAAAGATAAAAAGTTGTCATACTTCAACCAGTGGTTACAGGAGAAATATTGTATTAGAAAGAAAGGAAAAATAGATGATTGAAAGAGAACGGACAAAAGATGCAAGTATAATTATTTAAATTGAGATGAAATAAATAAAATAGAATTAAAAGAATGAATAGGAAAGAGAAAATATATAGAAAATATAGAATGTTAAATAAGATATGAAATAGTATATTATGTGAGCACGAATTTGATTTATGTCTGTACAAAAAGATCTAACCCGGGGTAAGCCGCTTTCCAAAAAGAAGTTTTATGTATTTATGTTTTGTGTAATGTTTGTTTATGTTTGAAAGGATGTTGGAAGAGAATTAATGAAACTATATATAATGAATATATATAATTTAAGGCAAAAGTAATACAATTAAACAGAAGGAAAGGGAGCAGTAAAGAGAAGTTGGGAAAGGATATGAAGTTGAACAGATAAGATAAATATATATATATTAAATTGTGTTTGAATAGAAATGTGATAATTTGGAACTATCTTGTTTTTAAATAAGATATTCTATGTGTTTTTTAGAAAAAGATATTTTATGTTATTACATCTTATGTTTTGTTTGCTTGTGTATGTTTTTTAAAAAAATTAATAAAATTTGTTCAAAAAAAAGAAAAGAAATGACAACACAGCCAACCTCCCCACCAGTATTTATAGAGAGACAGCAGCTCAGATCACGCTTTGCTCACACAGGCACAAAGCCGAAAGCACCAGCCTGAAGATGGTGAGTGGGACCTCATCGAAACGTCACCAAGATACTGTCAATCTTACACAGGAAAAGCCCCAAACATGCCAAGACCTACGTGTGTGTGTGTGTGTGTGTGTGTGTGTGTGTGTGTGTATAATTGCAGGCCAATATAATTAAAATCATACGAAAACTCTGTGTCAGCTATGAAAAATATTTTAGAAGTTTAATACTAATGACCCTAAACTTAAGTTGATTTTAGTAATATTGGTAATTATACTGACTATATATTTCATTAACATAATTTGTTCATTTGAAAAGAAAAAGGTACCAAATACTAATGTAGGTTAGTGATGAACTTCAACTGCCATTGCTTGTCACTAAGGTTTATAGAAAATTTTTGTCACATGCGTGATAGGTAAATAAATTTTCCCATAATCCTTACATTGGAAATGCAGAAGAAATTTATTCTTCAGTTGTCTGGATTTGTTAAGTCATATTGCTTTGCAGTTTTGCAATCCTCAAAAATAACAAATGTCGTCATCAGTCTAGCTAATATTATTGTGATATTGATGTGTTAAAAATATTAAGAAAATGGGGCACTGCAAATTTGCCATCTTAATGCATTAACTATGAATATTTGCATAAGTGTGGGATGAGAAAGCTTGACTTGGAAGGCTTTAAATAAGAAAGATAGCAAACTAGATAAGCTATCTTTATTCTAAATTACATTGTTTAATACATTCCTCAAAATATCAAACTATAATTAAACAACACTGTAAATGGCTGTTGATAAACTCAGAGTAATTCTGGATTATTACCATGCCACTTCACTAATGCAAAAGTAATACTTCTATATTTTACTATAGGGTACATCTGACAGTTTACAAATGAATGCAGCTGGATAACTGTCTCTATAATCTTCTGTCATGGAAATAATGATATTGGTCTGTGAACAATTTCATGTGGTTTTGATTCACATAGCCACTTACTCTCCCATATTTTTTTTTATTTAGCAAAATTTGCAGCATTAGAGAACTGGATTTATTTGCTAACCTGCTTTCATATAGCTGTGAAAGAGCTCTTCTTATTACTGCCAAATTAATCATTATAAATACAGGACATTCACTATTTCTGGAAGGTAGGAGTGGATGATTTGTTCTCTTTTTGCCTACAGTCTATCACAAATATATAGATAGGGCTTAACTTACAACAGGTCACTTAATGATCATTTGAAGTTCCAATGTTACAAGTTGTGGTGGCTTCCCCCACATCAAACAATCGCATTTCAGGCACTTGACAACTAGCCTGCATTTAAGGCCATTTGTAGCATCCCCACAGTCACATGAGCATGATTTATAACCCTTTGCTAAAATACAGCATTTACTTCCAATTTTTGACAAAAACACACCCGATAACAAACAAAGAATATATAAGGCCTATATAGACCAGATGTTAGCATAAGATAAGACAGAGCAATTTAAAGGAGCAGCATTGAAGTGTTATATGACTTCAATATAGCTTATTCTCTCTATCCTTACATATGCTGTGTCTTGGATATGAACATGTCCTATAATTTGGATCATAATGTATTTCTTCTTCATTCCGAACATAGAAGACATATAGTATGTTTTTTTCTCCATACAGTATGTACAGTTTAGGTCTTTATTGGAGATCAAATTTGGAAAACCTGTTACTGTTAAGAGTATTCAATGTTTTTCTATAGCTACTTATGTTAGGATGGCTAGACTATCTTGAGAGATGATTTAGTCTATCTTGAGGGATTAACTCTCCTATACAGTATATTTCTTTTGGTTTTGCTGGACTAGGCCATTACAACTATTCATTTAGGAAATGTTAGATATGAAAAATACGTTAAATATGAAAAATATCCTTTTATCTCTTCTTAGTACTGAAAAAGAGACAGGAGGCAAATGGAATAATCTTTTGAATAGAATTCCAGAAGTCCCCATTTAATGCTGAAAAATTAAGAATTTGTCTCTTATTTTTTCACGAGCTTGTAAAAGCAGGTTTCCAAATTTTTTGAAACTCTAAGATTGAAGAAAAAAGTAAAAAAGTTTGAATGATGGTCAGGAGGAATGACATGGCTTAGATGAGGAGCATGGGCTTGGGATATAAATAGAGAGACTATGTGAATTTAATTAGTATTTCTTCATTTTTTTTAAGAAAAGCAACATGCTGGAAATACAATCTGTCCCCAATCCTCAGTCTATAATGGAGGCTAGCCTCCATTATGTAAAGCTCTGAGAAAGGAATTAGAATTGCATTCTTGTGTATTTTCTCCACATCAGAATGGAAGAAAAGTACAGCAATAAATAATGCACAATAATGCTGCTGTTTTGTCTTTTTAAATAAAATCTCCATAATAGTCATATCCCCTGTCTAATGTTACGTTAGCTTTGAGTGCAGATCAGACTTACTGAGATTAACTGACATGATCAAGAACACAAGAAATGGAACAACTTAAAGCAAATCTGTCATTGAATATTTTTCTTTCTCATTGAGATTTTCATTATGGTGAAATGGTCCTGTTTTCACATCCCCTACCTGTGTTTTGCCACCCCCTTCATTTCCCTGTTTGGCATTTACCTATCAAAACCGACAGAATTTGCTTCTTGAATAAGCTTCTTGAATTTAAAATAGCTGCAGTGTTAGTTTCCATTTGCTTCACTGCCTTCCTGAGTAAAATGGAAACTGTATGAGTGGATGACATCTGGTATATAGGCCTTACATATTCTCAAATGTGTTTGTGTGTCAAATCAGTGCTAAATTGCTCATAATTTGCTTTTCTGTATCCAGAAAGCTATAAAATATGAAAAAAAAAAAAAATGATGACACAAAGAGTTATTGTTTAGTTGTCTCTAGGTCTCTAGGTTTTTGGTGGATATCTATTTTGATTGATGTTACATATTGATATATCCCTATAGCCAGCCAATTTAGTGTAATGGTCAAGGCATCAGGCTAGAAACCAGGAGACTGTAAGTCCTAGTTCTGCTTAGGAACAAAACCACTTGGATGGCCTTGAGCTAATCACTTTCTCATCAATGACAAAACCATTTCTGGAAAGCTTTTTCAAGAAAACTTGGTGAATTAATCCTGATTTGAAGGCATACACACACACACACACACACACACACACACACACACACACACACTACTTTTAGCTGTTTTATTCCTTTAAGTCAATATTATTGAGCCATCCCTCCACCACTTCGGTTAATTTTTTAAAAGGTGCATGAGATTCACATGTGTGCAACATCTGTAAAGTATGTGCATAAAACTCACTGCATGGATAAATGGAAATATGCAAATAAGTAAGAAAGGCAGAATTAGAAGAAAGTTACAAACATAAAGACTGTAGAATAAAGTTAACTTTGGTTTTTAAAAAGAGCGGGGCATCTGAAATTGTTAGAAAGACATTAATTTATAGGAGCAAAACAAAGAATAAGTAGAATTATAAGACTAAGAGAGGTAGAAATAGGAAAAAAGGAGATTTTATGAGAATATTGATAATATAATTTACTTTTGAAAAAAATTGAAAATGTCAATATAGAATAGGTCTTACAGGCAATAGTTTCCTTAAAAACATGAAAGGTTTATATACCAACAAATTGCCAACAAAAGCAAAGGTGAGTGAGTTCAAAAAGAAAAAAGAAAACTGGAGGTGAAATACTGTACGTTTGGTGAGGCTTAATGCTTCACAAAATGTAGGCTCTGCTTCCTTGTGCATGAACTCTTTTAGCTTCAGAATGCAGAAAAAGAAATTTATTCACTGCTTAAAACCCAAACCCTTTAAAATGTATCAGCACATTTAGTGTGACCGAGGCTAACAAAGAGAGGTATATTTGGCCACCAGATTGCATTTTTTTGTGTACCATTATAAAATGATTGCTAAAGCACCAAGATTAAGAGATCAGTCATTAATGGTTGGAAAGGGAGAAGAGAAAAAGAAGGAAGCAAATTAGATATTGGAATAAAGAAAAGTGAACATGGAACCACAGAACTGAAACTGAACTGAATTGTCAAGTGAAACAAAGGGGGCACATAGACTGCTGTTCAGCAGTGACACATAACAATTCCTGTTCTATGTAAAGAGCAATGATTGGATTTAGATTCATTTGTGTTTTTCACTCTTGGTGTTAACTCTTTACTAATTAACATTCACAACTACATTTTCTCCATAATATGAAGAATTCATATTATGTTCATAGTCATTTGATTCAAGGGTGATTGCTAATCTGATTTTTCTCACCCACAGGGAAGAACTGTGTGCACACACTTATCGAAAAATTCTATATATAGAATATGTGTGGCAGAAAGTAAAGAGAGGAAATGCCTTCTTGACATGCCGTTTTCTATATAACAATCCATTTGATCATGTTGGCCTTCACATACAACTTGAAATAGTGGATTTTTAATATAGTATCTGCTGACTTAGGATGGTGCTTTCACACAGTGGGGAATAGCATTAATTTAGAGGGATATATACATATAAGAAAAGTAAGAAAGGGGAAATAAACAAGAGGAGGATAGAACAGAGAAGCCCTGCAACCAAGGGTTTAGAATTTGGATAGAGTCCAGGCCTTGTTCAAGAATGTCAAAGAAGCATTTCAGTTTTGTTTTTTTATAATGTAGGAACTGCACAGCATCATTCAGAAGTTGGGTCTTCTGGACTGGTTCTAAAGCTCTGGCTAGGTTGAGGGAATAGGGAAAAGAGAATGAGTATTCGGAGGCATATGTCACTGGTTAGTAGAATTATAAAAAAGATAATAGAAATACATATTAACTTAAGTACAGATTTAATCAATATATTACAGGTGGTTCCAATACAAGCCACAATAATTTTACATGAGAGAGAGAGAGAGACAGAGAGAGAGACAGAGAGAAACAGAGAGAGAGAGAGAGAGAAAGAAAGAGAGACAGAGACAGAGACAGAGAGATGAGAGAGAGATAGAGAGAGAGAGAGAGAGAGAGAGAGACAGAGACAGAGACAGAGACAGAGACAGAGAGAGACAGAGAGACAGAGACAGAGACAGAGACAAGCTTGACATATACAGTCATGCACAGATATTTTGTTGCATCCAGAAGTTGTATTCTATTGTTTCTTTTTAATGTTGGATCACTGCAATGATCTATTGTATATTATAAAGAATATAGTAAAGAAAAAGAATATAGATGGGGTATGGGAAGATTGGTTACATTTTAAGACAAGGGGGTAGTTACTAAATGGATTATTCATACATATATATTTTAATGTTGATAAAATAAACCACCTTTATATTCCTTTGTTTTACTTCCAACAATCTGCTCACTGGTTCCTTGTTCCACCACAGTTGTCAGCTCTGCTTTTCACTGAGCTGCCTTTAGTTCTTTCCCAGAAGTGAGAAGGGAAATAAAAAATTGACAACACTTGATCATTTTTTATTTGATTGATGATTTCAACCTGCTGCAGTCAGCCAATTCTTGTTAATTAACAATTTATAGATAAATATGTACAGAATCTAAACATTAATCAAATCAAATAGTCCACAGTTAAAATAACAACAATAAAAAACAAATATTGAAAAAAATTGAATAAAGTGTGGGCCTAATAATTGTGGCTTTTAGGCTTTCAGTATTAATTACACCAAAAGACCTTTGCTCAACTTTCTGTTTGCACCAGTTATGCCCTTTGCTGGACAGGGAGGCTCTCCATTCAGTCATTGATGTCCCAGTCATCTCTCGTTTGGACTAATGTAGACTGCAATGCACCCTTGTAAAGTATCCAGAAGCATTAGCTGGTGTAAAGTGCAGTCAAGAAGCTATACTCAGTTCCCCAAAAAGGAAACATGTAATATCTCTGTTCTGTGAACTGCATTAACTGCCAGTTTGCTTCGAGATCTAATTTAAAGTGTTGGTTATGACCTATAAATCCCTACATGATATAGGGCCAAGCTACCCAGGCTTTGTTCCATCACATTGGCCCATCCCACCCAGTCAAGCAGGGAAAGTACGTTGCAGACTTCGTCAGTTAAGGATTTTTGGCTGGCAGAGTCTAGGAAGAGATCTTTGCCATCGCTTCTTCTCTATCAAATATTTTTCCTCAGAGATAAGGCAGGACCCCTTTCCTAGTCTTCCAAAAAGGGGTTAAACATGGCCCTATGGTCTTGTGTGGGGAGCCCAAAGGTGCAGACATTTGCGGGGTTGGTTAGTCTTTTTTTAATAATTTAAAAAAATTAACTCAAATTTTTAACTTTAAATATTTAAATTTTTATATACTGTTTTATTTTGTATATCATGTATCACCCAGAATCCCTCTGATGAAAACAGGAAGTCTAGAATTATGAAATGTAAATAAATAATATATAAAAGAATCATCCTTATGAGCCTATGGTAATTTTTGCTATAAGAGGAAAAAAATAACTGCATTCACTTTTCTTCAATTGTAACATAAACAGAGAGAAAAAGGAGAAATACTGAAGAGAAAGTGTAGCCTTCTCCAGAAGCAGAATATTAAAATAAACAGCAAGAAATATCCTATGCATCATTTAAACCTGTATATCATTTATACAGACTAGTTCTGATTTGATCTGAATTGACACTTCAGAAAGACTTGAACACTAAATGACCACATGCTCCAATTCAAAACATCAAATCAGGTGGATTAAATTTAGTTTTTCAAATGATTCAAAGATAAATGTTTGGCAAATAAGCCATTTTTTTTTCTTGACATTAACATACTAAATCAGATAATATTGTCACACTGGAATTAAATGTAATCATTACTGGTATTTTGTATTCCACTATGCCTATACAGGGCAACGTTAATTTCCCTGGACAAAGAGTTTAGTGTTGTGATTCTATTCATCAAAACAAAGAGACAATGCAATTGGCCTCAGTAAAGCTCTCTGTGTTGTTTTGATGTTTCACTGTGGTTTTTTTTCACTCACAAAAGGTGAAAGAGCTGCATAAGGGCTGAAAAAGATTTTCAGTTTAGGAATGCTGCTTATCAAGGCTACAATTGGAGAGCATTCTTCACATTGCTGCA
Organism: Notechis scutatus; assembly: GCF_049901735.1. Taxonomy (NCBI): domain Eukaryota; kingdom Metazoa; phylum Chordata; class Lepidosauria; order Squamata; family Elapidae; genus Notechis; species Notechis scutatus. Next base: position 227,400,656 of record NC_142010.1, on the reverse strand, counting down.
CTTGTCAGAGTTGGATAGGCTTCTGTTCAGATTTGGCACTGAGGAGGGACTGCAAAGGAGAGTAAAGTCAGTTCAACATGCTTGGGGTTGGGGCTGAATGTTTCAAAAAGTAGCTTCAAGAATTCACCAAAATAATATTCCTTTAACTTTCACTCAGCCTTGTATTTTACATTCATTGTTTACATTGCTGTGTCACTATCATTAGATGAGTTGAGTTTTAATGTTGTATTATGTCAATGCCAGAAGATCCATTAAAGAATCTAATCTGTTTGTCCAATCCTCATAAATACATTAACTAGATGGCAGAAGCTATTACTGTTCAAAATTGAAGCAAATACATTGCAAAGGATCAAGATCATTCATGATTTGTATCAACGGCATATGAATGTAGATTCGTTGAACTGTACACACTGCATGTAATTGTATATAAATATTATACAATTGTATATGCATTTTGCTGTTAAATTTATTCTGGATATTATAGGTATAATTCTAAGGAAGCATACTTAGTACAACATAATGGTATTGTATGGTATTGTATATAAGTAAAGATAATTGCCTTACAGTTTCCATATATTTTAGATGTCTTTTTCAAGACATCTCCATTGAAATTTCTAGTACCACATGTTTTGCTGTTGCTGCTGCTGCTAATAGTACTACTACCATGTTTCTCATATAATAAGGCCTGGTCTTATTTTTTTATTTTTTTTTTGAGCTCCGAAAAAACGGCTAGGACGTCTTTTCGGGGGTGAATTAATTTCTCTGCCCCCCGTGCACCTTCACCTAGGGTGCTTCGCTGGCAGCTATGCCTCACCACCAACCACTCCTAACGGCCAATCATGGTGGAGCGCAGAGGGCTCCCTTACCCCCACCACGTACCTTTGCTGCAGACTTGGGTCAGTGGGTGGGCGGGGATGTCCGCCGGCAGCGTTTCAGCTGCTTCTCAGGCCTCCATAGCTTCCACGGTTCCCGTCGGTGCTGGCGCCTCTCTAGCTAATGCCGCCGCCTGCTGACCCAGGTCTGCAGCAAAGGCGGGCGGTAAGGGAGCCCTCCACACTCCGCCATGATTGGCTGTTAGGAGCGGCTGATGGCGAGGTGTAGCTGCCCGCGGGGCACTCCTAATGGCAAGTTTCCCCCCGCTTTCCCCCCAATTTCGCATGTTTTAAAATAGGCCTACATTTGGGGGGGGGGGGCTTAATTTGATTTTATGCCTAGAAAACATCTTCCTATTGCGGGGGCGTATTGTTGGAGAAACACGGTACTAGTGTTAATAATTACAGTATAATATATGTATAGGGATGTGGTGTCTCACTGGCTAAGACACTGAGCTTGTTGATCAGAAAGGTCAGCAGTTTGGTGGTTTAAATCCATAACGGTGTGAGCTCCCATTACTTGTCCCAGGTTCTGCCAACCTAGCAGTTCAAAAGCAGGTAAAAATGCAAGTAGAAAAATAGGGACCACCTTTGGTGGGAAGGTAACAACATTCCGTGAGCCTTCGGTGTTTAGTCATGCCAGCCACATGACCACAGAGACATCTTTGGACAGTGCTGGCTCTTTGGCTTTGAAATTGAGATGAGCACCACCCCCTAGAGTCGGGAACAACTAGCACGCATGTGCAGAGGAACCTTTATCTTTATAGTATACCAGAGAGTTCTTACTATTTCACATTTAGAAAATGAGAATTAAAAACAATGAAATTAAAAACAATGAAATAATGTAACCATATATGACAACTGTCAAAATAAAGTGTTCTGTTTGGGTCTTCTGGACAATAACACCCTGAAATTTATAAACAGTATAAATCCCTTGCTTTGTAGGTTGCAATACACGGGATTATAGGAATTATCCTGCAGCAATTTAAAGAAGCTACATATGCTTTCTTAATGGATTTCTTAGAAAAGAGTTATTGCTATACATATTTAGTGTTGTTTCTCTGGGTTTTGCAAGATCAAAATAAATTGAGCAAATTCTTTATGGACATTTTGCCTCATATCCCAGCAAGTCTTCTTCAATACAATGTTCAGAAGTTCCTCAGAGAGGTGGAAATTTCTCTTTAATATAAAAATTCTAGCTCTTTCAGTTTGAATATTGTGGTCCTAAATAAGGCCTACATCTTTTAGTCACAGAAATGGGCAGTTGCCTGTTGCATCTGGTAGAAAACAGATAAGTATATGTGTATGCAAATTAAGACAGTATTTTCATTGGAACTTCTCAAGAAGATTTGAGAAAAACAGCCTATTGAATTTTCTCTCAATATGGAGGAAAACTATCTTCTCCTTTGCATTTGATTATTGTCACTTCCTTACTCAATATGTGAATTGTTTACTGTGGCTCAGAAACTTCTCCACAGAGTGTATTTTCTGCCATGGTGACACAGAAGCAACAGCTTGGCTAATGACATTCTTAAAGACATTTAAGTGGGCTGCCATTTATTTTTGCACTGAGACCTAGAGAAGGGAGATTATGGTGAGATACAAGGAAAAGCCTGGAAGAAGTAAAGATGAGGTTGAGGATATGTGAGGATGGCACAATTTTGATGGGTCACTGGCTACTTGAAACATTTGGAAGAGGGAACTGTGGAATAAGAATACATATTTTGAAATCAAATTGGAAGGTAATCAGGCAATCATCATTATATCCTGTCCTTCTTTATCACTTGTCTTTCAGCATGACTACCCTGTATTGGCTGCAAGGGTAGCTGCAGATGGCAGGGAAAAAATGGAGAAAAATCTTTGCTACTATTTAGTGGTCATCTTTTGAATAGAATAGAATAGAATAGAATGGATGGAACAGAACAGAACAGAAGAGCATATCATAGAATAGAACAGCTTTTCTTATACTGCTTCCATTCTTGTAGTTTTTGCATTTATTATAAAGCTGGATTTTGAAATGGCAGAAATAGTAAATACAATGGGAAGAGAGTAAAATAATTTTTAAAGCTAATATGAGGTATATTTAGAAAACAGACTAATTTTGGATGCCAATGAATTTTAAAATGTATTATAAAATTGGGAGGGTTGGAGTTTGTAAATAATTCTTTCATTGCAGCTATTTTGAAGTAACTGCTTTCGTTCCTCCTCAAATATTCACGACAAGCACATTAGCGTAAAAGATGCCTATCCCCAATTTACAAAACTCCATACAGTATATGATTCCTGGAGGCCTTCATAGAAAATATATAGCTTTATTTTTTTTAAAAAACCCAACACGAGAAATAGATCTATATTAATGAAAAATGGCAAGTAGCTTCAAATTTTATCTATCATCTATATTTTCTTATTGATGTTGATAGCAGACTTATGCTATCTGTGTATCTTTCATTGTTCTTTTTACCATGTGTCGATATGTAGAAGCTTTATATACTGTATGTTCATTTTAGGACAGTTTATCATTTTTGTATAACTCGATGTGCAATTTCAGCAAATGTGACTATTTCCACCATACAAAATACTATTTTCTGAGTTATAGTGTTTTAGAAGTATAATTCAAGCCAATTCAAAATACCTCTGAATGCATTTTAAATATTCTTCTTTGTGGCAAATTGAATATTCTTTGAAAGGATTTTTTTTGCACATTCAAAAGAAAAAGAAGAAAACAAAGCATAATTAACTGAAATAAATATCTTCCTTCTTATAATAATACGATATCTTCAGTCAAATTTTCAGAATTTACTTTATTGCACTAATTGATTGGTATATTCATCAGTCAAGGATGTATTAGGTAGAGCTGGATTATAAATGACTTTCCTCTGATAAGCCTTCCAATTAATTCTTCTCACACAGTTTTCTCAGTGACATTTGAACTTCTTTCATTATATAAAACACATCTTGAATAAGACATTGCTGAATAATAATCAGGGATGCTAACATAGTAAGAATTAGACTCTGACAAAGTCAAATGTATTCTGATTTTGACAATGAGCTTGACTAATGCCATTTTCACTGTATCATACTGAGAGAGAATATATTCTTTTTCTCACGTGTTCTTACTTTCCAACGTTTCAAAAAAAAAAAAAAAGCTGAAGAATATTATAAATGTGAAAAACAGGTATACTTATTAACTTGTTTGAGCTTCAATGTCTTCCTTTAAAAAAAAATCCATAGCATCAGGTGTTATTGTTTCCTTTTTGGAAAAAGGATATCTTCATCTGGGCAAGCAGGCATCAAATAAGTTATTCTTTAAAAGACATTGTTAAGTCATGTGCTAGATTGCATTTGCTTGCCAATTTGCAATTTTTTTCATAACACAGTCAGCAGATTTCTTTTGCATAGACAGAGAGCATGGATAATATCGTATTTAACTGACTGGCTAATACAAGAAGCAGCTCATTTTAAATGGTCCTTACATCTTTATAGGAATGTTAGAAATGAAGACATTACTTCAAAACGTAATTATTGCCTCCTCTTTTATCATTGCTATTTTCTGAGGTATTATCATAAGATAGCACTTTAGCATTAAGTAGAGCCTTAGAGTAGCAATAAATCAGTCCAACTGAGTCATCATTGTCCGAGGCATCTAACTACTGAAATGTTGTGGTTCCTGCAGAGAGTGTGAAATCACTTGACCCTTGGCATTAACCTTTACTGAATGAATAGACACTGCTTTCCACATCGTGGGACAAAAGCAGAATAGTATTGATTAAACACCACATTCACTTGATATTAAATACTGGCTGAACTCACTCCTTGCTTTTCAGTTCCAGAGGGAGATATCAAGAGAGTTGCAACACCTCAGGAGAGTGCATGTTTGTAATTCAGAGCAGTATTTTTCCTACAAAGGATTTTCTCCCTTCTTGGATCAATAACTGGCAGCCATGATCAGCCATGAGTAGGTATTGTCAATTCTGACCTGTGTACTTTATCACTCAAGGTGAGAGGTCATGATGCTGTGACTAATGAGGTGGACCTATTAGGCATGAATTGTTTCCTGATCTTAAAATCAACATTAAAAGGGAAAAAAATCTATGTTTTTATATCTACTATTTTCTAATCTCTCTTGCTGCTTTCTCTACCCTAACTTGAAATCAAAGTATTTGCTAAAGCTCTGAGAGATCAGCTAAGTAGGTTTCTTCTTGCATATAGATTGTGTTATTGAAAACATTGAATTATCAAGATGAAATGTTCAAGCTTGGTTATTATTTACTTTCTCTGATAAAAACAACATTGATCTGAAAACAGACAAGGAGAATATCAAATAGAAATGTACAAAAAGTATGAGATACAAGAGGTTACAGCTATACTAAATACATGAGCTAAGGAATTTAGCTTAATTGAAGATTATTAAAATTTATTTTCTAAGTTGTATAGAGAGGAATGTGTAGATAAAGATATTTGTGTCAACCTTCAGCATGACAAACAAATACAATTTGAAACAATCACAAATGTTATTCTCTTCCTTTAATTATAGGGACTAGCACTTTTATCTGTACACTTTATTCTATTTCTTTTGTGGGGGGAGGTTAGGTTAATGGATTATTTTCTAAATTGATGGTAATAATTTATGCAATTTTCTGGACTATATTCAGGGTGCATAGTGTTAAATTTATCCTTGTATAAAAATGTAGGCCAGCACAATAGAAAAGAAAATATTTTATTGTAACCTTCTTCTAATCATTCAGTGAGAAATGGTGCCATTCACAATTTTACCAGCTATCTGTAATTTTATTTAATGCAATAATCTCTTTGGTAAAAAATTATTTGAAACAGCGCAAAGGAATAAAATATTTTTTCAACTTTTTCAACCTACTTTTTTCAACTTCTTTATATGCATGTTTTGGTCTGTAGTTATTACCCAAGATTCTTGTGTATTGCCTTCTTCAGTGGTTAAATTAGTAGGCTTCCTTGTCATGTGCAGTTGGCAACTAATTTAATGTTTCCTATATTTAGAAACATCTGCATTTATTGCGATTGTCCGATCATTTGTATTATGATGGATTTATATATTTTATTGCTTAATGTCCCATTCCTTTCCTGCATAAAAAACATATAACTGCCATTGTTGACTTGAAATTCTATGCTGTATGTGATTTAAATTTCAGTCCACAGTGTGTGGAACATACTATACTAAAGACTGCTCTGTAAACAAGCTACAATAAACACAATTATCTGGGGTGTTATTTTTAGCAACACTTTAGTACTTCAACTGTCTGTACCAACTTGGAATTAGTATTAGATGGCTGAAAAAGGGTTACAAAATGCACTCTATTCTTTAACTTGACATCTTACCTTTTTATAGCCACTTATCTATTTAAGAAGCATCTTGGGTTGCAACTCTATCACTGCACATAGTGATTCTGAAAAGCATTTTGTGGTGACGAATATGGTTTTTGTTGAGTTTTTTTTTTTTACAAAGAAGGACTGTAACAGCTTTAGTGATTTTTGCCAAAGGGAGTAATTGCTTAAAAACTACAGTATGTGTAGAGGTTCTAGTTAGAAGTTCAGCACTGCTTAATTCTGGTTTCAATATTATTTTCATGACTGTCTTATTAAACAAAGTAAGGCTCTATAAACTACGCTAGATAGACTGTTATTTCCTTGAGGAAGATGTTTTGCTTCTCATCCAAGAAGTTTATGTCTGAGAATCTCCTGGAAACTGGAAATTATAGGCTTTCATATGTCCTATATTGGCTATTACAAATAAACCTACAAATAAACATAGCTAAATGTCTATGCAGATTCTCAGTCATCCGGGTCATGGTTGCCCCAAAGTGCTTTTTCAAGAGGCAAATGGACTTCATGGTTTTTCTTTGAAGATGTTTTACTTCTCATCCAAGAAGCTTCTTCAGCTCTGTTTACTAATAAACAGTTTCTCTTCTATATTTATGCCAAATACCAACTCTGTCTACAGGGGAGCTTTTAAAATGATGATGTTTAAAACGTTGGTTATCCCAGAATAGGGCTATCAACTGATTTTTAAGGAAATTTGACATTGTACAGTTTTGATATCATAAGCTGACAACTGTTTTACTGTTTTACTGATGTCAGAATATGATTAATTAAATATAATGGATACACACACATAATGAAATTATAACTATCAGTTTTTTTAAAAAAAATAGTTAAGCATACCATGTTGGTTACTCAATTAATACTCCCTTAAAAAGTTTAGGTTGGTTAAAAGGCAGAAATTTGAATTAAATACAGCAGATGACCTTTTGTTTTGCATGGAAGTATTTGATAAAGCATTATTTCATGTATAATTTTATCACAAAGGTTAATTCTTGCATCTGGAAGGTAATATTTGATTAGAAGGCTAAAGTTAACCTCTAGTTTTGACATTAGCAGTGGATAGTGGGACAAAATAGCTGATATCACCTTCTACTGATGCTGCAGACCTCCTCAAAGCAACTTCAACAGGTGCCACTTCAAGTACATGTATATTTCTCTATCTTGTATATTAGTTTGGGTTAGAGCCTAATTCTAGCAATTCATTGGTTACTTTGGTTCATCAAAGTTACTTTGGTAGTTAAATTTGGCAGATTAATTATTTTTCTGGAATAAGTAATTTCCCCGTCCACTTTTTTTTCTTTTTAAAAAGTCCAGATCAATTTTACTCCAGATTCCAATAAGCCCACGTTCATTTGAATTATTTGAGAGATGGGATGAAACCTTTCAATGTCAGGTGACTGGAAACATGGTAAAAATCTGCAGTTATTTAAAAAAAACAGAGAAGAAAAACTACATGTGCTAAAAAAATGTAATTGAACTTACAGCCTTATTTATGATAATCAAAGATCTTAACCATTATGCTATTCCCTTAGTGCTGGTAACAGGAACTATATTATTATTAATATTAGTGTACAGCCTTGTTATGGAAGCCAGGAGACCACAATGCTATTATTGCAGGTAGTAGTCTGGCTTGCCAAGGTACCATCTCTGTAATAGAACATGCTTGTGTACTTCCCAAAGTGCACCACAGGAGGGTAAGCTGGCTTCCTGCATAGAGCACCAGCTCATCTCCCAACTGAAGTGGTCCTTATATATCTACTTGCATAGAACATGCTTTCGAGCTGTTAGGTGGGCAGAAGCTGAGGCAAGTGACAGAAGCTTTCCCTGTCATGCCGTACTTGGGCTTGAACTGCCAGAACTGAGACCATCACCAGAGTCATTAAGCCACTGAGTCACCATGCCTCCCAAAGGAATTATAGATAGTGCTGGGAAGAAGGATTTTAAAAAATCTGTTTGTTGCAACTGTATGTACTTGCATACTTTCATTTTAAATTTAACTTAACTTTGTAGGCATCTGTACATACAAAAACTTTGTAGATACAAACAGGGAGTAGTATTTCAGAGATAAGTCCAGGAAGACCTATCCATGGGAATGAAAGCAATTAAAATTCCTCCCACAGAAAGGTGGGTGGACACAGCAGTAGGAGAATTGTCCAATGGGAGGGCATGGTAGCCTGCAGTCCAGACTGAACCTAATGTTAATTATTGAGAAAGTGCTCAGTTCAGACAGGATTTTCTTTCTTTTTTTTTTTTAAACAAGTTTTATTAAAAATTTCAACAACAAACAAATCATTACATATTTAAATCTTTTCCTGTCTTTCTACAAAAATTTCCCCAATATTCTCATAAAACACAAACAAACACAAACAAACATAAAAAATCTTTTAGTAAAGTACCTTGGCCCCAGTTACCTCTCTTTGCATGGGCAGCGCATATCACTCTTCACAATTCTATCTTATTTAATCCATCTTAATTAAATCATTAAATTTATATCTTTTGCCCATTCATTATCCCTCTATCTCTTCTTATAATAAAAAGAATTTCTCCTGAAATCACTAATCAGAGTATGATGCCTTTCTATCCTCCCCTAAGTTAGTAAAATTAACATTCAACATAACAAATACCCAATTCGGTTCTGCTTGGTACATTCTATCCACCAAAAATGTTTAAATACATTGTATCCTCCTTTCCTTCAATATTTTATTACATTTTAAAAATCAATCATTATTAAAAACTTCAACATTTTAATTTCTTATTAAATCTTAAACCATTCTAATTTACTATTTCAAATATAAATGTTACAATACCATCTTCTGTACCTAGCAGAATCTTTCTTACAGAAGTTTATATTTCATCCTTTGTCCCTAAAAAAATTCCTCTTCTCCCATCCAATTTTAAAACTTTGAGGCTTTTTCTCCGCCTTTCCCCTTTCTTTCTTCCCCCACCAAATCTTCCTACCCTCCCTTCTTCTTCTAACCTCTGCCTTGCTGGGATCCCTCTCTGTTGTGTTCCCTTTTTCTCTTGTTTGCTATCATTATATTTACTTTGCATCATATTTTTCTCTTTCTCAAATGTTTTTTTAAATCTTAAGTCCTTCATTTTCCTTGCTCTCTTCCTTCCTTCTTCCTTAGATAAGTTTTGGGATTCAGTAAAGATGGCGTCTTCGTTTTTCCTTGTTGTTGTTCTTCTGGAACAACTTCTGTTTCCATCTGTTCCATTGTCTGTTGGTAATTGACCAGCGCCATTTCTAGAAATAGAAAAGCTTTTTCCATACCATCTTTGCAGGCTGCTCATATTCATCCCTCAGGTCTTCAAAAGGAAAAGCCATTATAAATAAATCTTTTCTTTTCTTTATTCCTCTTTCTTCTTACACCAACCAAATATTCCGAGAGAAAGGTAAAACAATCCCAAAATCCACAATCCTCAATAAATCCAAGCAAGCCAAAATTCCCTTCCTCTTCCAGGGTGGTATCAAACAAATAAAGAAAAGAGTCCAAATCTATATTTTAAAGCCTTATTAAAATTATATTTCTGTCCTCAAATCTTCAAGGCATCTCCTCCAACAAGATCCAAATTTATATATTTTCTTTATCCTCTCCCTTCCGGCTTAATTCCGTCGGGAGGAGAGTAAACTTTCCTTTCAGCACCTCAAAATAGCCGCTTTTTTTTCTCTTGTGGAAAAAATCATCAAAAAACCATCTTTTCCAGGAATTAAATTAGATAAATCTCAAAGCCCTGGGTCGACCAAGAAGAACTTTCACTTTCAATAACTTTCTCTTCTTCCTCCTGCGCATACTTGCCCGGCTGCCGACTTCTTTGTGGCGGCCATTACGGACCGCCGCTGCACCGTCCTGGTAAAAGGGGGTTCTGCCGGCCAGGGAGGGGGTCTGCAACACCCCAGACCCTTCCTCTGGATCCCCCTTACCTTCAGCTACCCCTGCAGGGCAGCCTTGTTCGCACCCGTCCGGTCGGAGCCCCAAAACGGCTAGCGGCAGGATCGCGCAGCCGCGAATCCCTACCGCTCACGAAGCCGACAAACCGGAAACCGCCAGTTCAGACAGGATTTTCTTAAGCTCAAGTGGGCATGAGCACAAAACATGACCATCTTAAATGGTAAGTGTAGCTATGCCCTGAAACAGGGGTGTCAAACTCAATTTTATTGAGGGCCGCATCAGGGTTGTGTTTGACCTCAGGGGGCTGGGGTGTGTGTGTGTGGCCAGGGTAGGCATGTCCAGCATGACATCACTCATTTCAGTGGCACCTGTGGTGGCCTGATCGCTCTGCCAGCAAAAATGGGTTCCCAAGCTCCATTTTTGGCTGGAATAACCTCTTGCAACCACCAGCAAAAATGGAGCTCTGGAGGGCTGTGGGCGGCCCTCCTGAGCTTCGTTTTCGCTGGCAGAGACACAGTGGGCCAGTCCTTCACTGTTGCCAGGGTGGCCCGATGGGCCAGATCTTAGTACTCCAAGGCCAGATCTGGCCCCTGGGCCTTGAGTTTGACACCCCTGCCTTGAAAGAAGCTGTCTTGACAAGAGTCAATTGTTGAGATTGTGGTTGAAATTAGATTGAACTGGGTTATTTCTTGGTTCCCAATCATAGTTTTGACAACTTAGCTATAATAACTTTTTATTTTGGAGCAAGTTATGAACTTTAAAACCTCTGCATCTGTTGCTGCTTTTAAGAAGATTTTATACTTATATGATAAGCTTGACTATAATATTCAAGAATAAAGAAACCTAGAAAATTACAAATATAATTATTTTTAATGCATCAATTTGTTGAAATAATATATTAAACATGCCCTTTTATGTTGAAATAAATTTCACTTTAGCCAGTATCACATGACAAATAGCAAATTAACTAGTCATCCTAGATACACAGGTCGAGGGATGTAACATTGACTTTGGAATAAGGATCAATATTCTTTAATCTTGGAAATCTTTTCTTGTTTCATGTGGAAAGTTGCTTAATGAGACCACTTCAGTTTACACCAAGTAAAATAAAAGATTTGAAGACAGCAAAGAATTGATTCCTATGAATTGCTTATGTATGTAAAAAGTATGAGTAAAAGGTGAAACAGAAATCTTCCAGTTAAATAATTGTGCTTAAAAGTGAGTGTAAATTAAGTGATGTTGTAGGTTGATAGCATTTAAACACCATTTAATGTATTTTGATCTTCATTCTTGACTTGACTGTCTTACATGTCAGATGTAAATTAGAGAAATTAATCCCAAAGGGTTTTCTTTAAAAAGCAAAATTTGAAATTCTATCTGTTGAACACAGTTGTTCCTTGAATGCTAAAATTAAAAATAGTGTAACATCTAAGAAGAAAGCACGTAGTAATTTAAAAAGGATGCTAAAGGTTCAGAACTTCTACAGTCCAATATGACTGAAGAAGATGGTCCTGTATTTAAAGAGATGAATTATTCAGTCACTTCTTATATTTTCAAATGTAAGTTGTCTTATTTGCTGTTAAATTAAAGAGAGAAAATACTAAAAATTCTAGGTACCATAACAAAGTGCAAGAAAAGGGGAAAAAAATAAATGACCTAGGAGATTATATGTTTTTTATTTATTATTTTGCAACCCATCTTGTTTCAAGGCGATTCTGGGTAGCTTCCAACAATAAAAGCCAATAAAACTATAAAGAGTAAATATTTCTAAAAACTACATAGATTACAATCAAAAAGACAGGGAAGAAAGGAACATAATATGTGGGTGGAGGGAGGTGGGTGAGGTCTTTTCTTAATTTATCAACTACTTCCATTGTGATACACCCCCATTGGGGTCCCAACAGAGGTGGTATTCAGCAGGTTCTGACCAGTTCTGAAGAACTGGAAGCAGAAAATTTGAGTAGTTCAGAGAACCGGCAAATGTTACCTCTGATTGGAGATTTTACAGTATCCTTTCCTTGCCATGCCCACCAAGCCACGGCACAAGCTAACTGGCAGAGCCAGGTCTTTAGGCTCTTATGGAAGGTCAGAAGCATGGGATGAGACATTTTGTTAATTACACAATTCATCTACGAATTCATTTTTAATTGTGTAAATAATAGCTGCAGGGAACTCTAACAGCATCAACTGCGAAGCCAAGAAGTGACTTCCTTTTCTAGCAAGGTTGTGATAGTTTTGTTTCAATTTTTTTAAAAAAATAGGAGATATGCATTCAGTGCTCCACATCTATTTATATACTAAGAAAAGTGGATTGGGGAAGAATAAATTGTAGTACTAAAAAGATTTAAATACAAATTTGTGATTACATCCTATTTCTATGGTGTCACATTACTATTTTTCATGAAGCATGTGAAAGCATTTAAATAACATGTGTTCTAATTTGTTAGTAGTTAGGATAATTGAAAGATTAAGGTTTTCTACAATTTATGAGACTTTGAAATAGAGTTTCAATAGTTTATGAAACAGTGTATGAAACAGAGACAGGAGAATCATTTGTCTTGAATGGTATATGGTTTCCAGCTTGAGCAGGAGGTTGGACTAGAACAGGGGTCTCCAACTTTGGTAACTTTAAGACTTGTGGACTTCAACTCCCAGAATTCATTAGCCAGCAAAGCAAAGCTGGCTGAAGAATTCTGGGAGTTGAAGTTCACATGTCTTAATGTTGCCAACATTGGAGACCCCTGGAGTGGAAGACTTCCAAGGTCCCTTCCAACTCTGATATTCTGTTATTTTGTGAACTAGTAAGCTGTTTTGGGATGGAAAGATTCAAGCTATATTGATTTGTTAGACACTGAATTTGGAGCACTACGTTAAATCATATGTCTTTCAATTCATGTGGAAGGATGCTTATAGTTTCACAAATTGGAAATATAAAAATGTACAATATTTAGGGCTGTGATTCTACTGGTTGTGTAGAACTGGTTGCTCTGAAAAGCAGCAAACAGAGAGCATACATAGAACTGGTTCTATGTCTGCTGCTGTTTTGGCCCACCGGCCCACCGGGGCTCTTACCTGACCTTTATTTCCTGCTTTTTCAACCACAGCTGCTTTGTGCGACACAGCTGCAGTTGAAAAAGCAGGAAAAAAGGGCTTTTCCAACCGCTGCGCACTTGCACGCAGCACTGCTCAGCTGTCCGAGCAGCTCAGCAGGTTGTAAATTGCACTCGCATGACTCACGCATGCACGCATGATGCAGAGCAACAGAACCGGTAGTTATACCGGTCGGATCCCATCCCTGACAATATTACATGGACATTTGGAATATGACCAAGAAAAGTAGTATCTGTAGGCCTTAGTAGAGGTTGACTAGAAGACCTCCAAGGTGCCTTCCATTATTCTGTTATCTATTCTGTTATTTGTTAGTGGTCACCACCTGGATATAGACTATTACCATGAAAAAGGATTCCTTTATGCTAAATTTCAAAAGAAAGAAAAATCTCAACAGTTTTTGCATTGTTTTGGGACAGTCACCAAATACTGAATTAAAAGCATAACATACATATGAAAGGAATAATTTAGCTTTTCTTTTAGATTCCCATTTCTCTATGTGTGTATTATATGCATATTCTGTACACATTTTCTATTTTCTAGTTTGCAAGTGTGTGCACGCATGTATTATTTATACGCATGCATATATATATCAATTACTAAGATTAGAGGACGCAATAAGAGAAAAATATAAATAGAAATCTATATAATAAATAAGGTATGATTTGGCTATTTAGGTAAGTTTTGAAGTAGTATCTGCCATGTTGTACATTCTGTGGCAGTAGGACTCTTTTCTTGGTATATATTTTTTTGGCTGACAATAAACTGCATGTTCATGTATTGGGGGTGGGGAGTGGAAAACCCTTCAGATTGAGCAGTCAATATCAGCTTATTAGAGTTTAAAGAACAGGATTTTCATCCTACAAACTATAAATTTCATGGAACAAACTAGAGGAACATCACTTGTTCTACCTTCCTCTATATATCTTAAAAAAAAAAAAAGATTGGCATAACCAATCTCTGAGATGTCTCCCCTGTTCTTATTTCTCTCCTCCTCTGCTTCTGCCTGCCTTTTGATCTTCATTTTGCTTATTAACTTTTCGTTTTAAAATGTTTGCTAATATTTAATAAATAAATATCAAATTAAATTTTTGGTAACTGAATAGCATAGCCTGTATGATTACTTTGATTTGATCTGGATGTAGATACTGAACTGAGCTAACCTGAATATAAAATAACCTTTTTTATTTTTATTTTTATTGGTGCCTTCTTGAAGAGATTTGCCATTACTTCCTTCTTCCTAGGGCTGAGAGAAAATGACTGGCCCAAAGTCACCCAGCTGACTCTGTGCCTAAGCAGGTTTAGAACTCACAATCTCCTGTTTTCATCCTGATAACTTTAACCTTTATATCAAACTGACTTTCTAAAGTAAAAATTACCCACAACATTTTTTTAACGTTACAAAGTATCGCTCCTTGATAGTTATGAGATTATACAGTATATCAATATCTGTTTTATACCAACAATGAAACTCAGATTACTTCATACAGTGAGAAGTATATAATTTAAATGGAAAGACAGGGATTACATAGTGATAAATGTGTAGTAGAATATCTGGCATTGCACAATTAATTTTGAACTGCAGAAGCAGCCATAGGAAGCCTCTAAAAAGTCAAGATGACATTTTTATATGCGTTGGATGCAGAGAAACATCTGTAAAGCTTTTGCTGTGCTCCAAAATAAGTGAAGAATTAGTAGTTCTGGGCAGAGACACAATAATAAGAATTCTTCCAGATATTTCTATTGCCTTTTGTAGACAAGTGGTTACTGTTTCTGATATAGATCTTAAGGTGTTTCCCAGGATATATTTTTTACTTATGGTTTTGAGAAGGAAAGGTTTCTGTGGCTTTTCGGTTTTGCTATGTTGCTTTCACACTGGTTGAATTTTAAATGGTCTTTTTTTTAAAATGACCATGGTGAAAAAGCTTGTAGGAATAGACATCAGTGTGATGTGACAATGATATAGGCAAAGTCTGTGTTGATGCTAATTAATGTACTTGGTTGTATTTTTACATTTACAATTTTCTTAGCACTAGATCTGTTGTGCACTGTAAGCTTTGGCACCCAAATATTTAGAGAAGGCCTGGAAACTGATGTTAGGATAAAGATTGGAATCTGGCTTTTGATCATGCAAATGCTGTAACTGTTAATGCCATGGGAGCATTACAATCTTAAGCAAGGGACTGGCACAGACATGTTGAAGCTTTCAGAAATCTAGCCTCAGAAGCTTTTGATAGTGCCTACTGTATTGAAAACTTTTCATGGCTAATATTGATTTTCCAGTTTTGATGAAAACTGCAAAGTGATAAGACTTGAATATGAAATGTGTGTTAATATCTGCAATATACCTTCTTCAGGTTCAAAAATAATCTGTTATCATTATGACTATCTAGATTAATGACACCTATGGTCAAGACAGTATCTCGTGAGTTAATGCCATTGGTGATAATGTCACATCTCAAGGGGAAAAGTATACTCCCATCCTTGCTTGCTGACAGGTGATGTGTTGTTTCAAGATATATGCAAATATTCAGCTACCACTGAGCTAGTGTGTGATCATGGAACTATAGTTGTATACATGTTTGGATGCTTATAGCTACAACAGTTGCATACAGTATCTGTGAGTATCTGTGAAGACCTCATTATAGCTCCCTGGCTCACATCTCCTACTAATAAAAACAAGAGGATGTCCAGCTCTCTTGATGTTGCAATAGTCCTCCTTACTATTTCTTCCTTACTAAACATGCTTCACTTACCAGGCATAGATTTGCATAAAAAGGATTGAAGAAATTACCTCCATAGATGATTAGCATATGCTTCTGGGTCAAAGATCTGGACACTTTTAACACCTTAATGTTTGGTTGTCTCTGCTTAATATTGCTAATGCTACCTTACCCTTTTAGTTCTTTTTAATAGAATATTTCTACAGTATATCATTCTTTAAAAGGGCTGCACCTGTAAATGTCCCTTTCTGTGTCAAATAAATAGTATCAACATTTAATAATTATGCAATGTTCAATAGTCATCCACCAGACTGGATATTGTGAAAACATAGTGATACTCACTATTCTACTAATAATTATATCATAAGCTTGTCAGCTTATAGTAGCATACCCAAGGATTTCCTATTTGAAAAATAAAGTATCATGCTCAAAACACATTGACAGTAAATATATTTCGGGGGGGGGGGTGTGAGTGTGTGTAAAAATATTATTTTCCAACTATAAATTGTAAAGCATTTAACTTTTTTTGGAAGAATTGCATTATAAAAATAAATTTGAATAAGTGGACACAATGTATTAAAGACAGTTCTATAATTAGAAAAACTATGGAACAATTAAAAGGACAGGAAATAAATAAATTAAAATGTATTAGAATATTAAAATGTTCACAATATTTAATGTAAATATATGTCCAAGTGAAAAAACAAAATTCAGAAAAATCTATTCTTTTAATTACACAAATTCAATTAATCCAGATATTATGATTACTGTATTATTTACCATAATTGTGCATAGATACTTCCAACTACTTTTTAAAACTGTTACTAAACCGAAAAGAAGTCTAGTTTTTAAATTATTTTCTATGTATTACACAATATATGTGCACTACACACAGATACACAGACACTGCTTTTTGTCTGCTATAGCTCTTAATTAATTAATTAATTAATTCAATCACTCATTTACATACTTATAGACACAAAACAAATCACTCAAAATCAAAACTACTTTTGAAATAAGTGAGAACTAATATTCATTTCTATTGGAAGCTAATTGGTTTTAGAACAGCATTTATAACATATTGTATTTTAAATCCAGGCTTCTCAATAGGATATTTTCGACATCTAAATCCAAGGCTTATAGCAGAATGTTTTGGCATGCCATAAAATCTGTTTGGTGTACTAACATTATCTAGAATTTATAAACTGATGATAATCTTCTTTTCTCTCCATCTCTATTTTTCCTGCCTCATCGTTCTAGTATGAAAGGTCTGTGAATTTATCTTGTGCCTGTCATGGTTCTTCA
This sequence comes from Notechis scutatus, assembly GCF_049901735.1. Lineage (NCBI taxonomy): Eukaryota > Metazoa > Chordata > Lepidosauria > Squamata > Elapidae > Notechis > Notechis scutatus. The sequence goes on along the minus strand of NC_142010.1, from coordinate 227,383,400 downwards.
CATGACTTAAAAATAATTAATTGCAGCACTCACTGATGATTTATGATTCTCACTGACGTAATTAATGATACACATCAGTTTTTCCTGTTAATTGAAGGAGGCACAACAAGAAACTTCTTTTCTGTTACACATTAAGTGAGGATGCAAAACATAGGCCATTAGTGATGTTATATTTAGCATTATATTTTTAAAAACAAAATATAATGAACACATTTGGGAAGTAAAAAAAAAAGCTTGCAAGAGAAGTAAAGTTAACACTGGTAATACTGGTGATAAAAGGCATACTTCAGAATGTTATGAATGTCTAAATAAATCCCAGTGAGTTTAATAAAATGTATTTATAGGAAGACATATACACAGACATTGTATCCTTAATGTGCAGTTCTGAGCATACTATCTGGATATAAATTGTCCTTATTCTGTAAGGACTATATTATTTTCAGACAGTATTGTGAATTAGTTGCCCCCCATGTCCAAATAACATTGTGCATGTGTTTTTTTTTCTGTGCATGTAAAGATATTGAGAAACTAATTTTAATCGGTTTTTTTTTACTTTCCTCTTTAATATGTAGAACTTGATATTCCAAACATCATATTATTACTTAATTGGCTTTAGATTATAGACTACAACTCAGTTTGCTGATTCAAACTCTGTGAAATATAATAGAAGTGACAATTTATTCAAGGTCTCCCAACTGCAGACCATCAGTGTGTGCAAAGATTGCCCTGCTTCCGTAGCTTTGAAACAAAACATTAGAAAATGATAATTTCGCATTACTGATCTCAATGAAGGCAGAGAAAGAGAACACAGATATTGCTAATAATGTGCATATTTATGATGAATTATTGCCTAGGATTGTTCAAGTCCATTAAAACAAGATGCTTGAAATAATAATGCCTGAACAATAACAATTTAGCTGGTCTGAACGGTATAATTAACTTAGAACTCAGGCAAATTAATTGTTACTTAAGTCATGTTTTTTTCTCCTTCTATACTTTAGTATTATAACAAATAAGAAAGAATTCCTGGCACATTTTAAAAAGCAAAGTAGATGTGTCAAATGTTCCAAACTTGATTTGCGCATTTTATGGTACTCCAGTCAGCTGCCTATTAAAAGTGTGATCAGGTAGTTTAGACAGTGACTAGCTGTGTCAACAGAAGGAAAGTGGAGGATTAGTCTCTATGGCAACAACAAAGTATCCCTGTTTGTAGACAGACAAATTCTGCTACATCTGAGAAAGATTGACAGGTCTATTCCTTTGCAACTGACCCATAGAAATTAGCAAGTAAAAGTTATTATAAAGGGCTGTATTGAAGGATTCTCAATATTTTAAAGTGCTCTTGTAAGTTTTTCTGCAGCATTTGCATGAGAAACCTGGCAAGAATTGTTCTGTGGTTTATATCTATGGTTGAAAGATGCTTTGTGAGGGAGTATTGCTGGTGAGAATAACTTAATTTTCAGTTCCCTGTATGACAGAATTGTTGGAGCAGAGATGGATAGAAGAAAAACACATCAAAGGACCTTGGCTGAATAATATGTCATACTTCCAAACCAAAAGGCAATAAGAAAGCTATGATCATGTATTCACAATAATGCAATTATAAAAATATTTTCCTTTCAATTAGTGTACCATAATTGCAATCAGGTGTTTCTAAATAATTAAGGTTCTGCTTGAAGGAAAAATAATAATACATAACAGGAATTTGTGATTTAACCAGGTGACCTTTCTATTTCATTTAATGTTCTCAAGTTTCAAAGCATAAAAGCTATAATTGAAATATTCTGGTACAAATGAAAACAAATTCTCTTTTTGAGGGAATAGGAATTTGGTGTTCTGTGTAGATCTCCTATAAAGATACCAACCTCTCCCCACCACAAAAAACCCTGGTTTTCACCTTTAGGCCAATTATTGTAAAACAACTTCAAACTCATTTAATTCCCTGAGATTAAGCATTGATAAAATTCTCTAAGAATTTGAAGGTAGGAAGATTGCTAACCTTAAAAAAGGAAGAAAAAAAAAGAACCTTAGCATAAACCTGAAGTGTATTTTAAAAACCTAGGGCTAAATGAAATTTTTATCAAATTTTAACCAAACAACAGAAATGTTAGCATTGCACATTTGTCAGTGAAACCTTTCTGACATTACTAGCTTCACTGCTTTCTACTGCAGCCTGTTCTCATTCTTGTGTACCTTGGAGTTATTGAGATTTAAGAATTGTGACTTTTTCAGGGCTATAAAATTTCACAGGGAATATAAGTAGAAGGTTTTCCTCAGAAAATGCTCTTCTGACTTCTCCATCTGCTATATGTTAGAAGGACAAATGGGCAGGGTTATTGCTAAGCATTTCTTCTTGAATTCAAGCATGAGGGCTAAAACATAATTGAATAGTTTAAATTAATAATCCATTAATTTAATATCACTAGAATGTTAGAATGGTTAAGAGCACTGTTGGCAGAAATACTATTTTCAGGGAATGGGGACTGTCAGAGAGATGGCCAATGCAATTCTAAATAAATATGAATTTGCATCTGACTTGTTGTCATTTTAGTTACTGTTCCAGGAGTTGCTTCCAAAAATAAAAGGAATTTTATACAGGAAAAGAAAACATTGCTGTTGTAATATAGACTGGCTTTCCTTCTTTTTCTGTTGTAAGTATCTTTCGTGATATCAGAAGCTGCCTGACAATTTGTCCTATATTTCAAATGTGAAAACATCTACATTTGAAATTCCATTGTGAAATTCCATGTGTATGGGAGGTCTCATAATAATTTTTGGATTATAGTAATAGGCTATTTATGGCACCACTTTTGTTTCTATTATATAACCCCCTTCCTTCATTTTATCACAGCACTACACTGAATAACTTTGTAGATAGCCATATAAGCTACAAAATAAGAGTCATGTTTAGATTATAAAATTATAAAGTTTTATGCGCTTTTGAAATGATTTAATTGAAGGTTCATTTTGGGTGACATAAATTAAAACCATGTAAGATAACTATATAATCCAAGTTGTACTTAGTAAACTAACTATTCCAAATAAAAGTTAATGCCAGGACTTTTTATTAAATCGGCCAGCACAAATGGCCCTCTTGTCTTAAGTGCCTTTCACCAGTTAGAATTGGTGAACAAATAGTATAATCATGAGGGTGTTCTCTTCTGACAGTAAGTGTGTGGGAGGGTAGGATGATTTATATTTTGAAGGTTAAAATTAGCACTTTATATTTTTAGACACAAAATAACAATGTGCCCTCACTGACCAGTTCCAGTCAGTAAATGAGATGATTGATGCTTCTATATATTATCAAATTTAGCCCTCCATAGAGGCTTCAGCAGCAGTCAAGTTGCATCTATGATTAGACGTATCCTGAGAATCAGAGCAACTTACATATGGCTTCTAGTAGTCTTCTGATTAGACTGATCAGACTTACTTAGCATTTTTAATGCAAACTAATATGGGCATTTTAGACATTTTAAAAGGTGAGAGATATTACTATGAAATCAGTAGTTTTATCTTTGTAATAAGGGAAGCTGTAGTGAAAGATAAGTAACAATAGATATCTGTATTCAGCTACAATGCTCGTGCTTCAAGAATAACGGGCATGGTGAGAAAGATCAACAAACAGTGCCTTCCAGATGTTCTGGCTGTAGCTAATTTACAATTAATAGGAACTATGGTCTTGTGGATGACACAAGCTTGTCTTTGCTCAACATAAAGTCACCTAAGAAAGATTTATGTTTGCTTTTTTGTGAGAAACAAAACTAGCTCTCTGTGAATATGGACTAATTTGTCTATCATATTTCTGTCAGGATTTATTTCATATTAATCTTTAGCCTAATCAGCAAATGTGGAAGAAAAAGAGGCTGAGATTTGAAGAGTCAAACAATGGCATTAGGTTTATACATCACAATATTTAATTCATTCAGTCTGTGTTGAACTCTTGTTAAGATTTTTTATTGAAGTTAATTATTATTTTCAATTGTACATCATAAACTCTTTTTCACCATCATATGCTTTCCTATCCTCTTTAACCTCCTTCTCCAAGGTTATTGTAATAGAGAGCACTAGTGTCACTGAAAGAAACTAAAAATATAAAAATATAATCTGCTATTTAAACAGGAATCTCAAATGTTGCAAAGATGTCTTACTTCTAAATTTATGTCTTATGAGTTATCTGAATATATACATGTCTTAGCTACATTGAAATAATATATTTTAAAATTATTCTTTGATGGCTATAATTAATTTTTAGGTGAGTTGAACTGATGAGCACTGTATTGCCATGTTTTGTTCTTTCTGTCATCGCTAATAAATGCAACAAATTTGATTATTCCTGACATCCTGTCAAACTACTATATAGAAAGCTGATTCAAGTGCTTAATCTTTCTTTAGTTATTTTTAAACTGTATTGCTTTTATTTGTTGAAAAAATATGCAGTAAATTATTTTGCTTTTTTATTTCTCATTATTTCTACTACCCATTTCTTGTTTTGGTTTACAAAGTTATCCTTATAACCATTTCCTCCATCTACTCCTGTAACTACCACATACGGACAGGGGATTCAGAGGTTAATTTGAAACTTTTTTTTGATGGCCTTAAAAAGTTTTTTTAAGTAATTGCATACATCATTACAATGAGAATTTTATTTGAGCTACAAAGTATTTATCTACAATTATAGATCAAAATATGGGAAGTATATTTTCAGTTTTGGTGTTGCTTTATTTTAATTAGATGAGTGACATTGTAGATGGTTCTAAAATCATAATCTATAAAGAAATATTATTTTTAGAAAATATTAATTTGGAAAGTAACAATGTAGTTTAAATAAAATTAAGTACAATGTGACCCCATTCCTTAGGGAAAGGCATATCTTGTTTATTCTAAAAAACAATAGAATAAACAGATTAATTTTTTGCTAAATGGTTCAGACATTTTGCATGCTTGCTGAATGGTTAACTGTTGCATACTTGCATTTTAGTATATAGCATAGTAGTAGGAAGAAATATAAACTAATAACATGATTCAAAGACTGTTAGGTATAATGTAATATAGTTTAATTCAGTTAAAGTAGTTTAGGATATAATCTTTAATTTATATCCTAAATTAACACCTAATTTGTTTTTAAATGTTAGATTTACATGTAGTCACAATTGATTCTATCTTGTGTCTACACCAGATACAAGCTATACAACTGTATTTTTTTAAAATCACATTTAAATTCTGATGTATATTTTAGTCCATTCTCTCATGCTATACATATTGTTTTAAATATATAGATTTTACATTGATTGTATGCATTTTAAGCTGATGTTGCAAAATCTGGACAAGTATAAATAGGAATTGGATCTGTGTTCTAATGAAGAAACAATTTGCTATAGATTCATACTAAATAAAATATTCAAGAATTTCATATCCATAACTGAATAGTTGAACTTTTCCTCATATACTAAATTCCAGGTTTATGCTCCAAATACCATTTTATCTCAAAGCAATATATCTAACCAAAGTCTCACGGTTATATGTAGAAGACTTACTATTGAATTGAGTATGTGGCATGGCATAAAATAACTTTCGGTCTTACAATGTAGTAAATTTTAATAGACATATTCAGCAGTGTCCACAAGAGAGCTTAAAAAGATGGTTATAGTTGTGACCGAAGTCCTGTTCCTTTGCACATGCATATGTTATTGGCATATGTACAAAAGAGGTAAGGTCATGAATGCCCTCATAACTTTTTAAACTGACCCCTGTCCTCTGCAGATGCCCCCTGGACATGTTCTCATAAGGACTCCATTTATATTATTCTGAAACATATATTGAACAGGTTCTTTTGAAAGCAAGATGGCTTTTATCTTCATGTATCAGCTGTAATTTGAAGTCTAAGCAACTTATAATATATGTGATGCCACCAAAGCAAAGTTTTGAATGGCATTCTTTTAAAATACAATGTATATAGCATCTTGGTGTGCTAAAATATGCTCCCCATATACTTTATTCTATACTGTTTCCTTTTTTTGCAGGCATAAGAATCAGAGTGTGACTGGAAAGGTTAATATCGGGATAAAGCTGAACAGGAAACTTTCTGATTTGTATTTCAGTTTCTTGTCCATTATAATTTTGTTTAGTCACCATAATTGGTTACTAAGAGGCTGTTGCTTATGATCCTATATCAGCTTTCTTTTGCTTTACAGACCTACAAAAGTCCTAAAGATGAGAATTGATCGGGAAGTTATTATTATTATTATTATTATTTCATCATTATCATAACCACAGCAGTCGCTAAGTGAGGCAGTTACTAAATGATGGTTATTTATTAGTTTCCCATTTTTTTAAAAAAATTAAATTGCCTTGCCTTTAAATGAAATGTCATCATCCCCTGACATCTTGGTATACTGCCTAATGCTTTCTATGGGACTACTTGTGAAAAGAGCCACAATTTTCTACTGGCTTTTTACTAAGGTGGGAATATGTGACTAACTTATAGTAACAAACGCACCTCCTAATTTATTTACAGAGAAAAGAAAAAGGGGTAGTGGTTAGTTTGGAACTGTTTTAAGGATATTGTCCATGATATTTGAATAACTGGTTTCTTCCTGCCTCTGAGATAATCAGTAGAAATTGTGCTGTGTTCCAAAGACCCAGAAAAGAAAAGAATGGGAACTTTCTCAGAAACAACACTATATACTGCTAACACCTCTTACTCAGTATTAGCAACAATGATTGCTGGCTAAGATATAGATAATTACATCAGCAGCATGTTCTGGGCATTATTAGGGGCATCAGATACTTTCTTCTCCTCAATTGTTCCCTTACTCTATTGTATCAGTGTGCGGCACTAGTCTCTACCCCATCCATGATCCCTTCACCTTTACAAAAGAACTTTTTTTTCTAGTTCAAAATTGTCCTGTAGACCAGGGGTCTCCAACCTTGGCAACGTTAAGACTTGTGGACTTCAACTCTGGGAGTTAAAGTCCACAAGTCTTAAAGTTGCCAAGGTTGGAGACCCCGGCTGTAGACTATTTGTAAGTGGGTTGACGTTCCTTAGTTTCATGTTACTGCAGCTTTTCTTTTCTTAAATCAAGCCAATAGGTGTTTGAAAATATTATTAAAAATATGAAAGGTATCATCTTAATCACTTCAATTCTTTATTTGTCTTGAAGGACACATACTCAGTTTATTTTCCTCTTGTTCATTGATAGCCTTTGGATCCACATCAAAGGAAACCATTCCAGTGTTAGCAGTGTTAGCACTTTCCAATACATGATGGTTTAATTAGGTTTGGACCTTTTTTTCCTACAAGATTCTTACTAGAATACTCAGCAATGATAATTAAGATAGAATGTGTACATGGAATCCTTCTGCATAGTTGTTTGTATTTTCAAGTGAAGCCTGAGCTACCTTCATTCCCAGAAAACTCTGTCCCTGTTTATCAACAATAACCTTCTAATATTGTTTCCAGGTATTTTGTACCAACAGCTATGTAAAAAAAATGAAGCTACTGAGAAACAAAAGGACAAAGTTAGATAAAAGTCAGGATTTACATAAATATAAAAACAAAATCAAAAGGAAGAAAAATATCATAAGGCAACATTAAAACGAGGACTAATAAGGCCTGGGATATTTAATTGTCCACAAAATGTCTATAGTGGAAACGAAATAATATTTATAGCTGCCCCTCTCAGTTTAATTGACTCGATAGCAAAATATGCTATGCTAGATTTAATTAAATAATTAGCTCCGGTTTTAATAGATAACCCACATTTTAAGCCTATGCATTTGCATCAATCATTGTAGGTTGCTGAACCTCAAAACAAACCACGGAGGTGAGTTTTAAAGTTTTATTGGACTGCCCCTGGGGACCCAGCTCCTTATCACTGTAGCCAATCTGCTAAGTTCTTCAACAGGAGAAAATAATAGATTGTGAGCAAGAATATAGTATTAGGTAATGATGTTATTAGTGTAAGGAGCAGCTTCTCATTACTGTTAAGGAGAATCCCTCAGGGTATTTTTAAATCTTAAGGTTGAATGTATTTCATTCTTCTTGGGGCCTTGATAACTAATCTTCAAATACACTCACTGATTTTGTTCTAACAACCAGCCTTTACCTTTTTATTTATTACAATGTTTTTATTTATTTAATTGATTTATATACTGTCTTCTTGCACTGGAAAAAAAAAGCTTCACGGGCATAAGATTCTAAGACATTGAAAGCTTTCCATTTTAAAATGAATATTTCCAAGTGGGGATAGATGACAAATAGTATCATTACTGAATGTAGAGTGCAAGTCTAATACATTTGCTATTGATACAAAAGTAGATATACAGATTAACAGAGTTGGAAGGGACCTTGTAGGTCATCTAGTCCAATCCCCCGCCCAAGTAGACCCTACACCATTTCTAACAAATGGCAGTCCAATCTTTTGAAAGTGTCAAGTAATGGCACTCCCACAACTTGCAAAGGCAAGCTGTTCCATTGGTTGATTGTTTTAACTGTCAGAAACTTTCTCCTTATTTCCAGGTTAAATCTCTCCTTGTTCAGTTTCCATCCATTATTCCTTGTCTGGCCTGCAGGTGCTTTAGAAAATACCTTGATCCCTTCCTTTCTGTGGCAGCCCCTCAAATATTGGAACACTGCTATCATGTCTCCCCTGGTCCTTCTCTTCATTAGACCACCTATGCTCAGTTCTTGTAACCGTTTTTCATATGTTTTGGTATCCAGTCCCCTAATCATCCTGGTTGCTCTCTTAGCTCTTTTTCTAGAGTCTCAACATCTTTTTATAGTGTGGTGACCAAAACTGGATGCAGTACTCTAGGTGTGGTCTTACTAAGGCTAGTACCTCAGTTGATTTTGATTGTATCCTTCTGTTAATGCAATTGAGGATTGCATTGGCTTTTTTGGCTGCCTCTGCACCCTGCTGGAATTTCATTTTGTTAGATAGGGCCCAGTGTTCAAGTCTTATTTGCGTTAATAAGAATAAAGTATTGTTTACTGTTACTATTAGGTACATCAAGTGTTGACATTTTTTTTTTGTATCGTTGTGTTCTCAGCCTTAGGAAAAATGCAGTGCACACCACAAAAAATCCCCTAAATAATGCTTGGATTTGTTAATTCAGTTGCCAGAAGTCAAGACTGACTCAGTGGAGAAAAATAGGTTATGAGACAGATTTTTCAAAATTGCTGCAAAGGTAACTAATATCTTGTATGATAACATGATATTATGCCAATATGCTTATCCAGTCTTTCTGATCAAACTAATTAATGGAAGATAAAAAGTTGGCTGAGCAATAGATAATAAAGTTCATTATAATCAAATAATGTAGAATAAATTGTTGTTGCACTACAAAAAAACTATATGGGGTGGTCGGTTTACAAAGAATCTAAATTTGATGGTAATTTAATTTCAGATATTATTTTATGGAAACTTCTATACACAGATCTCATTTAACCAACATTTTACACAGATTCCACAGGTGTAATATTTATTACAAAGCAAAACATGTAGAATATTATATTTTATTTCTCCCTTCTAATCCTTAAAAGTTAATAATTATGCCTTCTAGCCTCCAGATGATTTCATGTAACCAAGCACATTTCATGAATAATACATAATAAATAAATATTTTTATTTTCTAAAAAATTGCTAAAACATAAGGTACCCAAACAGCTTATTATAGCTATGGAGCTGCATTGGGGAGGTTGGGGAAAGTAACTAATCTTTTCTTTAAATTTGATCTTCTGCTGAAAATTCATTAAAAGATTTGTGCAGCATATCAATGCTTCCTACATTATATATTATATACATTATTTTTCATATGATAAAAGTAAATGATTTCAAGTAACTAGTGTAAGTGAAAATTTTGAAGCTATTGGGAAAAAAAATCAAGAAAATATATTCCGGATATTACTTTTGTCTTTTACCTATACAAATTATTTTAATTTTATGCTTTTAAAAAGCTGTTTTTCAGCCAACACATCTATTAATATTAGTTTGTTTTACAGACTTTTTAAACAAACTAACTGGCTCTAAACTTTCCAGCCTTAACAGCTGGTCAATGATCAATATAAAGAATTAGAATCCAAGTGGGAAAAATGGAAAATGTAATTGCTACCTTATAGGTGTATCATATATAAATAAAATGAAATTTTATGTTGATCAATGAGCTGAAAACGTGTATTTTAGACAAGAATATCGATTTCTGCTACTTACAGTAAATCTTCAAGAAAATACTGCCAAATTGTTATTTCTATCATTCAGCTTGGGAAATACTTAGCATACACTGTAGACAACTGAATCTTTGTATATATTTGAAATTTAGAAGTTGTAAGAGGAATTTGGGATAATGCAAGAATAGCATTTTATTCCAATATATATTTTAAAGGTGAGATGATTATATAAAGTAGGGAGCAACAAAAAAACCTGACCGGCCTTAAAAAGGGAAAGCTGTCGAATAGACAATGACTGATTCTATTTCTTTATATTTCATAGCAGAAGGGGGCACTAGTGATCTACAATAAATAAGCAGCAAACACTAATTTTCATGTACCTTATTTAATAATAATAATGATAATGATGATGTAATTTCCCTACTTAATATTGAAGATGTTTTGATATGACTAATTAGTATTATAAATATATAATGTAAATGTAAGAAGTTAAATACTTAATAGAATATATGTTAATATAGTTGGTATTTTCTGTCTTTTTACATTATTACTGTAATGTTAGAATTAAAATTGCCCTGCTGGCCATAGCAAACTGCAGTATTGATATGTGTATTCTATATGTTAATGCTTATAAATATATTCTTTCCACGAGACTGATTCATGTTATGTATGGATGGTTTTGTTAATTTAACTGAGTTATATTTGTATAGATAACAAACAGGTTACTCTTTTTGCATTAGGCTAAGGTCTAGAATGCATTTCAAGTATTCCTTTCCAATTTTACAGTTGAGATCTTTGTTTTAGTTTTGTTAATCTACTTTTTAAATAAGGCAGTATCAATACATTTTATGCATGATGCCTCCAGAAAAAATGAAAACAATAAGCTAAAATTACAAATTGATGTATAGTGTAGATAGATCTTTTGATCAGTTTGGAATGTTTCCTGCACTTACAATTTTAGTTACCAATGCTGATAGAAAATTACATTATATACGATTATATTTATAGTCTTTTCTACCATTCCCCATGTTGTAGTATTAGATCAAATGCTATGTGGAAAAGAATAAGAATATGAGGTTTAAACTTTTTCTAGATGTTTATGTTAAATAATTGGTTTATAACAAACTTAAAGTATAGTTGATAAAATTCTGTTTTTCCAAAAGTAATATACATTTTAATTATTTTTTTCAGACCTTAAATAAGAGGTAGAAAAAGAAGTGGAATAAATCAAACTACAAAGAATCTTTTTAAAAGTATTCTGAATTAGCTTCAAGAGTAGTATAAAAGTCTTCCAATAAGTATAAATACTCTAGCATTTGTTTCTAGGAAAAAATTGAGGCAATTTCATTTTTAAACTAACTTTTCTTTTTTTTTTTTCAAAAAACAAACAAACCGAAACAACTGTTTAAGCTTTCATTAGGCTAGATCAGAGGCTCCAAACTTAACATAAGGGCTGGAGAATTCTGGGAGTTGAAGTCCACAAGTCTTAAAGTTGCCAAGTTTGGGGACCCCTGGGCTACATACTAGACAAAGAATTCCAAGGCAGTAAGAAGGAATAGTTGGTTTTTATTTAATCTCTAGGTTTACATTGAATTCGATGGCTTAAAATGGAATTGGAAATAAATAGGTCAGTTGTGCCCAAATCAGATCTGGACTGAATTGAAAGAAGACTTAAGACTATTCCCCAGGACTATCTAAATTAAAAGGAGGAATGGGGAGGTAATTTTGATATTTAAATACACAAACTTGCTATATAGGCTCCAGCTATTATCACATATTAATAACATGCACTTAAATAGGCAATATTTTTGGGAATTAATGTCACTTTTAAATGATAAGAAATATTTGTTTAACATTTCTTATCAATGGAACGAGACAAGAAAACTTAGAATTGAGGGAATGCTATACAATGGTAGATTTAATGAGATGGGATATATGAAATGTATGAGTAAAGTATGAATGAACAGAAGACTTGTATCCACACTAACTGAAAAACAGATAAGAGGAAGCTATTCTGACAACTTGAGATAGGCTAACTACACCTTATATAACAGATTCAAGAAAACCTGGAAGAACAATTTGATGTGCAATCAACCCCTGGAACTGGAGCATCACTGCCACCCCGCCACTATGGAGAACAGTAGCTAATGTGAGACATAAGTTAGCTACAGTCAATAAACTAGCTACAGTCAATTCTCAAAACTGGTTCCAAAGACCTAATGGAGAAGTACCATCAGACAGTACTGTATGCTCGAAGATGCTAATATCTTATAGTATATAGTGTCCCTCAGAGATAGAAAATTAAACTTTTTCTAGTTAATGATCCCTAACCAGAATAATAAAATATATTACTGTACAACTTCAATAAGCTTTGATAATGACATTGCATAATTATTTAGAATAACTATATCAGCATCATATAAAAACAATTTATACTCAATGCCAAATGCCACTATACTTTTAATATTTTGAAACAGTCTAATAGAAAGAACCAAACTGAAGATTAAAGGAAACAAGAGACATTTCATAAATTATAATATAATATAATTTCATAGGTTGAGAGAAAAATCATTTGTAATAATTCTAGGTACCAAGGAATGATACCAAATTGAAATCCAGTGACAAAAAATTTAGTAGAATCTTGTAATTCTTAGAAAGTCACTTTATAAATTGAATCTGAAGTCGAAGTGAAGACTTGCTCAGTGTCCAGTGAAATTAGAATAGCTGATTGCAATCTATCTGTTATGATATCTAGCATATAAATAACTAGGCATTGTCAAGGGCATATCAGTTTTTTTTAGTAAATTCAGTCTGTCTAGATTCTAGATGAATAGCTTCTGTAACTATGGTGAATGTTGCAGTTAATATTTTAGTACTCACACAGAAATATTGGTCTATAACTTACATATCTAGCAGGGTCTTTTTAGACTTTAATATTGCTATAAGCCTCATAAAAATAAATGAAATATAGACAAATGAAAACATTTGGTGTAGATCTAAGAATATAAATGCCAAGTTTCTGAAAATTGTGTGCCATTCAACTGGAAATTCAGGCTTTCCCGTGTTCATAGATTGAATTGTCTCCGATTGTGCCAGTTTATTTTTATCCTCTTGGAAAATCTTTTTCATTTTAATTATTTCCAGAAAATTAATATTTTGTTGTTCTGAGACAGAATTCTGAAATTTGTGAAATTGATTATAAAAATCATAAAACCAATCATGAATATACTCTATTTCAGTAAATAGCTATCTATTGTTATTCTGAATTCCAGATATAGAATTATGTTGTGGTGATTGCTGTGGTTTCAAATGATAAGTGACAAACTCTCCACCTTTCTTACCTGACTTCCAGTAGTGTTGATTAAAACATTTCAAAGAATATTCAAATTGTTCTGACTGTAGTAGCTGCAGTTTAAATTTTGCTGCTATTAATATTTGATATGATTCATCTGTGGGGTTTCTGGCATATAACAAGAGTGAATCTTCAACCATCTTTTCCAGCTGCATAACAACACAATCTCAGATTCTCTCTCTCTCTCTCTTTTTTTGCTAAGGCAAAAGTGATAATAGATCCCCAGATGGATGCATTCAATGCATCCCAGAAATGTATTGGTATACTATCAATTTGTTTCTTGCTTATTATTATTTTAACTCTTAAATATATTTTCGGTATCAGGTAATTGCAACATAAAACCAAGATGTATAAAACCCCAAAATGGTACAAAATACAAAAAGGAGATACTGCAACATAAATGAAGAAAGGCACATATACAAATTTATCTGATATGTAAAATGTGCCATATTAATAATCTATTGTTATTGAATAAATCATACAAATTTGATTAAATGGTGTTTTCTGCCTCTGTGTCTCATATTTTAATTTTATCTGTCATTTTTTTTTCTAATGTGACAATTGAAAATACTTCGTTCATTCATATCTCATGTTACCTAGAGTTTTTCAATCTTTGTGCAATTATTATTTTAGTTGCTAAAATTAAATAAATAATGTTTTATTTTTTAAGTTTGAGGTTTGGTGCTATAAATGAATATAGTAAGCCTTACTCTAGGAAGTATTTAATTAATTTAGCATTGTTGATTTATGCCAAAAATATATACTGTATTTTTCACACTATAAGACACACACACCCCCTCCTGCAAAAAAGTGGGTGGAAATGTCTGTGCATCTTATAGAGTGAATACTGCAGTGGGGGAAAGGGGAGTGGGATGTCACTGCTGCCGCCGTTCACTGCTGCCAGGGAATGCTGGACCCTTCGCTGCTGAGTAGCTGATTGGTGGTTGGATCGGCCTCCTGGAATACTACTGATCAACTGTTCTATCACCACTGATCACTGCTGCTGCCAATCACCATAGCTTGCTGTCACTGCTGCTGCCATTTGCCATTCACTGCTGCTACCATTTGCTGCTGCCTATCGCTGCCATCATCGCCAGCAGTAATTGCCGCCCATGACTACCATTGCTGCTGCTGCCGATTGTCGCCACTGCTGATTGCTGCCACCGCCAACTGATGCCACCAAATGGCAGTGGCAGTGATAGGTGGTGAGCGAATGGCAGCAGCAGCGATTGGTGGTGGCGGCAAACAGAAAAAATAAGTGGGATAAGGAATTAGAGCTTCCTATACAGCCTAGACAATGGCTAGGTTTCTTAACTTCTACATTAAGAATATTAATGGACCTCAAATTATAACTTATACAATACAATAAAAATAATATTTAGAATTCATTGCATTCCATTACATTTGTAGAAAAAAGGAGTCACAAGTAGCATTTTGTTGGAAATGTAATAAGGATTATGCTTCTTTAAAACTCATGTTTTTACAGTGTCCTATACTAATCATGTTTGAGAGATTGTTGTGGATTATATAAATATGACTGTGGCAAAATCTAAAATTCTCAGAGAATAATATTCTTTTGAACTAAATAGCAAGTACATGGAATATGACAACCAGACAAATTAAATGGATTCTCTGTGCCTTTATTATGACCAAAAGTCCGATGTTGCAATAGTGGAAAGATAAATGTGTGGCCCCTTTCATTCAATAAACTCAAAAATGAAATTGTGAATATGGATGTAAATTAAAAACACAATGGAAAACGGAAGGAAGGAAGGAAGAAATGTGCTAGTATGAAAAGGAAAAAGATAATTCCATTTTAAATCTCTAGTTTGGCTTAGGTCACTGCCTTAGGTCATTTCCCTCTAATTCTGGGAATCAAAACATAGAAAAATAGCTTTTAATTTTATATAGTAGCAAGAACTATTTTTAAAGGCCAAAAAAGAGGCAAATATGTTACTCATTATGAGGTCTGAATGAAAAGTAATACCTCCACCATTAGATGGCAACACTGATTCGTTTATTAGTATCTACTCTATTATTAAAATTGGCAAGAAGTTCCTATGAGAAAAGGATGTGTTGTCATTGTTTGTGAAATGAAAGGCTACAATAATCTTATTCATCCTTTTTAAGTATAGTGCCATGATTGAATTTTTAACTGTGGAAAGAGTCCTATCAACTGAAATTCACTAGCAGATGGAGGTGCTTTATGATAATGCTGTGTTGGCAAGAGTACTGTGTGTCACTGGGCCAAAAAATGTAAAGATGCTCAACTGGGAATTATAGAATTGTGTGATCAAGAGCAAAGTGGATGACCTGTGACAGCAACTGTCGAGTTTCATATGAGAAAGATTGCCTTTCCCTCTTTATTTGGGATTTCAGTAAAATGCATAAACTGATTCAGCCTTTCTTTTTATCCAATCTCTGGAGTGGAGCTCTTTGCTTGGGATGGCAAGGGGAAACAAGAAGGGGAGTTTATTGTTAAAATAATGATACATACAAATGACTTAAAGCAAACTCAGAGTTTGGCCATTAATTGCTCATCATTTGGTTATATCTAGAGGGAAAGACAAAACCAATAGTATATAAAAAAAGTTAATAAAGGTTTAGAATTTAGCATCAGAATATTTGCTACTGTATAGACTTTTTTATAAAAAGCTGTGAAACAATGTTTTTGTCTTCTGTCTTTTTAATCAAATATATCCAGAAACTGGAAGCAATAATATGTTCCACATTTACAAATTATCAATTTATAAAATTCCATACATTTACATTCATAACAGGTGGAAAATATTTTATTAAAATATACATGTTCTCCAGTGAATAATGGTATCGCCAAACTTCAAAATGTATTTAAGTTTTGAAAAATGTTCATAATTTTATGGACTCACTTTTGTAGCATCCTGTTTATTTACTTTGAAGTAGTCCATTAAGAGTTTAAAGAAATAACTCTGATTCCAATCTATTATATAATATCTCGTACACATAAAACTCATTAAATTTATTTCAATATACCTAAACATGGGAACAATTGCATCATATAAATCATTAAAAGCAGCTCTTGAATGCAAAATGTGTGGCATATAAGCTCAACATATAAATAAATAAATAAAAGTAATTTAATTAATTAATTTAATTAATACATTGATAAGTATTGAGATTACTTGTAAATATAGCATTAGCAGTCAAAACCATTGTGCCATAAACTGAACTAATCCATTATATGTTATACAGGTGAAACTCGAAAAATTAGAATATTGTGCAAAAGTTCATTTATTTCAGTAATGCAACTTAAAAGGTAGACTCATTACATGCAAAGCAAGATAGTTCAAGCCGTGATTTGTCATAACTGAGATGATTATGGCTTACACCTCATGAAAACCCCAAATCCACAATCTCAGAAAATTAGAATATTACATGGAATGAATAAAACAAGGATTGTACATAGAACAATATCGGACCTCTGAAAAGTATAAGCAAATGTACTCAGTACTTGGTTTGGGCCCCTTTTGCAGCAATTACTGCCTCAATGCAGCGTGGCATGGAAGCTATCAGCCTGTGGCACTGCTGAGGAGTTATGGAAGACCAGGATGCTTCAATAGTGGCCTTCAGCTCTTTTGCATTGTTCAGTCTCATGTCTCTCATCTTTCTCTTGGCAATGCCCCATAGATTCTCCATGGGGTTCAGGTCAGGTGAGTTTGCTGGCCAATCAAGCACAGTAATCCCATGGTCATTGAACCAGGTTTTGGTGCTTTTGGCAGTGTGGGCAGGTGCCAAGTCCTGCTGGAAAATGAAGTCAGCATCCCCATAAAGCTCGTCTGCGGAAGGAAGCATGAAGTGCTCCAAAATCTCCTGGTAGATGGCTGTGTTGACTCTGGACTTAATGAAGCTCAGTGGACCAACACCAGCAGATGACATGGCACCCCAAATCAACACAGACTATGGAAACTTCACACTGGACTTCAAGAATCTTGCAGTGTGTGCCTCTCCATTTTTCCTCCAGACTCTGGGTCCTTGGTTTCCAAATAAGATGCAAAATTTGCTCTCATCAGAAAAGAGGACTTTGGACTACTGAGCAACAGACCAGTTCTGTTTTTCTTTAGCCCAGGTAAGATGCTTCTGACGTTTGTTGTTTAGGAGTGGCTTAACAAGAGGAATACGACATTTGAAGCCCATGTCCAGAATCCATCTGTGTGTGGTGGCTCTTGATGCACTGATTCCAGCCTCAGTCCATTCCTTGTGAAAGTCCCCAACACTTTTGAATGGCCTTTTCCTGACAATCCTCTCCAGGCTGTGGTCAACCCTGCTGCTTGTGTACCTTTTTCTCCCACACTTTTCCCTTCCATATAACTTTCTATTAATGTACTTTGATACAGCACTTTGGGAACATCCAACTTCGTTTGCAATTACCTTTTGAGTCTTTCCCTCCTTATGATGGTTTTGTGCACAACTGTCAGGTCAGCAGTCTTTCCCATTATTGTGATTCCTACTAAACCAGACTAAGAGACCATTTAAAGGCTCAGGAACCCTTTGCAGGTGTTATGGCTTAATTAGCTGATTAGAGTGGGACACTTTGAGCCTAGAATATCGAACCTTTTCACAATATTCTAATTTTATGGGATTGTGGATTTGGGGTTTTCATGAGCTGTAAACCATAATCTCAATTATGACACATCATGGCTTGAACTATCTTGCTTTGCATGTAATGAGTCTATCTTATATATAATAGTTTCACCTTTTAAGTTTCATTACTGAAATAAATGAACTTTTGCACGATATTCTATTTTTTTGAGTTTCACCTGTATATTGTCATAATGTTTTTAGGATTAAAATTTTTGCTAGATCAACTTATTTTTTCTTCCAGATAAAAGCTTCCAGGCAACTTCTATTGATTGAAATGAAGTTGCTTTTTTTTAGCTTTATACCTTTTAAAAAATAAAATGAATGCATTAATAATGAATGCATTCTGCTGGAATATGCAAGTGTTTGATTAACCCAGAAGGGAGTTTACTTCTAAATGCATGTCAGACTGAAAATTTGTTATCAGATGACATAAGTGAATCCTTCAAAATACTCTAGATACCAAGAATTTATCTAGAGAAACACTTACATCTTTTTGTTAAATTGTTACAATTCTAAGAAATATTTTAGCATTACATTCATTAAAATATAAGTTGAGAAAAGGCAAGCTATGTTTCATTAGCTTTACTTGATTTTTCTATTCTAGTACAGAGCAAGGATTCATGATTATAATATATAATACAGGAATGGGTGATTGAGACAGTATAAAAGGTAAGTAAATAAATATATGAAAAACATTAAAACTAAAATGTAATAATATAATAAAACATTTGTTCATGAAATGTTTATTCAACTTCAGCAGAATATCATGTGTTATAATGTTGCTGAGTGTTTTTCAATGTCTCACTATTGATAAATATTCTTAGAACATTGTTGATTCTAAATATAGCGGAAACAATATGACCTTCAGCTGCTTTCTGGAATAGAGATTCATAGGCAGTGAAGTAATTTAATCGACCTCATATGGATACTTACTTCAAGCATAAATCTAATGTTAAAATATTTTATTAAGTCTTACTGATTTTGGAAGGAAATTAAGGGCATACATTTATCTCATTGAAGTCAAGAGAATATCTTTTTAGATAGTTTCCTTCTTTCTCTAGTAATTTTCCAACAGGCTGAAATCATATCTGAGAAGATATGGAAAATCAACTAGATTGAGAGATTTTGGATTGCCAAAATGACCCAGAGATTTTTGACTAAACCTAGATTTTCTCCTTACAGTTTTCTGTTTTCAAATAGAGGAGATTGATGTTAGACGTTTATTGTTTAAATAGTGAAAGTAATTGATTCACCAAGGGCATTTTCTGTCCATTAGTTTTTGGGATGAATGAAAAAGAAATATGAATAGTAAGAGGAAAGAATCAGCATTGCCATGAAATGAAGGCTGCATGAGCTTGCCAAGGAGTAAATTACATTGAACTTAATAAAACTTAGTTTTGGTAAAGAGCATTTCACAATTAATTAGGGGACTGGATGCCAAAACATATAAAGAATGGTTCCTGGAATTGGGTATGACTAGTTTAATGAAAAGAAGGATGAGGGGAGACATGATAGCAGTGTTCCAATATCTAAGGGGTTGCCACAAAGAAGAGAGAGTCAAGCTATTCTCTAAAGCACCTGAAGGCAGGACAAGAAGCAATGGATGGAAACTAATCAAGGGGAGAAGCAACCTAAAACTAAGAAGAAATTTCTTGACAGTTAGAACAATTAATCACTGAAAAAACTTGCCTCCAGAAGTTGTGAATGCTCCAATTTTTTAAATAAGTGATTGGACAGCCATTTGTCCAATGGTATAAGGCTTCCTGCCTGAAGGTTGGACTAGAAAACCTCTAAGGTCCCTTCCAACTCTGTTTTCTATTCTATTCTATTAATTACTAAAAAAACTGGTAGTAAAATAGGATTATATAATAAAATTCTTGGCCTTGGCCCTTTCCTGCTGTAGACTGGATCTTGCACCATCACTCAGTGAACTACATCAAGAGGGAAGAACTGGAAAATAAATGGGACAATATCATGGTCCCACCCAAAGTTGGCTGAAAATATCAGTGACATCAAATGCTGTTCTTGTATTATTTTCACTATATCCATTTGTCAGTGTAAGAAAGAAAAAAAATTCCCTGTCACTCAGAAAGGAGTAAAATGTCACTAAAAAGTGGATTCCCATCCACTTCAGCTTTATTTTAATAGTAATCTCTCAAAGCAGTTTTTTTTTGACACATAATTAAAAGCTGGCTCACATTAAAAATTGGTAGTACATTCATGGACAGACAGGAAGGATTTATCTCAGAATTATGACAATGAAGGTGTCATAATAATATTAATAAATGTGAAGTTTATAGACTGAAACAACTTGTCGTAGAACCAGAAGAGCCATAAACCATTCCAAACTGGAATTTTTCTGCCCGTCATTGCAAAGGTGGTTCTTCTATTTAAGTTCCTTCCTTTTTCAAGAGCTATACTTAGAGCAGAAAGGGATGTTAGATGGTTGCCTATTATTTCCTTCTTAGTTTAAAGAAGCTCTTCCTTGTAATAATCCTACATAGCTTTTTCTCTGGTAATATCACACTACTAACTAGAGCATACAAAACATTTGCTAGAGCAGGGGTGGGCAAACTTTTTGGCACCAGGGGCCTCATTGACTTTTAAAATTTGACAGACGGGCCGCCACCTGGTGTCAAAATGCCTGTCATTATAAGTCAAAATCAAATGAATGCAATCATTCAATCATTCACATCAAACCTTAATTCTGTACCAATCTTCGGCGGGCCGGATTAAAAAGACCAACGGGCCGGATGTGGCCCACGGGCCGTAGTTTGCCCACCCCTGTGCTAGAGCAATACTCAAATACAGCTCATCAGTCTGGAACCCACATTATGTACTGATATTAACACAGTTGAGAAAGTACAGAAATATTTCACAAGAAGAGTTCCCCATTCCTCTACTCATTGTAGAATATCTTATGCCACCAGACTTGAAATTCTAGACCTAGAAAACCTTGAATTACGCCGTCTTCGGTCTGATCTAAGTATGGTATATAAAATCATACATTGCAATGACTTACCTGTCAATGAATACTTCAGCTTCAACCTTAACAACACAAGAGCACACAATAGATACAAACTCAAGGTTAACTGCACCAAACTTGATTGCAGGAAATACGACTTCAGCAACAGAGTGGTCAATGTCTGGAATACTCTACCTGACTCTGTGGTTTCTTCCCCAAACCCCAAAAACTTTAACCTTAGACTGTCTACTATTGACTTCACCCCCTTTCCTAAGAGGTCTGTAAGGGGCGTGCATAAGCGCACCAACGTGCTTATCGTCCCTGTCCTATTGTTTCTTTTATTTTTCTTATATGTACCCATTTCATGTATTCATAACTATGTATATACTTATATCTATTATCTTGTAAGCGATTGACAAATCAAAATAAATAAATAAATAAATAAAAATCTATTACTGTACTAAGTATTCCATTTTTATAGTGGTATTATACTGTATATCACATTATTTGAAACTTGATTTGTTACAGGATTGATTTATTTGCTTGAAAGATGTAAATGAGTTATATTTTCAGACAGTGAAATAAAGCTAACCAATGTAAGTACTACATACTGTACTAGAATTTTCAGTATATGAAATTTGATGTACACTGCACTATATTTACATTGAGAATGCTGTGAAAAGCAGCTTTTGGGTGGTTTTTTTGGTTTTGGTATGGAAATGGATTTTATTTAGAAGAAAGAAATTTAAAAAATCCTAATGCAGAAGTAGGAGCAGAGAATTGGAAATGGGATCAAAAGTTCTCTGTATTAAGCTGTTTATTATTTCTTTTCCACTTTATGTGACAAATGTAAGTTTTCTTGTAGCGGCAATTTATTTATTTATTTTACTTCTTTCTTGGGCTATTTAAAACTTTAATGTAGTTGAGATACATAGTCTATGCTTTATAATGCAAATTTGGAAAGCTACTAATTTGGAGGTTGACCCTTAAAATATTTATTGGAATGTAAACATAAGTATTTAACTTATTCATAATGCCACCCTGTCATTCTTCAATGTATGTATGTATGTACATTTCTTCACTTGAGTTACAGCAGAACTGAACTAGATGCAGTTCTGTCTATATCAAATGTATGTATATTTAAATTTGTTGTTGTCCATTAGATACAACAGAATTAATGAGCTTTAGGAAATAATATTGAGTTCTCAAAGACCATGGCTAAATGTTTAAAACAGTGAACCTCTCTAAAATAGGATGAGATTTGCTGTAAGATATCTTTTCACTGCAATAACATAAAATTGTTCCCTGCTTCTGATGGTGTGTTTTGCGAAAAGCAAGAAAGATGTCATGCCTAAATCCAACTCTTATCCTAGTTTATGCTCTTTAAAATGGTGGAATGCACAGACCTTTGCTATCACCCAATATCTAACTAAAAGAATAAATATCATAATACAACAAAACATATTATTCAGCAGTGCTTTTGTAATATCACACAGAAAAGCTTAGAAATTTAGGTGTCATCTCATATCATATTTTCTATCGAAGTTAGAAAAGATGAAGCCACTCAGTTCTTTTGATCTTTTTCATTCTGCTGTGGAGTCAATTCAGAATGAAGACATTATAGTCCTTTGGGATGGCATTCTCAGGAGAAAACACTTTCTTGGGAGAGAAATTAGAAGACGAAATCAAAATTCTTGCACTTACTCAAGCCTTTAAAATTTCTTCCCAATGTGAGAAATGTCTTGTATCACTCCCCCCTCAAAAAAATAATAATGAATTGTCTATTCAATAAATTCTAACCCCCTTATCCCTTTACTTCCAAAATCAGAAGAATTTTTCAACTGGCTCTGGTTTTCATCTAAATAACTTTCTATTATTGGGAGTCGTGGAAGGTGGAGATCCAAGAGATGAGGAAGGAAGGAAGAAAAGTTAATATCTCTTATGGACAAGAGACTTCATCCATCAATGCAATCTGTGGAGAACCATATAATTACTTTGCCTTTGGCAATAATTCAGGGTACCGATTTAAGTTTGCCTAGGATAATAAAAGTATCTAGTATGTTTCTGGATATAGATATAACTAACCACAATTCAATTATAGATTGCACTATTCAGAGAACATCTTTACAGTGAATCACATCACATTTATAAAGTTTTGCAATCTGACTTAGTTAACATTTATCATCAATATACCATTTGGGATATGGACTTTCTTATGATTCTGCACATTATATGATGTACAGTTGCATCCTTAGAGACTAAAACTGGGGAATCTGTTCAAATTATACTCATGTGATTTATCATTTTGCAGATTATTAGTACTATGTGAATTTTGAATTATTGAATGTTTTATCATTAATAAAGATTGCAAACAACTTCCACATTAATGAATATTACAGTTTAAAACAATTCCCACTGTGTAATTATATAAAATATCAATTATATATTTGTAATGAATTTTAACATAGTAGAAGTAAAATAGTAAAGCTTTTAATCAGTTGATAAAACAAAGTACACAAAAACCTACCTAATTTTTATTCTATAACATGTAGGATTACATAACTGTTTTTTTTTTTCAAATGTTAAATGCTGAAATGCTTTGTTCTATCACATCAGCCTGTCCCACACATTTAGGCAGGAAGGGCATGCTATGGACCCTGTCAAAAGAGTTTTGACAGGAGTGGTCAAGGAAGAGGGCCTTTTACGCCACTGCCACTACTTTGTGGAACATCTTGCCCTCACAGGTGAGGAAAGCCCCCAATCTTTTGGCCTTCTGCAAAGAGGTCAAAACCAGGCTGTATAACCTTGCACAGGGAACACCAGGGACCACACAGACATGGGGCTGGTTGATCCCCATGAGAACTCCCCCCTCACTTGTATTAATAATTCCTAATTTCCCCATCTTGGAACTCTCCATCTTTTGTAATTTTATAATGTTTTACATTTAAAAATTTTTTTTTTAAAATTATTCAGTCCTTAATGTTTTATTATATTGATTAAATTATACACCACCCAGAACTCCTCTGTAAAGGAGATGGGAAGTTAAGAACTTGGATGGATGGATAGGTGATAGATAGATAGATAGATAGATAGATAGATAGATAGATAGATAGATAGTTAGATAGATAGATAGATGATAGATAGTCTTTAATGTTTTTAATGTTTTTAAGTCTTTAATGTTTTATTATATTGATTAAATTATACATCATTCAGAACCCCTCTGAATAGACTTTTGACAGAGGCAATTCTTTACATTTAAGAATTTATTTCAACAAGTACTTCATAAAAAGAAATATATATACAATACACAATAAGCATATCATTTCACACTTAGCATACTGTCCTAGAGAAGTGTTTTATTCTCTCTCTCTCTCTCTCTCTCTCTCTCTCTCTCTCTCTCTCTATATATATATATATATATATATATATATATATATATATATATATATATATATATATATATATTCTTAAGTTTTTGGTACTTACATGTATGGCCTTCAGCTTTGTTGGGTATTTTCTTTAAAAGCCCAACTATAATGACGTGGGAAAATACCGAACAAAGCTGAAGGCCATATATATATATATATATATATATATATATATATATATATATATATATATATATATATATATATATATATATATACACATATATATATACACATGTATATACACATGTATATACACATGTATATACACATATATATACACATATATATACACATACTCTCTCTATATACATATATATATACACACACACAGTATGAATATATATGTAAGAATGAATGTATGTATACATATGTGTGTGTATACCTCCACATATGGATATCTATCCATAATCTATCTAGCCATTCAATTCATTTAGTATTTAATTCCACACTGGAAAATCAGCTATTCAATAAATAATAATAATTCATGATTACTAATTATAATTTAATAATTCAATGTATGTTATATCTTAACTGTTAATATTAATAATTAAAAATAACTAAACCCTCACTGCTTGTAATCACAAATATACTGTGAGGATATATTATGATATCTTGGGAAGAATGTGATGTGTATGAAGGCTAACACCAACTAAAGAAATGGCAGCTATAATTTCACATTATTATATTATATAATAATAATAATAATAATAATAACAGTAGTAGTAGTAATAGTAATTCAGTTGACTGAGTTTCATGTTTAATGAATAAAAGTTAATAATAATATTAATAATAATAATGACTACCACTACTGAACATCTGGCTGACTGTGCAATGATTAATAACAACAAGAACAAGAACAACAACAACAATAATAATAATAATGTTTAAAAACAGCATATTTTATCGAGATAATTTAGAATACTGATGTCTTCCCAAAAATGTTATTCAGAAAATTAAGTGAACAGACTCAGGGTGCAATAATTTTAAAATGCATAGAAGTTATAAAAGTTATACTCGAAGAAAATTTTTCTTCATACATGAAGAAAATTTTTCTTCATACATGAGCAGTTTCCTAATGCAATTAAGATCACTCAGTTGGATCTACTCTTTAAGAGGAATCAACTTTTACTGAACAAAAAGTGTTATGTATTATACCTCTTAGTGCTATCAGTACGATAACTAGATTCTATTGAGTCATCTTGCTCTATCGGTAGAGGAAACTGCTACAATATTTTTGTATCACAATATGCTTGAAAGTATTTTACATCGGAAAATAACTGTGCCATAAAATTTAATGAAGAGGAAAATAAAACTTTGTAAAAGCCAGGCATTTAAAAAATTCTTTTCCTAATGCCAAGTGCATCATTCTTTGAAATGTTGAAATGACCTTCATACTGCTTGTGAGCAAGTTTTAAAATAAGAAAACTGAATTAAAGCAGACAAGTGTCATACTTCTGGTGTTACAGGTACCAATATGAGTGCTGTTTATTAAAGGAATAGTGGCATGAAAATAGTTGTAAACATACACTGTGGATAAACAGACTCAAGAAAAGGATAAAACAGAACAATCCAAAAAAGTGAAGTGGGAAAATCCCAAAATGAAGAGAGCATAATTAAACAACACACTACCAAAAAATACACTGACAATTTTGAGAGGGAATTGGACCAATTCATGGAAGTTAAGGCTAACGAACGCCATTAACAATGATAACTGCCCTGCCCTCAATACATTTTGGTTTGGATGGCTACCAAAGCTGCTTTTGAGACCCCATAGACATTTGTTGTTATAAATGAGATCAGAAACTGAAACAAACAAATTAAGGACCATAATATTTATTGATTTACTGATATTGTTTATTTATTAAAACATAGCTGCTCTTTTCATTGATGTGACTCTTGGTAACACATTAAAAATAATAAAAAGAACAATATCAATGCAACAAAGAACCTACAATAGATGCAGAGAATAAAGCCTGAACAATTGGTAGGACAATGACAATGCCCAGATGTTGACAAATTGTTGACAATTGTCAACATGTGAGCATTGTCATTGTTGATTGGCGAATGTCAATTCTGAAGTTAATTTCTGCACTTTTAAGCTGTATTCTTTTCCATTCATATGTATAGATACAAGTGGCAATTAATGTAACACATTCACAATTTGCATATGTTATGTTATATGTTGCATAAAGCTAATTTGCTTTTATGATGCAATTAATGATTGGTATCAGGTGTCAACTTTGGATCTAACTGTATATCTTCGATCAGTATTTCTTAACTTCTGCAACTTTGAGATTTGTGGACTTCAGCTCCCATAGTTACTCAGACAGCAAGAAATCTTCACATCTTAAAGTTGCCAAAGTTGAGAAACTGCCTTAGACTAACTGAATGTATAAAAATTTTCAATCGAAGTACCTTGTCCTGAATGGCTACGTAAAGTAACATTCTTATAGTAGTTTCCTGTTTCCTTAAAGGCAGATGAATACAGGTCAGTTCCAGGCAATTCTGAGAGAGATTTTCTCATACCTGACCAGCATTTCCATTAATGCTGGTAGAAGCATGGAATTAGAGTATTCCATGTGCTTGATATATTACACCTAAAAGAATCCTGTCCTCTGTGAAAGTTCATGATGTACCATGATATAGGAATGATTGTGTATGCTGAACCCTGATGGTAAGCAGCTTGAGCATGGGTCAAAGGTTGAAACTGATAAGACATTATAAAAATGCCAACTCAAAATTTATGTTGTAGCATTCAGGAAGGGAAAAAATATTAATTTTTTCACTGATTGCATCTGATTTGGGGCTGTACAGAGAAGACAACATTATTGCCTTGATGTATTGCACAATCTTTTCCTCACTCGGTTTTTGGAGTCTCCCTTGTTTGTAGTGCTTCAGTGTGCTCAGAATTGGTTTAGATTATGATGGGTAACATGCATTTTACAAAAAACAATAATTTCCCCTGTCTTGGCATGTCAGTTAGTGAGAGTTTACACATACATGGCCTCTATAGAAGGGGTCTCCAACCTTGGCAACTTTAAGAATTGTGGACTTCAACTCCCAGAGTTCCTCAGCCAGAAGCTGGCCAAGGAACCCTCTGGGAGTTGAAGTCCACCACTCTTAAAGTTGCCAAGGTTGGAGACTCTTGCTCTATAGCAACAATTGGCTTCCTTCAAGTAATCTCAATGTCTCTGAGTGATATGTCACAACACTGTTACAGAACAAAGATGGCAATCCCAAAACAATGCCTGCTATCACAATAGTGACACCCCTATTATTCTAATTTGCACCAGGGGCTTCAAAACAAAGTCACATTTTAGATTTAGTGGTTAAAAAAATGTTTGAGTCATCAATGGTACTTATGAATATTGCAGTGGATCTTTTTGTGTTGCATGCTATATTTGCATTGAATTAATATGATAAATAAATCTATCAGAATCTTTAAAGTACATTGATTTAACATCTTGTTTCTGCTTACTTGGTTTGATCATAAATGCTTTACAACATATATGAATACAGGAGGTAGATGGCAAAGCTCAAAGCAAATGCATTGAAACATTTGAACAGCTATTAATGGAATTCTTTCCTCAGGTGTATTCCCAGCTCTCTGTATGATTCTGCTGAGCTTGGTTACTTACATCCCTAGAAATAAAATAAAATAAAAACTAGAGTAAATGAAAGGTTAAACAGGCAGAAGACTAAGGCAAAGATAATGCACACCTACAATAAGCTCAGCCTATTACCCTGATCTTGCAATATAGTAGAACTCCCTAGGAAATTCTTATTCTTCACATTTTGAAAAAATGGTTAAGACATCAACATCTTTGTAAGAGTTAAGGAAAAGGAGCATTAGAAAATGCAAAATGCTAATAATAAACCAGAGATCTACAGTCACTAAAAGAACAATAACATTTTTGCTGCTGGCATGTATTACAGAGCAGTGACTCTTTTCACAATAAATTCAAGATATCTGTTATCAGTATTTGTGCTTTCAAATCATGAAACTGTTGGAACTTTGTTTCAGCACTGACATATTGTTTTTTTGTGATTTGTAAAGTGCCATATAAATGAGTTAATCTCTATTGTTTCGCTTTTTAAAAGATATAGTTTATGTTAATTTGTAGTAAGATTTGAATACAGACATATTTAACACATCTAAGTGTATTCAAGTGGATTGCCTCCATAACATTTAAGGTATGTTAAGATATTTAAAAAGCATATTCACTTTGCTATAGATATTAAAATGTATACTCAGACACATAGAGAAACAAGTAAAAACTGGGAAATAAAATGAGATTTTTCTTTCCCTTTCCATATTTTGAATAGTATTTGATTACGGGGGGGGGGGGGGGGGGGGGGGGGGGGGGGGGGGGGGGGGGGGCCCCCCGGCCCCCCCCCCCCCCCCCCCCCCCCCCCCCCCCCCCCCCCCCCCCCCCCCCCCCCCCCCCCCCCCCCCCCCCCCCCCCCCCCCCCCCCCCCCCCCCCCCCCCCCCCCCCCCCCCCCCCCCCCCCCCCCCCCCCCCCCCCCCCCCCCCCCCCCCCCCCCCCCCCCCCCCCCCCCCCCCCCCCCCCCCCCCCCCCCCCCCCCCCCCCCCCCCCCCCCCCCCCCCCAATCTGGAACTATGCAAATCCTTCAAAAGAAGGAACACACGAAGCACCTCTCTTGAAATAAACAAAATAGATGTAGCTTTTCAAGGTTTTATTTTTTATTTTTTGTGCTATACAGTAGAATTACATGTTTGGATTTTTGTTTTCATTTTTATATAAACTTTTTTATAATTTTTATGTATATATATTTCTTTTTTGTATGAATAAATGCTATTTATTATAGATAGCATGCAGGTAGAATATAGTTGTGGGGCATGCGTAATCATCATTATCATTATCATCCCCAGAAAAAAACTCAATATCCAACCAATAATGGAATGGCAATTAAAAACACATAAAATAAGACAAGGCAACTTGGTCAAAAAGAACCTTGTCATACCATTAAAACAAAGATCCAAGAAAAACATCATATGGGCTCCTCAGGATTGGGAACACAGCCAGGTCTTGAGGGCTTTTTTGAACCTCATGGATGCCATGAATTTCTCTGGGAGAAGCTCTTTAAGAAGGCAAGGACAGCAATTAATTATTTGTTTTTGGGTGTCACTAAGAATCTTTTCAGTTGCAGTTTGATAGAAATAATAATAGCAAATTCTGAGCAAGGAGTAAGGCATGAATATGTGATATATCCACCTGGCTGTTTAATATGTTTATGGATAGTTATACAGTGAATGCTTATGATGATGTTAAATTTAATTTGGGATGTGATGGTACCTGTAGATAACTTTAGATAGATAGATAAGATAGCCTCCTCCCAGAAGGTAACAAGGAAAACAGGCCATGAAGAGGACGTACAATGTCCCAGACAATATTGCGGACCATGCTCAAGCATCGCTTACATACTATGTCCTGGATAGACGAAGGTGAACTGCCAATAATCTTCTCTGCCATCCTACCACTCTATGTACCTCCTTCCTGTCTGAAGCAGTAATGCTTCCAAACTGTATGAACCTTCTACGATATTCTTCACTAATAACCTGAGTTATTTTAAAGGATTATTAAACTGACTAATGCAGAGGTATATAAGAACCTGAAAATTAGTCTATCAAAACTCAAGGTAGTTGTGCTTCATGGGAACATGAAGAGAACAACTGCAAGTTGTAAATAAATATTAAAAAGCAAAGCAAAAGAATTGGTGTGTGAGTAGAATGCTTATTAAATATGGAAAATTGGGATATTTTAGAATGTGCAAATGTTAGAAATATAATGGGAGGTACATTGTCTTCTGCAAGAAATAAATGTTTGTTGAAAGGTATATGTAAGACTGTGTTCCTGGCTACTTAGAAATGAGAATTGAGTATGATTACAGTAGGAACTTCAGAAGCATGTGTGTGGTAAAACAAGAAGGGATACAATCAAGAATGAATGGGTGCTGAATGAATATGGAATGATTATAAAAGTGATTGACCAGAATAAAAGAAATACTAGAAGAATTAAATTGCAAATTATTTGAAAGGAGAGTGACTGGGCTGAGAGGAAGGGGAAGAGTAAGAAAGTTGTAGATAGACAATATTTGCAATGAACTCTAAGACAATAAATACTATTTTTACAATTTTCTATCATATATAAGCAGTAAGATCTACATGCAATATTTTGTAAAGTAGACTGTCTCTGACTTTCTATTTGTGGATTTCTGTGTTATTGGTATTATTTCATTCTTGCTTCTAGAACAGGGGTGTCAAACTCGATTTTATTGAGGGCCACATCAGAGTTGTGCTTGACCTTGGGGTCCTGGGCGGGGGGTGGCCAGAGTGGACATGGCCAGCTTGACAGCACTCATGTCGGTGGTGTTATGGCAGTCCAGGCACTCAGCCAGCAAAAATGGGCTCCCAAGCTCCGTTTCCAGCTGCGATAGCCTCCTGCAACTCTCTGCCAGAAAAAAACGGAGCTGAGAAGGGCCACGCACAGCCCTCATGAGCTCCATTTCCAGCTGCAACAGCCTCCTGCAATCCTCTGTCGAGGAAAATGGAGCCCAGGAAGAAAGCATGTGGCCCTCCTGAGCTCCATTTTTCTGGCAGAGGCGCCACAGTCAGCTGCCTTGCTGTTTCCAGGGCAACCCTGTGGATGAGATCTAAGCATCCCACAGGCTGGATTCAGCCTGTCAGCCTGCATTTGACATCCCTGTTCTAGAAGATCAGGGCAATCTGATCTTTGTCTCTTTCCCTGTCCACTACTGTCCTATACAATCCAATTATGAGTATCTTGATCCTGACTTTCCTTTACCTCACCTTTGGAAGTCACTGGAAGTATAATATATACTCAGGTAGATCTAGGAAATTTGTTTACTTTATAATGTATTTATAATTTCAGTGTTCATGGCTGCTTCCTTATACATGACACTCCTAGTTATTAGCTTCCTTGAAAAATATGATCCTGTGATGGGCAAACTGTTGAGTATGAAAGACAGAACAATAACATACCTGTCTTATGACATGCAAAATGAATTGATTAATGTTCTTTTTAACTCTGTCAGGGATGGAATCATAAAATGTATACGGAAAGGTCAATTTTTCTTTATAATCATGTCTACAACCCAAGATATTATTTAAAAGGTCAGCTTAACTAGGTGATTGACAATGTAACTACAGATAGCCATCAAGTGAGTATTGCCTGAGTATAAAGAGTCCTTCTGTGGCTTTTTGGAAGTAGATCACTCAGGAGCTGCTTGACACATAGAATTTTAACCACCTTTGGAAATAATGGACTGGACATAGCAAAATAGACCAAGGTTATAATGGAACTGGAACAATGAGTGGACTGTAGATTGGTGTCAAAGCTAGAATTATAGCAGATAATCAAGACTTACACACATCCATTGTGCTGCTGACAGTCTCACTTTCATCCTGAACAATGCTATGTGTCAGCTGTTCCAGAAGTGAGAAGCTTCTTTGGAGTTGTTGAACGTCTTCACAGTTATTTGGCCCAGAGTGAATGATGTCATTCATCTTTCCTATAGGTGATATTTCAGTCCAAAATTATACTGAAGGCATTGTGTATGGCAAGATGGTTACCACTCTTTCAGACCCCATCTACACACAGTCAGAAATCATCTTACTGAATCCTGTAAGAAAGACAGAATCTGTTGTTATTGAGGATGTGCAACACACACAAGTAGTGGATGCTCTGGTGCACGTCCAAAGAGAAGATAAGGAAGAAAAGAAAACCACCCTTTTGTTTGTTCCATGGCCTGCTCCTCACTAGCTTACCTATAGTACAGGGTTGTCAAACTTGCTGTCTTTGGGCCAGTTGCATCATGTGCTGGCCCCACCCCCACTCGGTTTAGCGAAGGGGAAAAAGTCCTGATACGTCTCATGATGCCGCCGTAACGCTGAGAGTTTGATACTCCCTGCTATAGTACTTAGAAAAAAAACTATTTATTGCTTCTATTAAAATTTAAAATACTCGATTGCTTGTTTAAACTGATGTGAGGTTTAGCATGATTACACCTGTGCTGCTTTTGCATGCAGTTTGCATGATATGAGAAGTCCATCTTGCTTTCTTCTACTTTACTTTCTACACCTGCTTCAGAATGAAAATACATGGAGCCAGGAAGCTCACCTTGAAGAAGGAATATAGAAACCATGCAGAAGAATGGCAAAAGAAATGTGTTAAATCCAAAAAGGCTGTGTTATTAAGAGACCCTCAGCCTGCCAACTTTTCAAAGAGGGAAAGAAGGAAAGACACTGATAGACTTGCAAGATTCTTTTATTGCAGCCTATCTTGATAAAATATTGTTCTATAGTTGTTATCCAGATCCTGTCTACTTTGAAAGACTGACAGAAAATGAATATGAATTTATTTGTTCTTGGTCTGAAAAAAAAACAATTGTAATGCTATGCACATATGTGCAGACTGAAGGATATTTCTAAAGTTAATAAATCATTGTTTTGAAAATGTTGGGAAAAACATGGAAACAGTTCATCCCAAAAAGTGTGCACATCAGTATTTTGAAACACTCATGCTCTCATTATCAACTTCCAACTGACTGAGACAGTTCAAATCAACCATGACATACTGTAATAAGATCTCAGGAGCCCATGGCAGACCCCACACATGTTTCTTAACCACCTTGACCCATCTCTAATTTTAGTTTAAAGTGAAACACTTAGTAGCAGCCTGGATGCCTATTTCTACTTGAATCATTATTTGATGCTGCAGCTGTTGAGCAGCCAAAATCTTGATCCAGGTGAAGTGTGTAAACAGTTGTCAAACAAATTCTGAACCCAATATTTACTTTTTCATTTAATTGGTATGCAAATGGAGAGACAAGGTAGCATTTGTGCTTGAGACAGTTGTCACTTCAAATTCTGGTAACATTCATTATCATGCTTACAGATGTTTTTTCACACCTAACATCTGCCAATACCATCTAGACCCCAGGAAGTCATCAAATGTGTGCAAACTTCCTTTTTGTCTCGCTCTTACTCTCTGTTATCTACTCCATGCACACTAATTTTGTGCATCTGAGGCCTCTGTTTGCCAGAATTATGCCTACTTCCTAACACCTCTGCCTCCAGAGCTTTAGATTTCAAATTGAACAGACACAGAGCCAATTTATCACAGGATGACATATGTCATGTTCATGGTATAACTAGAGGGACTGCTCTATACACTATATTTATCCTTTTGTTGTCAGCTTGGACAAAAACCACATAGGTAATAATTATATTTATAAATCATAGAACATATACTTAACTGATGAAACTGTAAACTGTTTCCTACAAAACCCAGAAGTGGACAACAGGCAGTATAGCATTCATAGAGTTAAAAAGAACTACTAAATCATTATTTTTCTCCCAAAATAAAATCAATCAATTTCTTAATGTCTTCTGTACTTTTCATGTTCCCTTAACAGTAAACAAAGTAGCAGTCAAGAAATATACCACAGATTAGCACCTAGCAAAGCAGCCATGAAGACTTTGGAAACTATTATATATTTAGATGTCATGAGATGTCTGTATCTACAAATATCAGAATATTGCAAGCCATCATATTCCCTGTGGCCCTCTATGGAAGCAAAAGTTGGACTTGGAAGAAGTAAATAGGAAAAGTATTGAAGCTTTTGGACATTGGACAAGACTCCCGAGAACACCATGAACAACTAAGAAAACAAACCAATGGATCAAATGAATCAACCCAGATTTCTTACTTGAGGCACAAATGAGTAAGTTCAATTTATTTTGAACATATCATACGAAGGTCTAACTCTCTGGATAAGATTGTAATGCTAGAAAAGTTAAAGAACAGAAGAGGATGACCAGCAGTAAAGTGGATAATGGAGATAAGGGTACAGTTGAAAAGGCCAGGTTAGGGATAGATTATCATGGAACAAATCTATCTATGCGATTACAAAGAACTGAAAATGATTTGATGCCACATCACTCAATTAATTTCATATTCTTTACTATATGGACAGATGGAAAAATTTGATACTATTTACTATGAAGGAATGGTTATTGAAGTTAACAGATTTTGCGGAAATGACTTTAGTGAAAAAACTACATTTATTGGTTACTAGAAGCTTCTTATCAACTTTTTGCATAAAAATGAAAAAAATGAACTTAATATGTGTATTAAGATATAATCTTAAAAGAGAGAAGTTAAAATATATTCATACTTAAAATTGCTGTGAAGAATAAAGGAAATCATTTCTTTATATTCCTTTTCATTGTTTCTTATTTTTTCTTTAACTTTTTTCTTTTCTTGCATTTCTTGCAATTTCTTTGATTTTTTTCCTTTTTCTTTCTTACTTTATATTAGTTTGTGTTAGTTTTTATCTTCCTGTTTAAGTGTTTTAATAAAAATTATAGGTAAAAAATCATTCCATTTCATATTCTTGTTAAACAAGGTATAAAAACTGAAGTTCTGGAAGAAGAAATTTTGGGCAGCTTTACAGATAAAATGATTTTATCTTCCATTAAAGATGAAAAAAATATATAAGGCTTTTAAATTTTTACTAGTAGTAGCCAAAGGTACTTTTTATGGAATCAATTTATCCAGTAATATAATAAAACAGATTTCTGATATATTTCCTTTTCTGTTGCAAACTATAGACTTTATGGAGATACTGGATTAACTGATCTAGAAGTCAGAACATTGAGAAGAGCTGGCCTGGGCATCATGGAAAGAAAAGGCTGCTAATATTTTTCAGTTGTCATTCGTTACAACTGCAGCAGCTGTTGCAAACACTGTAGCAAAACATTTGGGGAAAAATGAGCTACTTCCATTGCTAATATTTAGTTTCACCTTGACAAACTAAAAACATATGTTTTTCTCTGAGATACAATTTGTGAAATAGTATCTCATCCCTACCCCCAGTAGAGAATTTTGAAGGCCAGTTGTACATAGCATTTATCTCTGTGGTATTTCTAGGATGAGAAATGTTCTTTACAGAAAGGACAAGTTGCACTTGCTGCTTTATACATAACCCGCCTTGGCTTCCAATTTGTTTCTATGCACAATTCAAAGTGCTGAGTATTATCTACTAATACCTAAATCACTTGAGATGAGCTTATTTGAAGGACCCACTTTTCCCACAGGTATCTCTGCCTATGCTCTGAATTCAGCATATGAGGATATGCTTCGCATTCATCTTTAAAAAAAATATGGCTGGTAAGAATATAAATGGGCCTTTGCCTATTGTTTTCCTTGGTTTCATCTCTCCATACAATTTCGATTGGTAGAGCTAACTAACAAAACACAGTTGTTTGAATCCATGATTTTTTCACTAGAAAAGAAACCAATTTCAGGGGGAAAAAAGGTTAATTGATGCTACATTTTTGTTTGAAGATGTATTGCCCACTTACCCATCTTTCGTAAACCTCCAGTTTTATACATGCACACATATGAAAGTATATATATACATATGCACAGCACAATCCGCTGTACATAAGCATGCAAATAAAATGCTCAGAATCATTTGTTGCTGCTGAGAAGCAACAGTTTGAAGTGTCCTTTTTGTGAATGTGGGGCTTGGACACAACTTGTCTAAGAAAATGAGCACAAACCCCATAATCCATACTTGTCTTATACAAACACAGCCTCTGTCATACGCACTGACTCCCTGACTCCCCCTAATTACCATTAGATTTACTTTTACTGTATCTGTTTGAAGCCATCCAGCGGCCTTCCAGATTTCAAGCTTCTATTGGCACTATAGGCCAGTGGTCACCAACCAGTGGGCCAGGGGCCACTGGTGGTTCACGAGAAAATGTTGGTGGTATGCAGAAAAATGTCACCTCCAAAGCATCCTCCCCTCAAAGCAATTAACAAGGCTGAGCCATCCACATGCATTGTAAACAACACAAGGCAGTGAAGGGAGGGGGAAGGGTGGAGGTGGGAGGAAGTTGCCCACACACCCCTCGTGCCTCACCTGGCCACCAGGGTGCTTCTTTCCACTTCTTTCTTCTTCTGCTTTTGACTGCACACAAGCAAAGCAGCAAAAGTCTTTCTTTCTTACCCCCAAACTCTGGAGTCTTTGGAACCCTGCAAGGCATCCTGCTCCAAGAGACTGCACCGGCATTACAAGTTTCACAAAGACTCATTTCTGGAGGAGTTTTGGGAGAAAAAGAAATACTTCTGCTGCTTCTGCTGCTTTCCTTGCATGAAGCCAAAAGAGTCTCTCTCTCTCTCTCTCTCTCTCTCTCTCTCTCTCTCTCTCTCTCTCTCTCTCTCTCTCTCTCTCTCTCTCTCTGGGTTGGCGACCCCTGCTATAGGTAACCTCACTGACTCTTTTAGTGCGAGCTGGCTACACAGCATGACCAAACCCCCATTAGAAATGAAACTTTTGATGTCCTGTTCATATGCTGATGACCTATTACAGACAGTATAGAAGTTTACAATACAACATTGGCAATCAGGAGGAGCCCATGAAATTTTATTTAATTTTCTCAATGCATTTCTCAATAGGCTCAATGTACAGATATTTTGGGACTGGATTATATCAGCTTTAATACCTGGGATGCAAGATACATTCTGTAGGACTCAAGCCTCAACACCATTCATTATTCTTCCGCAAGTGCACCCACTTTATTTGCTTGCCAAATATGCAGATTGGGCTGATGTGCTTTGAAAAGGAGAAGCAAAGATCAGCTCCCAATTGATTTGGTGACTGTACAATCAATCTTATTCCTGGAGCTTAGTTTCCTACAAAAAACCAGTATCTAATGTAAAATCAAAACTTTCCTGCTAGAAAAAAACCATTATTCCCCCCCCCCCAAAGATTTATGAATCATATTAATTTTGTGGATAACTTTTTATTGTGTAGCAAGATAATTTGCTGATTGAGAAGTTCATCATTTCCTTTGCAGATGTCAATTCTTATGTAGTTTCCTGCCCCACTTGTCATTCTGCCAAGTTTCTGGCCAGTAATCTCTTTGGACTATTGCATACTCTCCCTCTCTCCTCCTCACAGAAATCTTGGGATCCAGTTCATGTAGCTTTACTGTACATTTTCATGAGTCTGGGGCCAACATGAATGGTTCTTAATTGGTTAAGATTCTTCATGTTTTTCCCAGACAGCTTACCTGTTCATTTTCTTGGTTCAAGTTTTATCCAATCGCTTCATCTTTGTCAGAAGTCCATAAGTTTTGGGGAAGACTTTAACTTTTGGAATGCAAAGCTCTCCCTGTCCTCTACTCATAATTCATGGTCAGATGAATAAATGAAGAATATAATGTTACAGATGAAAGCAAATATATGCGCCCCAGGATAATATTGCAAGACCCAATCTAGATCAGTCACTGGGAGCAGAGGTTTAGTTTTCCTAGCTTTTGGACTTGTGCTGGAGCCCATCCTCAGGGAACCTCTCTCTTTATTCTGATGAGAAGCCTCACCTATCTTGATCAAGAGCACTGGGAGTTTTGTTTTTAATGAACAAATTCCATGACCTAAAAAAAGATTTAAATCTATTGCTCTGAGGTAATCTTTTTCAGGTCATGGAATTTGTTCATTAAAAACAAAACTCCCAGTGTTCTTGATCAAGATAGGTGAGGCTTATGAATGTCAGGGGGCATTGGAATTGAAGGTCCCAAAGAATTGTGTCAAAATGGGAACACTGAGTGTATTTGAGGTTTCCCCTACTTAGTCCCCTGTGGAGAATTCCCCCCACCTCAAATCCTGGTAAGGAGAAGGGTAGAAAACACCTGTTTGTAAGTATCCAGAGGGAAAACACATAGATACTTGAAGCTATGCACTTCTGCCTCTGCTTTATTTCTTCAGGGGTGTTTATAGCAATCTTTCTAAGTAATTAAGTGAGGGAGGAACTCTTATCACAGGGGACTAAATCAGAGAGGGAGTAGGGGAAAGTCACTTTTCTAGAGACTAAGGCTTAATTCTCTGTTGAGAATCCCTGCCCCCCCTTTTGTCCATCTCATATAAGTTTTTGTTCTTCCTTTACTTGTAACACCTACTTAAATCTTTACCAAACTCTAGGATTCCATGCAATTCAGTTTGAACCTCCAAACTTAATTTCATTTTTATTTAAACTCTCAACAATAAACTGACCCAATCCTTTACTTATGACTGAGTTTATTGACAATGATTCAGTTCATGGCTTCAAATATTTCAGACTACCTATGACTATCACCCACACCTAGTGATGAATGTTTCTAGGCCTTCCCCCCCATTTCAGATACTTTCTCTCAGGAACCTAAAGCCTTCTTAGGGATCAGCTGGATCACACCAAGGCTTCCCCATTCCATTGACAAAAGTCCACCCTCCATTGCAGTAGATTACATGTGGCTTTTAATCTAATTCTCCCATCCTAAAAATCTGGGTTCTATGTCTGTTTTCCTTTTCTTCAATGAGTTGTGATTAACTATTGCAAATTAAGTCTTTTTACTTTACAAAAATATGTTTCTGCTTATTGGGGCCAAATTTTTATTTTTATTTCCTATTGAAACATTTATTGTGCTAACTGGAGCCAAATGTTGATCTTGTTCAAAGTGATAATGTGCTCCTGCTCCATATTGCCAAAATTGATTTTTGCCCATGTGAAATTGCTTCTACTCAAAGCTGCCAAATTTTGTGTGATTGATTTCATCTGAGGTGATCATAGCATTTTAGTTGTCCACAGCTACTCCTGATAGTTAATGACAACCGACTTTTACATGGAAGCTACCTCCTACTGGGAAGTTTTATTATATGGACTCCTGATTTATTGTTTTTTTCTTCCCTGCTCTCATATTCAATTAAGTTGGATTTTATTGTATTGCGTGTATTAGGTTTTAAAAGTCTGCCTTGGTGAACATTTGTAGGACCAAAATGCAGCACATAAATGACATACAATAAAGTAAATCTTAATCTTGAGAAGCTTGTGGTATTTCCTAAGACGCTAACTGGTTGAAATGCCAACTTATCTTCAGGCTCATACTTCATAACATGATTCATAGCTGATTTGGCTACAACTTTTCAATTTCAGTTCATGATTCATTCTGAATTGTTAAAATTAGTCATTTATGATATCACGACATGTGAACAAATGAACCTTCTTCTCCTTTCAGGTCATTTATAAATTTGGTATTTTCAATGAATTATGTGAATTCACATTATTTATCTTCCCATGTACATATAGAGCCATAGTTGAATCACGGGCAGAGAAAGGATTCTCCCTAACTTATCATGCAGTAAAAAAAGACTTTGTAAGATTTGTAATTTCAGATTTGCAAGACTCTGTTAATGTAACATACTTCCTGTCTGGACTACATGGGAGGCAGACACAGGCCCAAAGTCATCAGCCAGCTTTCTTACTGAGAGGTATTTATGGCCTCCAGCTGTATTAGTGCATTTATAATAATCTTTAGCAAGCTCAGGCTGATACCAATTGGAGTTTTACTATTTCTATAAGAAAAAAGCATGTTTTCAAATCAATATGTTTTTTTTGTCATTTCTTCCAACCATATGCGAATTCTAGTCCAGTATTTCCTGGCCTCCTCACAAGTCCACCACATATGGTAATATGAGCCAGGGATCTGATGACATTTCCAACACTTTTCGGATTTATTCTTGAACATTCTTGCTATTCTTGTCGGGGGAAAATGCCACCTGTAAACCAGAGATTTTTCTATTGGGAATCTTACCTGATACATTTAATAAAAACTTAAAGTATTTGATTGTAAATGTGTTAACAGCGGGTAGGATTGTATTTGCTAGAAATTGGAAGAGTGAGAAAATACCATTAGAGGAAGAAATTATTAAGAAAATACTGGAATGTGCTGAAATGAGTAGATTGACATTTGAAATTAGAGAACAAGAAGATAAACAATTCTATGAAGTTTGGGATCTTTTTTATCAATGGTTAGATAAAACAATATAATAATAGAATATATATATATATTGGTTTTGATAATATTTTTAGAATATTACATTAAGATAGATTTGGTATGATTTTACGATTTGTTATAAATTAACTAAATTATAGTTATCTCGCTTAAGCATGAATTAGTTAAATTATAGTCAAATGATTGTTTAATAAGGATATTAGGATATATAATTGTTGATTGATAATATGAGTTATTATGTAACATAATTATTATGATGACTATGAAATAGATGCACAAAAAGGAGTGATAAACCAACCGATACACTGTCTGTAAATTTATGAAGAATGATGATGTTCTTATGTTATGTTTTATGTTTTATGTGTTTTTATTTGTTGTTAAAATCAATAAAACTTTTATAAAAAAAAAAAAGAAAAAGAAAAAAGCATGTGAAACCAATAATGAAAGTTGACATAGGCTTGGGTACAAAAGTTGAAAGCCCTTTTCTCTCCTGATAAAGTCCTGATCATACACATTCCAAGGACAAGCACATCAGAGCAAGCAACATTAACAATAATAGTATATGTAAGCATTCTGTGCTTGGGGCAGAATTTGATTCTTTTTTAAGGACAATAAAAGTGCCCGTATTAGTAGTTAAGGCAGAACATGCAAACTACAAGCACTGACAGAGTTCTAGAAACCTCCCTGAACACATCGTACAAATGCCAGCAGAAAATCTAGTCATATTTGAACAGAACAATATACTTTTTAGTCTAGCACCTGGTTAGAAATTTCCTGTGATGAGAAGTGTCTTTCTTCTTCTTTCAATAAACAAGGCAAACCTTGTGAAGTTCTGAGTGCTTTAAACTCTGCAACAAGCAAACTGCTCATTTCCTTTTCCCAGACCAGATGGGCTGGGACAATAAGCAGGGAAAGTTTACCTCCTGCCAGCCAGCACATCTCTGCTTCCTTTCTGAAACAATAAAGCTTCACTGTGAATTTTCCACCAAATACTCTAGAGGGGAGACAAAAGAAATGGATAACAACTGAAACCCAATGATTAGCACTGTTCCTGCCTTCTCATGTACTGTCAGCACATTTTGATATTTTGGTGTCTGTGTTTGTACAGACACCAAATATCTCAGCCCTAAATTTATTTATTTTTTCACTAAAATGTGAATGGGAAATTGATTGACTTAAATATTTATGCCAGATCTTTTTAATGGCAAAATGATACATACTTGTGTCCATAAGGAAAATTATAGCCAGAATTTAATTGTTTTACTAATATCTGCATTTTTATTTATTTATTTTTAGCAATGTTTTACTTTCCTAAATATGGGTAGAGATGATCTACACTAATCAATAGGATAATGGTAACACAAACTGCTGAGACCTATGGGAAAGGAAATCTTCAAGTGAAAATATCAACTGATTAAACACTACATATTAATTTCAATTATGTCAGTCAAGCATGTTTAAAAGCATATTTAAAGCATATTTATGCTTTAAATAACAGTTGACTACCATCTTCATCATATATGTAATTTATGTTACATACAATACAGATAGTCCTTGCTGAGCAACTCGTCGCTTAGTATTCATTTGAAGATATGACAGACCCATGATCCCATTTCAAAGTTGTAGCTCTTGCAGTACCCCAAAGTCATTCACCCTTATGACTGACTGCAAGGAACTCATAGATCTCTAGGAAGCATTCAAACCTATTCTCCAGACTAATTTTTAACCACATAACATTTCTGTATATTTCTGTATAACATTTCTGTATATTAAGTGTTCTTTTCTTATTTGGAAGTAAGACTCATAATGGGAAAGGATAATAGATAAATAGATAAACTAATAACATTGCACTTTGCTTCTCCCACCCCCCTTTTGGGGGGGTCCAATAGAAAGAAATTATGATCCATCTATAACAAGGGTGTCAAACTTACATTGTCACGGCATCATTACGTGACATATTGGGACTTTTTTTCCCTTTCACTAAACCGGGCATGGGCATGGCCAACACATGACGCATCTGGCCCATGGGCTGGGAGCTTGACAGATCTGATCTATAAGAAGAAGAATTTTAAAGGGAAGAAATATAATCATGGAAAGTTACCCATTTCTCTTTTTGTTCGCCAATGTTAACTATGTTCTTGTTACTTAGAATGTGCATTTATGCATCATAAAGCAAATGAATCTTGAGTTCATTTTAACAAAATCTGGATCTAATCCATATACACTACACCTGGATATCTACAACAAAATGAGCCAAATATTTTGAAATCTCATTAATGTGGTAAAATTATGCTCATTTAATACTTCTATTGAATGTACAGGACTCCAACATTTAATACCAATAATTGATATCCTTATTTATGTAACCTTTGTTATATTTTATTAATTTTAACTAATTAATAAAATTTACTCTAAAATTTGTGAATCACAATCATTGTTTTCCAGG
Source organism: Notechis scutatus (assembly GCF_049901735.1). Lineage (NCBI taxonomy): Eukaryota > Metazoa > Chordata > Lepidosauria > Squamata > Elapidae > Notechis > Notechis scutatus. Next base: position 227,340,534 of record NC_142010.1, on the reverse strand, counting down.
TCACTGTTCAATGGACTTTGAATTCAATAAACAATATTTGTCGGTGAAGCTTAGACCAGAACAATGAGCAAAGTCTTTTGTTTTCTAGGTTTAATTATTAAAAAAATCATAAATAATAGAAAAAATTAAATTTCTTTTTTTTATAAATTTCTTTTTATAAAGATATAGTTGTATTTGTTGCAAAGAACATTAGAACTTTTTAGAATAGAATAGAATAGAATAGAATAGAATAGAATAGAATGGAATCACAAGGAATATTGGACTCACAAGGAATTTGTTTTTTGTGCATATGCTCTCAGTGTACATAAAAGAAAAGATATGTTCATCAAGAGTCAGGAATCATAACAATAATAGTCATAGAGTACAATAAGCAATCAAATCATATTAGCAAACAGTCAATACAAATAGTAAGGATACAAACAACAAAATTACAATCATACAGTCACAAGTGGGAGTGGATGGGTGATAAAGAGTGATGAGAAGATTAATAGTAATAGTAATGCAGACTTTGTAAATAGTTGGACAGTGTTGAGGGAATTATTTTTTTATCAGAGTGATGGCGTTCGGGAAAAAACTGTCCTTGTGTTGTTCTGGTGTGCAGTTCTCTATAGTGTCATTTTGAGGGTAGGAGTTGAAACAGTTTATGTCCAGGATGTGAGGGGTCTGTAAATATTTTCACAGCCCTCTTTTTGACTTGTGCAGTATACAGGTCCTTGATTGAAGGCAGGTTGATAGTAATTGTTTTTTCTATTTCTTTTTATCTTTTTCTAATTTCCTTCCTTCCTTACTGTTATTTCTTTACCCTATATTAATTTTATCTTCTGATTAAAACTTAAAAAACATTTATATATAAAAAAGGCAAAGCCTCTTGTTTTCAAGCCGGATTTATATATATCATTTGTGTCAATTTATTATTTTCCTAGTACAACTTGACACAAGATATTTATAATGGCAGTTATGTAATTATGCAAATGATGCCATTTGGAATTTAATGGACATTCATTGTTAACAGACACTCTTTGCCCCAAATAGTCCTTTAAATTTAGGTTATACTGTATACAAAAATGGATAATAAGAAAGTGAGAAAAATAATACAGTGCTGGGAAAAGAAATATAATTCAGTTTTTTTTTCTTTTTTTCACAAGCCAATTTTCATTTTTTAAAATACTTTTTGGGGTTTTCACAATATCAGGATTCATGGCAATGACTTGGAGAAGTTCCTACAGTTTTCTTAACAAGATTTCAGAAGTGATTTGCCACTGCCTTCTTCTGAGGTTTGAGAGACTAGCTACAATCACCTGTTGGTTTCATGATTAAGGCAGGAATAGGTCTCATTGTCTCTTTGTTTCTGATCTGGTGTTTTAACCACTATACTTTTTCAATCAACTTGTAGAATATTTTTTGGATTATTTTATTTTATTTTACAGTAAAAGGAAAGTCAGAAAGATTTTGGAAGCTATACTGAGTTTTGCTTGGATTCTACAATTCTGTCATATACTTTAATTCAACCTATCAACATAACAAAATGCACCTCATTTAGAATAAACTGTCACTGAACAACAATGTTTAACTTCCTACCTTTAGTTCAAAAATCTGAGACTAAACTCATATTCTACAAAAGAAGGAGTCATTAGTTAGCTGGCAGAGTTACCAAAGGTGATTTAAGGAAATGTTTCACTTAAATAAGAAGACAAAGGTCACACACAAGAGATACTTGAGCTTGTAATACGTTTATCATTTTGCACACGTCTCCTAATTGCATACAGTGGAAATCCATAGGGAGTTAGTAAGTATGTATCTGTGAATTATCACTTTAGCACTGCACTATTATATTTTAGTTTTTAGCATTTTTAAAGAGTCTGTAATAGTTATGAGAGATGAAGAATCCTGAATTAAGTACTGTTGCTATACACAGAAGGATAATTTCATTTTGATAAATTGTCTCGTGCATGTTAACTAATAACACAAAAAATTTAAGTAGCATCTTATCAGTATAAAGAAGAAGTAGCACCATTATTAATGTCTAAACCATAGCGCATCTCACGCAGGATTATGGTAAAGGTCAGACTATGTTTCGCTGAATTAAAAGCTATTCTGAGCTATAGCATTTCTAATCAACTCAGACCAAAAGGTGCATAGATCAGTTATAATGAGGCACCATGAATTTAAATAAACTACATGGTTCTATATAGTGATTTATAAATTCACTGTGGTATCCTTTTAACTCATTAGCTGTGAATGATATTACTCTATGTATTATCTCCTATTTTTTGTGGTGTAACTATTTTTAATCACAGCATTTCTTCAAGAATGTAGCTTCTGCTGTTTTCTTAAATTATGCTTGGATTTAAAATGTGAGCAATACATCCCTGCATGCCCTTTCAGAACATGCCTTTAATCTGATTTAATTCTTCCGAAGTGAACATTACTAAAATGGAGTGTTTGAAAGCTACTGAAGTAGTTTGTCAATTAATTTTTTAAAATCATCCTATGGTATAGCTTGATTAAAGGCATATATGAACATATTTTATTTTTCAATAGAAAGTTCCAAAAGACATAGGTTGACTTTGAACTGCACACATATATAAAAGATTAAGCTGTACTTTCTGCTCCATAGGGCAAACTTCCCACCCTTTACTCTTCTAATATGCTGATCACAGGTTCAGCCTCACATTCTCCCTGATCATAGCATGAACATGTCATGTCCTCATAATATTGCCTGTGTCATTTGCCTAGTTCACAGCTGAGGGAACTTCAAATTGCCATTGACTCTTTCAGTTTTAGCCTTTGGATACTGTCCATGGGGCTTTCTTGACAAGGATAGTTATGGCTGTGAAATTTGGACCATAAGGAAGGCTGAACACTAAAAAATTGATAGTTTTGGATTGTGGTAGTGTGGAAAAAATTATTGAGAGTGCCTTGGACTAAAGGAAATTAACTGGGAGTGTTCTTTGGGAGAACAGATACTGAAGCGCAAGCTCAAATACTTTGCCTGCCTAATGAGAAAAGACGACTCATTGGAGAAGATTTGATGTTGAGAGTGATTGAAGGCAAAAGGAGAAGGGAATGGCAGAAGACAAGAATAGTTAAATAACTATGTCATTGATGCAATGAACATGAATTTGTGCAAACTGTCAGAGACAGAGGAGGACAGAGGTGCCTGGTTTGCTGTGATCCATGGGTCATGAAGAGTCGGACACAATTTAGCAACAATTTCCAATTTTCTTGATCATTTCAGACTACTAAAGCTGTGCTCCTTCTCTTACCATCACTGTTCTGCATGAATAATTGGGTTGGAATGCAGGGGAAATCAGACACCTGGCTTCCATTGTGGCATCCATTTTTGTAATGTCTGACAGGCTTTCTCAGACTTCTCAGATCCAGCTCAGGCTCTTGCTCTGGTTGAACCCTCCTTTGAAGTTGATTTCAACTAGGAAAGAAAATATACCACCAGTCCCAACAGAGACAGTTTGAAAAAATTGTTTGATTAAATTCTGAAGGAAGCAGGAAATGATTAATTTTCTGAAAAGTTGAGTCATCCCAGGAAAAACTATGAGTAAAAAATGCCTGAATTAATGAGCTGTCAAGAAAAGGAGGGAGATTCAAGCTGGAACCCATTGTCCAGTTTATTTTCATGTGTGGCATATATTAAAGGATTTCAGAAGAAAGAGGAAGTTGTCTAGTGAATTTCAGTTGTACTGCTAGTTTACACAATTTAGGTGTTGTGCTTATCACTCTATGAATTTATATGTGTGGGTATGTGTGGGTGAGAGAGAAAAAAGAGCAAGAGCATAACTTGATATGGAATTGCATTACCTGTAATACAGAACTTCTCTTCTCTTCTCTTCTCTTCTCTTCTCTTCTCTTCTCTTCTCTTCTCTTCTCTTCTCTTCTTTCCTCTCCTCTCCTCTCCTCTCCTCTCCCCCTCCCCTCCCCTACTCCCACAATCTTGGTAACATCTGCAGATCAGATATTATGGAGAGATTCAAAGTTGTTCTCCTCTCCCTTCCTATAATCTATTGAAGCAAATCTTAATTTGAAGAATATGCCAATCTGTTATCATTTTCTATGGCTGTTATATTGTCAGCTATTTGTAAATCTGTTATATTTTCTTACTGCAATCTAAAATTCTCCACGTGATTCTGTTCTCCGTTAGAAATCTGAAGCTGCAAAGTTGAACTGACCTAAGGTCACTTTGAGATTTATAGTAAAATAGGGATTTGAAGCAAATTCGTCTAGTTCTACTTGGGTGCTTTAACCTCCATACTATTCTAATTCTTAAGGGAATTATTAACATGGTTTGAGATTAATTTTTATGGAATTAAATGCTGGCCTTTTCTTGATAGAACTGCATCCTTCATGGGAACTAGGGGAATTATCTTCTCAAACTTCTCAAGAATTCCTTTGTGGAGACCTTACAGGTGAAACTCAAAAAATTAGAATATCATGCAAAAGTTCATTTATTTCAGTAATGCAAGTTAAAAGGTGAACCTAATATATGAGATAGACTAATTACATGCAAAACAAGATAGTTCAAGGTGTGATTTGTCATAACTGAGATGATTATGGCTTACAGCTCATGAAAACCCCAAATCCACAATCTCATAAAATTAGAATATTGTGAAAATATTGTGAATATTCTAGTCTCAAAGTGTCCCACCCTAATCAGCTAATTAAGCCATAACACCTGCAAAGGGTTCCTGAGCCTTTAAATGGTCTCTTAGTCTAGTTTAGTAGGAATCACAACAATGGAAAGACCATCTGACAGTTGTGCAGAAAACCATCACTGACACCCTCCACAAGGAGGGAAAGCCTCAAAAGGTAATTGCAAAAGAAGTTGGACATGCTGTATCAAAGCACATTAATAGAAAGTTATGTGGAAGGGAAAAGTGTGGAAGAAAAAGATGCACAAGCAGCAGGGATGACCGTAGCCTGGAAAGGATTGTCAGGAAAAGGCCATTGAAAAGTGTTGGGGACTTCCGGACTTCTGGTTTGAGCTTCTTCAGCGACAGACTGAAACCTCGTCTCTGCGAGGCTTCGATCCATGCTCGCCACCGGAGCACCCCGAGCCGGCTGGTTTTGGGGCTAAGCCACCCCATGGGGTGGTGAAGAGGGGGGAGACTGCCAGCAGGGTTGAGGAGAGATGCATCTCTCCTCCCCAGCTGACAATTACTCCCTTTCCCGAAGGCGGTTGCAGCGGTGGTCAGAAATGGCCACCACAAAGAAGAACTTGACCGGAAAAGAATGTGCAGGATGAAGATAAGAAGAGAAAGTTTTGGTTGACCAGGTCAAACAGCAAAAGCAACAAATAAGGTACCCTGGAATTGAAACTGTTAAAAAACAATAACATTGTTCCCTAAGAAGATTTTTAAGCTGCGAAGGAGAGAGAAAAGGGAAAATATTTGGTTTTCTCCTTTTTCTATACTGACAGCTAAGAGACTTAAGCAAGAAATTGGAAAAAAATCCACTTTGACATCAATAGGCATTTAAAGCTGAAAATAAAAAGTCAGAGGGATAATAAAGATTTCTGGATAATTAAAAGCTTTTGAAAACAGGAAAGGAAAGAGGAAGAATAAAAGGGTAGGATCTGGAAGGGAGGAGACTGCCTGGAATTAAAAAAGAACTTACAGCAAAATCTCAACAAGACTTCCAAAAGATACATTCTAACTGAAATATTGCAACAAAAACCCCAGGAAGAGAAAGTCGAAAAAGAAATAAGAAGATATAACTCGGGACTATCTGGATTACTTGATGATTTCTGGATTCTTGGTTATTGTTTTGAATGACTAAAATCAATTGTGTGGTTGTTTAAAACTTGTTAAAATGGCTCCACTTTTAGAAGAACTGAAAATGGAACTTAACAAGTACAAAGAAGAGGCACAAGAAGGGAGGGGTTCTTTTGGCTTTGTATTTCAGTTTTTAGAAATGGAGATTTGGAATTATGAGAAACAACAAGAAATGCCTGCAGAACAAGAAGATTGCGACAAAGAAGAAGCCATCTTTAATGAACAAGTAATCTTAGATGGGGGAGGGGGGGGGGAAGGAAAGGGGAAAAAGAGAATGGAAAGATTAAGATTGGGAAAACAACTCCAAAAAAATAAATAGAGTGAAAAATAAGTATAAAATCAGAAAGCAACAGAAGAGGGAAATGCAGAAGAAAGAATTAGAAGTAGAGAGACAACGGGGTAAAAAGGGGAGGGAGAAGATGAGAAGGAAGAAAGAAAGGAAAAGAAGTTATAAAGGACAGAAGCAAAATATAGAGAAACAGGGTCTATTTAGAGATAATTGGTGAAAACTTAATGAAAAAAGGGGATTCTGCAAAGGTATATAAGATAGTATGGTTATATTAGAAACAGAAATAATTTTAGAAAATATGAAACAATGTATGATTAAAATGTCTGATAAAATAGCTATTGTAATTCAGTGGAATGCTTGTCAATAAATAAATGTAACAAAAGGTATATTTAATGATTTATAAAACATATGTGAAGGGAAAAATTAATTATGGAGATTATATGTGTTTTTAAGGAAGTATGATATTTAATTGAAAAGAAGTGTTAAAGATGTTATGGTTTTAATGATTATTAATGATAGAACTGAACTGGAATGGAAGGACGGTTTATAATTACATATATTTACAATCTTTCTTTTTTAAAAAAAGAATATAGTGTGTATTATAAGAATGTGCCAAGCAGAATTCAATTAGAAGTTATGTATTATGTATTATATTGAAGGTCATAAACTTAAGGTATATATTGAAGTTTAAATAAGAGTGGAATGGATGTAATTAAAAGATATAAAGGTGTCATACTCCAATTAGTAACTATAGGAGAAAATTTGTTTAATGAGAAAAGATAATATGAAATTGAAACAGAACAGACAAAAGTATAAATATAATGATTTGAATTGAGATGAGATAATCAAAATAAAATTGAGAAAATTAAAAGAGGGGAAAAACTATATAGAAAATGTAAAATAGTATAAGATATGGAATAGAATACAAAAAGGAGCATGAAATTGAGTTTTGTGTCTGTATAAAGAAGTTCAACCCAGGACAATGCTATTTTCAAAAAAGATGTTTTACTTGTATTTTGTGTGTGAAAACCCAAATAAAACTTTATTTTTTTAAAAAAAGTGTTGGGGACTTTCACAAGGAGTGGACTGAGGCTGGAGTCAGTGCATCAAGAGCCACCACACAGAGACAGATTCTGGACATGGGCTTCAAATGTCGTATCCCTCTTGTTAAGCCACTCCTGAACAACAAACAATGTCAGAAGCGTCTTACCTGGGCTAAAGAAAAACAGAACTGGTCTGTTGCTCAGTGGTCCCAAGTTCTCTTTTCTGATGAGAGCAACTTTTGCATCTCATTTGGAAACCAAGGTCCCAGAGTCTGGAGGAAGAATGGAGAGACACACACTACAAGATGCTTGAAGTCCAGTGTGAAGTTTCCACAGTCTGTGTTGATTTGGGGAGCCATGTCATCTGCTGGTGTTAGTCCACTGTGCTTTATTAAGTCCAGAATCAATGCAGCCATCTACCAGGAGATTTTGGAGCACTTCATGCTTCCTTCCACAGACGAGCTTTATGGGGATGCTTACTTCATTTTCCAGCAGGACTTGGCACCTGCCCACACTGCCAAAAGCACCAAAACCTGGTTCAATGACCATGGGATTACTGTGCTTGATTGGCCAGCAAACTCACCTGACCTGAACACCATAGAGAATCTATGGGGCATTGCCAAGAGAAAGATGAGAGACATGAGACTGAACAATGCAAAAGAGCTGAGGGCCGCTATTGAAACATCCTGGTCTTCCTTAACACCTCAGCAGTGCCACAGGCTGATAGCTTCCATGCCACACCACATTGAGCTAGTAATTGCTGCAAAAGGGGCCCAAACTAAGTACTGAGTACATACGCATGCTAATACGTTTCAGAGGTCCGATATTTGTTCTCTACATAATCCTTGTTTTATTGATTACATGTAATATTCTAATTTTCTGAGATTGTGGATTTGGGGTTTTCATGAGCTGTAAGCCATCATCATCACAATTATGACAAATCACGGCTTGAACTATCTTGCTTTGCATGTAATGAGTCTATCTCATATATTAGTTTCACCTTTTAAGTTGAATTACTGAAATAAATGAACTTTTGCACGATATTCTAATTTTTTGAGTTTCACCTGTAGATCTTATTTTGATAACTGTTAGCAGGTACAAGAAATTATTTCCTTGCAATTTTCCTAACAGAAACACTTCCATCATGAGAAGAGCAGGAAATAAAACCATATGAAAGTGCACCTTCTTCTCACATTAGTTTTGGAGGTTTTGGAGGTTGAGGCCACATGAGAGCACACTCCATTTTCACATAACCTTGCAGCCTCCCAAAATCATCAGAGAATAAACCATGCTTTCCAGAATAGTTGTTATCAGGGGAATGCTTGTATGTCAACAAAAACATTGTGGTGTGTCATCTTTGATGCACATGTCACAGATTCACTATTACTGCTTTGGGTGTTGAAAGAAATGGCATCAAAATGATCTGCTCTTTCTCCCTCTGCTGCTTCTGTGGTCTATTCATATCCTCAGCAAAGTGGTTAGTGGAACATCTTTACACCTTAGTAAGCAAGAAACATGGATCAACCCTTAAAATCCTAAATTATATTTTCTCCATATGAACTGGATTTCTTCCCATTTCTTGAGCACATTGGATGGCATACACTAGAACATGAATCTGACAATGATTGGGATCCCCAATTATAACTTCAAAAAAGGCAACTATGATCTTATAAACAACGATCTCTCAATCCTTGATTGCAATTTCTATTCACTGGATGCAATACTGTAGAAGACCATTAAAACATATTTTTACTTGATGTCAAAAGAGTCAACTATATGTACTATTAACAACTCCAAAAACCAGAAAAAACAAATTACCCATAACAATAAGGAAGCTTCAATCCAAAAAGAAATCACTTTGGCGGAAAAACAAATCTGGTCACATTGCCAACTTCAAAAGCCGATACAAAAATGTATGCCACAAGATAAAACTGAATGTACCAATTATCACATTAAACAAGAAGAAAATCTTCTACGCACCAATTCCACCCATGCTTTCTACAATTTTGTGAACAACAAACTAAAAGTCTCAAGGTCCATCCCACCCCTGAAAGGACCTAATGGTAAAGACTGCAACGACAACACTATTACAGCCAACCTCTTTAACACATTCTTTGGCTCAGTATTTGTAAACAGCAATGGATTATGCCCAGAATTTCCTAGTCGAATCACAGAAAACTACAATGATCTAATACATATCGATTTTACAGAAGACAATGTTGAAAAAGCAGTACGCAATCTAAAACCATCTCTATCTATTGGACCAGACAGAATATATGCCTACTTCTTAAAAAAGCTATCCACTGCCATAGCAGAACCTCTAAGCATAATCTTTGAAAAATCTTTCAGGACCAGCTCCTTGCCAAAACTATGGTCACAAGCCACGGTCATCCCCATCTTCAAAAAGGGAGAACCAGCCTAGTTGAAAATTGCAGACCAATCTCCTTATGCTGCGTCACCTGTAAAGTCATGAAATCAATTATTAACCAATCCATCATCCTCCACTTAGAAACAAACAACATACTCTCTAATAAATAATTTGGTTTCAGGAAAAACTATCCTGTAATCTGCAACTCTTACACTGCAAAAACATATGGACTACACAACTCGATCAGGGCAAAGCAATAGACGCAATCTACAGAGACTTTTGTAAAGCCTTTGATTCAGTGGTACAAGACAAACTACTCCTAAAACTAAAATCTTATGGTATCTCTGGACACCTGCATAACTGGATAGAAGCATTCCTGTCAAACAGACAACAAATGGTCAAAATTGGGAACATCCTATAATTCTGTACCTGTCAATAGTGGTGTCCGCCAAGGCAGTGTTCTAGGACCAACTCTTTTCATACTCTACATAAATAATCTCTGTGATCATATCAAGAGCAACTGCATTCTTTTCGCTGATGATGTAAAGCTATTCAACAGCACAGACAATACTGCTACCCTTCAAAAAGACTTTGACTATGTGTCAGAATGGTCAAACAAATGGCAACTTCAAATCTCAACAAATAAATGCTCTGTCCTACATATTGGCAAAAGAAAATCAGAAAATAAAATACAGGCTGAATAGTCAAGACCTTGTTGATGATCCAAACTCTGTCAAGGATCTTGGAGTAGTCATCTCCAATGGCCTAAGTGCTAGAGCCCACTGTAACTACACAGCCAAACAGGCATTAAGAGTTGTTAACCTAATCTTACATAGCTTTTTCTCTGGTAATATTACACTAATAACTAGAGCATACAAAATATTTGCTAGACCAATACTCGAATACAGCTCATCAGTCTGGAACCCTCATTATGTATCTGATATTAACAGAGTTGAGAAAGTCCAGAAATATTTCACAAGAAGAGTTCTCCACTACTCTACTCGTTGCAGAATACCTTATGCCACCAGACTCAAAATTCTAGACCTAGAAAACCTAGAACTACGCCACCTTCGGTCCGATCTAGGTATAGTATATAAAATCATACATTGCAATGTCCTACCTGTTGATGAATACTTCAGCTTCAACCATAACAACACAAGAGCAAACAATAGATACAAACTCAAGTTTAATCACACCAAACTTGGTTGCAGGAAATACGACTTCAGCAACAGAGTGGTCAATGTCTGGAATACTCTACCTGACTCTGTGGTTTCTTCCCCAAACCCCAAAAACTTTAACCTAAGACTGTCTACTATTGACCTCACCCCTCTCCTAAGAGGTTTGTAGGGGGCATGCATAAGCGCACCAATGTGCCTACCGTCCCTGTCCTATAGTTTCTTTTATTTTTCTTATATTATCCATGTATTCATAACTATGTTTTTACTTATACCTATTATCTTGTAAGCAATTGACAAAAATAAATAAATACATAAAATATAAATAAAATGTTATCGACATCCAAGTAGTCTCTAATGATGAGATAGTTAAACCACCAATAGCCATGAAAGAGGAAGAACAGGCACAGGAGGAGGTAGAAGAACAGAAGCAAGTGGCACAGGAGAGTCCACCAAGCCCTGAATTGCCTAAATGTTCAACCCGTGTAACATGACCACCAGATAGATATCAGGCTAGTATAGTATGCCAAGTAAATATAGTTCCTACTAACTATAATGAGCTGAAACTCTATCCTGCTAAGGATCAGGCTGCTTGGCAGGAAGCAATGGATAAGGAACTGAAATCCTTACAAAGTTTGGAGGTGTATGAAAATGTCAGGTTACCACCAGGTGAGAATGCCATAGGGTGTAAGTGGATTTATAAAATTAAGACAGGTGTGGATGGGACTGTTACCCATAAAGCCAGGTTAGTAGCACAAGGATTTGATCAGTCAGCCAATGACTACAATGAGGTGTTTGCACCTAGTCTGAAGGCTACCACATTACGAGCAGCATTAGTGTGGGCAGCTAAGAATAAATACACATAAACCATTTGGATGTGGAGATGGCATATCTACATGCACAGTTGCAACATACTATATATTTAAAGAAGCCTTTGGGGATAAAAACTGATAACAAAACTGCTGAAGATTAAAAAAGAGTCTTTATGGCTTGAAACAATCAGGCCATGAATGGAACCAGTGCATAGTGAAGGAATTAGCAAATATAGGTTTTGTAGCTGGCATGGCTGATCCATGTTTATTCAAAAAAGAAAGTGATGGTATAGTTTCATTGTTGCTATTGTTCACTGATGACATAGCATTAATCACTAAGACTGAGCAAGAAGCTACTGGGATTATTTCACTGTTAGAAAAGAAATTTAAAATAAAACATTTAGGTGAGATTAAACAGTATCTTGGTTTGAAAATAGATAAAACTAAAGGAGGCTACAAAATCTCACAGGCAGATAAAATTAACCAATTATGAAGAACTTTAAAATTGAACTTTGTAAACCGGCTAAAATACCAATGAGCTAGGAGTTTTGCCACAGTGATGTGCAAAGTCCTGTTTTTGATAAAGTCATTTATCAATCATTGATTGGTAGCTTATCCTATCTTAGTAATTGGTCTAGGCCAGACATAGCATATTGTGTCAACCAATTAGCTAGATTTAATGCTGAGACTACTGAAAGGCACTGGCAAGCTGCTAAGCGTGTGTTGAGATATCTTAAACAAACAATGCATTATGCATGATATTTGGAGCCTAAGGATGAACTAAGTTTAACTTCATATGCCGATGCAAGTTTCGCTACAGACGTACCTACACGTAAATCAACGTCAGGTTGTTATTAGTGTTATTAGGAAAGGTGTTAATTGGATGGCGATCTATTCAACAAAAACATCTAAGCTTATCAACAATAGAGGCTGAATTCTCATGTTTGTCTCTATTATGTACGGACTTAGCATGTTATGAACAACTAATGATAGATATGGGAATTAATGTAAAGGAACCTATTGTTGTATATGAAGATAACCAATCAGCAATTCAGATGGCTTCCACTCTCGCCGTAAAAACAAGATCAAAACACACCGATCTATGATATCTGAATGTGAGACAGTGTGTTCAAAGTAAAATGATTACACTGGAGTATTGCATGTCAGAGAATAACACTGCAGATCATTTTATGAAAGCCTAAAGCACTGTATAACATAAGGCTTGTTGTGAAAAATATGGACTTAAACTGTAAGGTTTTATATATTGTCCTACCCAAAGAGGAGAACATTAGGAATGATAATCACCTAACAGTTGGGTTGGCAATATATAAATCAGGATAGTCATTTAATACTGTTGTATCTTTAAGAGAATGCTGTAATTGTGATTGGCTGAGGTTCCTCTGATGGCCATAAGATGGAGCCAGAAACTTGGTTTGTTCTCTTCTTGCATTTCCCTATTGCCTTTTGCCTGAACGTCGTTCTGCTTGGATTGCTGTGAGTCTTGCAACCTGTTAGCAAACTCCGTTTACTGAACTTTGTTTATGATACTGGACTTCGTTTTTAGATTATCCCTGGACTGATTGTATTGAATACTACCTGCTTTAACTGTGTATGATTTGGACTCTTTGTTGGACTTTGTTTACCCATTTACTGGAAGTAAAACCTACATTTTACTATTCAGTGTATCTGTATGCTGGTTGTGTGTTATTCAACACCACTCTTACTATGTTTCCCTGAGTACACTCGTTCTCCTAACGGGGAATACCTCAACATACACTATAGATGTAGCTCTGCAAAAGTGTTCCATAGGTTTACAGTAATATCCAAGCAATAATATGTAATTACAAGTAATCCTCTACTTACAATGGAGTCCAAAATTTCTGTTGCTAAGTGAGACAGTTGTTAAGTACATTTTGTCCCATTTTTATGACCTTTCTTGACACAGTTGTTATAAGTCTCTTCGGGATGAAAAATGTCTATGAATGAACATGTACATTAAAACAAATGCTAACGATGATCACATTCAGTGCCACTTTGAAAATGTATTTATTTTGGAATATAACAGCTGGTCTTAGCTCTCTGCGGTGTGTATTTGGAAAGTCCTTTTACCACTGAATTATAGATTCTCATGCTATATGAAAAACTAGCTCAAATTCTCAGGTGTTCTTCAAATATCACCAGTTGTTTCTTGCTAACATATGATTTTAGAATTACAAGTATATCTTTGGAAATGCAATACTGTTTGGAAAAAAAATATTAAACTCCATGGCAAATGCTAAACCTGCATATACATGAGTTAAAAATATGATGATAGGAAAGCACAGGCAAACCCTTTGTGTCTATATGCCTACTTCTTCTGAGATCTCCACACACCAAGCCCTGGAGTGTATAGGAAATTGTACAGATGAACATCTGAATGAATTTATATAATGATTCTGGAGACTATTCATTAAGACAATATTCCAGGGTAGGGAGATCTATAAGTGCACTGAGCTATAGACACTTACAATCCAAACCTAGTTTTGAGCTTAGCTATGAAAATCCATATAGATACTGTACTTTATATCCATGGAACCTTGAGTTGAGATTTTCTGCATGCTGTCACCCTAATTACTCTTCTATCCTTTCCATGTGTATAAGAATGTATGAAAATAGCTCAATACTATTCTGAGGCAATTTTATGTCTCATTGGTGTCTAATTTTTATTCATAATATTTTGCCATACTGAAAAACAACATTGACCTCTGCTCATAGTAGACTTTTGGAACATCCATGGTTTTATATGCAGTGTGAAATTATGCATAGTTGCTCTTCCCTATATTGTCTATTTTGTCAAAGAAGACATTTGTATGCTGCTCTGGCTATAATGTCAGTATTCTTTCATATTACCATTCCACTACAATACAAGCATTTTCATCAGTTTGCAGTTGGCAACAGCATTATTAGTTAATGTATCCCCTTTTGGTATACCTACTGCTCTAACAATCTTTATTAAAAGTCTGGCCATACTTATTCATCCCTTGTTATCAAGAATTCATATCTATTTATGCCTGCAAAATCTGTGTAAGACAAACAAAAGTTGTTTTGTGAAACTAAGATCATTCTCTTGACCTTATAGTTCCTAGGACATTTGGTCAACTCTTTAATATTCTTTTTCTATCCTGTTCATCAAGGAGGCCCTTCAATTTTGTCTCTGTAATGGCTTATTTTCCATAGGATTGCATTGTTGCCTTTTTTCACCAAAGGATTTACCATTGTTTTTCTGCTAAGATTAGTTATAACTTATTAGGTTATATATGAAGTTATTCCTTCCATAGCAGCACAGCTGGATTTTCAATAATTATTGGGAGTTTTTGGGTTTTCTATGTATCTGTTTTACTCTATCATCATACGTTCATTATTCCCCTTTGGTCAGAAGTATGAAAAAGGAATTTCTGGATATTGGAGATCAGGGATGACCATAGAGGACAGGGTGGTCAATGACAACTACAGTCTCATGTTGTAAACTCTACCTCAGTAGTACTGCTTGCATGAAAGAGTGCTGCTTGCAGCTGGTGTTACAATGGGACAATATTGCTGTCATCATTTTGATGAAGGTATCAGATCCAATGGATACCACTGCACAATCCCACCTTCCTTGTTTAGCGAGATTTTTCTATGCATGAATCTGATGTGTTGTATTTCAAAATGCCCTATTATTTGGTCAGGTGAACTTTAATAGCTCCTAGAAAGTTTGAATTGACTTTAGTCCTTGGAATATTTTGAATTTAAGGGTATTCTTTCCTTCTGTAGTGTGGCCATATTGAGGAATCTATGAACTTTTACTTCTTTTTAAAGCTTATAATATCTTCTTCTGAGCTATGCAACAGAATTGGGCAAGGATGAGAACTTCAGTCCGAGTTACGGACATCCTGTGTTGAAATACTTGCTTTAAATTATCCTAAGTCATGCTTCATATTTGTTCTTCCCCAAGGATGTAATTTTAAGGGAAGTTCTGATGGTACAATGTAGTACATTTTAAAACAAATTGAATTTTTCCTATATGTCCCAGGGTAAATCACAAATTCTTCCATTCTGTATTATTTGAGGAAATGTTCACCAGAAGCATCAGCCAGTTTTGTACTCCAATGCTGTTTAGGGCCACAAAGAGGTACAGATCATTTCTGGAAAATAAACATAACAGCTGTCTTTCTGAAGAGCCAGAAGTGTCGGTAAGCAAAATTACTATTACTAAAGAAAAAGGACTCTCTTGTAATTCTCACTTGTCCTGATTACAAAATAGGATTTCAAAAATTTACAGATATCCTTGGGGTGTCATGTTTAAAAGGAAACTGCCCTTCCAGTTCCTGAAGCCCATCTTTTAAATTTCTTTCTTCCAGATACAGAGTATTTTTTTTCTGTTTCACAATGGACAGATCTATTAATGTGAAAATGTTCAAAAAAGGTAAAATAAGGAGGAACATATTATTTAGGTTGTATGATTTTAACATTACTTAACAGCATAGTAAGTCAAAACTAAAATAGTATGTTTAAGACCCAAGAGTAGCAATTACAGATTGGTCTGCGTTCCTTTTGGAATTCCAAACCACACTTAAGAACATTATGAAATACATTGTGTCTTACTCTTCTGTTCTGAACAGGACAGAGTGGAAACATAATTTCACGCTGCATATAATCCATTTGTATGAAAGAAACTTGAAAATTATTTAGTTACAGATTCTCTGACCAGACTTGCAAAATAGCATACATTATGTTAATAGGCAACTATTTGAAAATGAACTTGAATATTAAACACAGGAAGTCTGAGTTCTAACATGACAGTAGGCATTAATAGACTGTCAAGAAAATAGGTTTGCTTTAAGAGTTTTAGTTCTCTTACTTAATTACTTACTAAATTACCATCACCTCTTTTCCCTTTTTAAGCTACTTTCTCAATTATTATCAGCCAAAAGTGCAGTTCAGTTAAAGTACAATGTTTGGATTTAACACTACTTAGTAACCCAGAAGTCAATGAGATTAAATAGGCTTATAGCTACTGTAGAAAAAAATGTGCATTGTCTGAATAATGAACACAAAGAAATGTAAAAAGTTAATCTATATACTACTAATATTTTTGTCTGTTTCATCTGGGGAAAAAATGGAAGACATAAGACAACATTTATCAAACTGAGGTAACTCAAATGGGCTAACTTCAGGATGTCAGGATCCATAACTCCCATTTGAATGAAATTTGGGGATGTTGTGGCCCCTTTAGCACCACTACACTACTGCTGCTTCAGTGCTTCTGCTGCAGTCATCTGAAGTCACATGATCCTCGTTTTCCATGCTTTCTGATAGCTTCCCAGAATTCAGTGGGGAATCTGGTAGGAACTGTAAAGTTGATAAGGATTATCAACACTCCTTGCAGTCTTTCCAGTAGCAAAGACTACTTTGCTTATGAGAAGCTTGCAGTGGGAAAGTCAATAGGGAAGCCAGCAGGGAAAATTGCAAGTTACTTGGGCAAGGTGCCCAACTCACATACCCTCCCTTGTCCCTCTGCGCTCACACTATTGCTGTCCATTTATGCAACTACTTGCTCCCAACCCATTCACAGTAGCCATTTACCTGCCTGCTGTCTTTGGATTTGCAAGTTTGTACCAGTTTTGTGATCCTAATTTAAGGAAATGGGAAAGACGTGAGAGGAGGGAGGGAGGAAGGATTTCTGATGCTCCCTGCCAACTTCCCTCAAAGAAACTTGGAAGCAAAGGAAGGAAATTGATAGGAAGTTGGAAATTGCTCCTCTCCCGCTGATTTTTTTTGTTGTTGCCTATCTGTGGTAATTCTACTTCCCTGTTTAAATGAGATAATATCATAAATATAACAGTTATGGATACATACTATAGTAACATTTTTTCAGTAGCTTAACAGAACAGGTGGGTAAAACGGAATCTTAAGTAACCACGATGAAGGTAAAAAAAGTTGTGTAATTATGTATTTCTTTGGTTTAAATTTTCTGTTGTTGATCCTTCTGCAAAACTTCCCCACAATATCAGCAAAAGAATATTTAACCATGTTTAAATTATCCCTTGTCTGTGATTTTTCTAGTCCTTGTATAATGATTGCCTTGTACAGTTGACCATTCATAGTTACAGCAGTGATGAAAAAATAACTTTGTAATAAACTTTTGCACTTACAATGTTTGCAGATCTGGAAAGCAAAAGAAAGCTGAAGTAGGTTCATAAGACTGTCATGGTAGGTATACAATCATAAATATCATCATTGAACTAAGGAGCTCTAGGAAAGAAGCTAAAGAGTGTATTCATGTGATAATCTCATCCATCTTTCCAAGCCATGGAAGACAATTGAAGGGAAATAATACAGCAACTGAATTATTATATACATGCTACCAATACGAATTGATTGGAACAAAATATGTTGAATTTGATAATATTTTGTTTTGATGGGGAAAACTAGATAAGGAATGCTTTAAATGAAAGTTTCAGAAAAATGGCCAGTGATGGATCTCAATATGCTTGGTTTCTATTGTGAGCAGAACTTTTATTCTAGATTTGTTGTATTTTAACTTTGGTTTAGGGTTTTTGAGTCTTGACTCTATATCAGTGGTGTCAAACTTGTGATGACACATTGTCGTCATGTGAGTATTGCAACTTCTTCCACCTTCGCTGGGCATAGGCATGGCTAGTTTGTGACACATCTGGCCTGCAGGTCATGAATTTGACATCCCTGCTCTACATGAACAAAGCAATTGATAGCACTTTGAACTGGGCTACAAGATTGACATAAATGATGGGTTATCTTACCAACAATGCAGCTACTGCATTCTGGACTAAACAAAGTTTCCAGATTATCCCCCCAAAGTGCCAATGTAGTGTCTAGTGCAGTAGTTGTGTCATATGGTGACCTGGTTGCAGGTTACTATTGAAGTTGAACAAGAGCTACCCAACTCATTGTGAGAATAAGGTATGGAAACTTATTGGTCCATGCCACCACAGCAACTTCTCTGAATTAACTGAGCTGTCACATTGGTTGGAATGTGAGTGCTACATAAATTCACATCCAGATATGTATTGGGTGTATTTCATGAAAAAAGGAGCTATAGCATAAGCCACAGCAAAAAAGAAGAGTGAGCACACAAATATTGGCAATACACATTTCCTTTTAAACTATCAACACTGGCAAAAAAGATATTTGGAGCATTCCTTTCCAATTTGATGAATATATTTATTAGATTTATATCTTTATTTAAGATCAAGATAGTGCACTATCCTGTGAAATCAATTAGACTAAGAATGATTGACCCAATGGTCAACCATTGAGCTTTCATGACTAAGGGAGATTTGATCTTGGAATTTGTCATTTCTAGTCCCATGTTCTCATACGTTCAACTATCCCCTGTGTGAATCATGGAAAAGAGGCAAAATGACTGGGATGGTTGGATTGTGGCCTGATTGATAAGTTAGGACAGGGGTGTCAAACTCACATTGTCACGGCATTGTCTTGTGACATATCGGGACTCCCCCCCTTCGCTAAACTGGATAGGGATGGGGCTAGCATGTGACACATCTGGCCCACAGGCTGCGAGTTTGATACCCCTGAGTTAGGATCGTAACTTCAATTGCTGTGATGGCACAGTGGTTAGAATGCAGTACTACAGGCTAACTCACTGCTCTTTCCAGGAGTTTGATTCTGAGTGGCTTAAGGTTGACTCAGCTTGCTATCCTTCCAAAGTCAGTAAAATGAGGACCCAGATTGTTGGAGGCAATATGCTGACTCTGTATACCACTTAGAGAGGGGTGTAAAGCACTATGAAGCAGTATATAAGTCTAGCTGCTATTGCTTGTAGCTGTATAGTTGCAAATCTAGAAAGTAGAATTGTTTTAAGTGCTCCCAGACCCCATTCCAATTAGATCAGTACCTTTATGTTTACAATATATATATTTTAAATATATATATTTAAAAATCTATCTTGAAGTGATGTATTGATGGTAGAGTGACATCTTGGAAAAAGGCAATAAGGCAAAAAGGCAATAAGGTTTGAAATGCTGCTTGCTGACTGAAGATACCTCATACACAGCTGCTTTGAATGGCACTCTGAGAGTGGGAAAGCATCTATGAGTGCTACTATTGCCTCTATCTATTAAATCAATTGTAGCAAAAGTTTGGATTCAAATAGGTTAGGGATACCATTGGCTGCAGTGCGCATCACTCTTCCACACAGAATTGATTCTATGCTTGGAATGCTTTGTTGCTTAGCTGCCTGAAAATACTCCTTTGCTTCCAAGCAGGCCAGAGACAGTTTCCATGAAGTTAAGATATCATTGAAATAACCAGAGATGGCCCTGGGTGCAAATACAGTGAGCAGATTCTTTGCAGTATGGATAAGTCTGGTCTTGAGTGAAGTTTTTTGTGGTTGGGATTGGTTTTTGCAATGGCATTTATTGTATGAATGAATATGCGTTTGCTGGACTCATTTTTGCATACAACTCTACAAAATCTTGGGGCCACAGAGACGTCACTGTATTTGCACCCAGGGCCATCTCTGGTCTTCCTATGGCAAAAATAGCAGGAAAAGCTGAACAGACATACTCAGTATCTTATTTTATACTGTTGTTGTTTATAGTGAAAGCAGCTTAATGACAAAAGCTTCAAAACTCAGGAGTTTGCAAGCACACAAACATCTACATATAATCTTTGATTGGCCTGTTAGAAAGTTATCAATTTATATTTCCATCTCCTCCTATTTTCTCTACAAAACAACTCTGTGAGGGAAGTTGGACTGAAGACAATGATTGGCCCAAGGTCACCTAACTGGCTTTCATGGCTAAGGCAGGACTAGAAGTCATAGTCTCCTGCTATCTAGTCTGGTGCCTTAGCCAAACTAGATCAAGTTAATGGAAAATGCCATGTTTTCCCATTCATAAAACTCAAAGTAATTTTTCCAAAATTGCCGCTAAATTTAATGCATAGCAGATTAATAGATAACAGTAAACATGGAGTGTTTTCTCCTCTGTCCCTCTTCCTTCTTTCCCAAAGCATATTTCTGTTGAAAGAGCAGAACATTACAGTAGACCGGATGTTTTAGGTCATTTATTTTGTTTTTGCTCTGGGTCATTTTACAAAAGCACGTCTGCTCTTTAGTGTTCAAATGAGAACCATTCTTACTCCCCAGATATTACCCAGAAGCACTGAGAGGACTGTAATGATTAATACCATCACAGTCCAGCCACAAACCTTTCTGGCGCAGATAATGCCAGCCAGCAAGCACGCTTGACACTTTTAATGTATAATTAAGTAGAAAAAGTCAGCACTCAGTATGCAAATTTTTCAAAATGATAAATGATGCCATCCAACAGTAGGGATTGATTTGGTGTAAATGAAACTAATTAAGGAAATGTCAAACATAATTAATAAAACAGGTTTAAGCTGCAAAACATTGTCAATTGAATGAATGAGGAGGCATTGGCTCCCATTGTTTCTGCTTTATTTAGGGCTTGTGTTTAGCTTGTACTCCGTTCCTAAATGCACTCTTTCTACCTCACACCCTCCACAACCAATTCCCAGAGAGGGGGGAAATAAATTTGCTTGTCTCTCCACTGACTGCAGAAATTAATTGTAGAAATCTTGTCCCATCCAAGTGTTACATTCACTCACAGGACATTAACATAACTAATTTGAAAGAGCCCAAATGACTGCATAATAGAGCACTGTCAGTATGGCTGACAGTCTTTGGTCATACCAAATTAGCTTGGTTTTCTAATTGAAATTTTTCCCCCCTCAGACATGCTCACACACGCACACACACCCTTCGACATTTCCTCATTTTTCCTATCCTTCCACTATTCATTTTTGATAAGAACAAAGGTTTTATAATTTACAAAAAAGTGCTTGACCTATAATTATTAGGAGGAAATTAGGGGAGCTGGGAAAGTCAGATTTCGTTCTGGTAATGATGCTGGAGACCTGGCCTCCTCAGGGAACTGGAAGAATAATGGAATCTTCTATTTTTACGGACGACCTGTGCACTGGTGCTGACTCTCACTGTGAATCCACTTTACCTTTTAGATCACTTGCTTAACACTAAAAGTGCCAACAGAATCACAGGCCATTATTCCAAATGTCATTCTGTGCCAAAGCCATTTCCAATGCCCTTCCCTTCAAATGAATGAATCAAGGAACATCTGCCAGTTCGGTTATCTCGTCCTTGTAAATCTTCTGTAGGAAGAGTTTAACATAACTTAATTTGTACTCACTTTGAGTAAAAGAGGTTACTAAGAACTCTTCAGAAATACAGAGATGGGATCTTAGCTCTTTAAATGAAAGGGATTTGTGCCTTCATGCTGTTAAATATGGGAATTAATATCCCCCTCCCTCCCGGTAATGAAGGCTTTTTCTGTTCCTGTTCATCCAGCAGAAACTGTGCCCTTTTCTTCATGATGGAATCTTTGCTTCCAGCAGAGCTTTTTAAGTCAAGAAGTCTATGCCCAGGGTGGAACATATTGGGGTAAATTTTTATTATCGTTCATTGTTGCATTGCAGGAAATGTTCTTAATAAAGCAGTTCAATGCTGTTATAGCAAATGTTTTGCATTCAGGAAACAACAGAGGACCAATAAGCAAATAAATCAAAATCCAGAACTGATTCTGATAATGAGTTATGAACAGAGATTGTTACAGAAATTCATTATCAAAATTGAAAGTTGCAAAACACCTGGATGTTTATGGAATATTCCCATGACAATCTAGCTAGTGCACTTAATAAATTAAAAGGGAATTGTGAGGACTGATCGTATAGAACTCTAATATTAAAACACACAAGAGAACCAGCCAAACATTAATTGAAAAGCTGCTTGTCATGCTGTGATAATGCAAAGGTGGTGTAGTAGATTTGAAATATTTTCAGCTGAAGCACTCTTTAAATATCTGGTGTCATGCTCCTTTGTTATTATAACAACAAATGTTTTAGATTAGTCTTTTGATCATATACAAAACTATAAAATCAATACAGAGAAAACAATAGGACATATTCATAATAAATGCTCAGCTTTACAGTTAACCCCAATTTATTCTAGGTAGTCTATCTTCTTTGAAATGGCTTTTGATATAAAATTTGCAGTTTTTAGCAATATGAAGGTTTGTTTCCTGGAAGAAGTACAGTTTTTCTTGGCTGTGTCAATATAGACCAGATTTATCCATACTGCAAAAAATCCATTCCCATGAACTCTGTGCAGAACTCAAAAACCATCTAGACAATGGAGAAAAGGATCTGTACATTGACTACCATGCTGATTGCATCAAAAAAAGTCACACAACCCACAACTCCGCATCCAACCCCACCCCATCCAATCCAACATCACTCAAAACTAGGCACACATGCCCCTAACTACCTCTATTCCAACCACAACTGGCCTTAAATGCAAGCTACTCAATGCAAGAAGTCTTGTAAATAAAATACCTGAATTTCTCCTCTTACTAAATACGGCTAAATTCAACATTATATTTGTTTGTGAAACATGGCTCAACGCATCTCTCCCTGACTCCATTACCACAGTAATAGACTATCATGTTTACCTATCAGATCGTGAAATCCGTAGAGGAGGTGGTGTTGCTATCTTCTATAAATAGTCCCTACATCTAAAAAACATCCAAGTTACCCAGGAGCTTGCTATTCCTGAGACCATCGTCTGTGAACTGTCCTTAAATATCACATTTCGGTTCTTACTATGTTACAGAGCCCCTGATTATGACGAACATGTAAACAAGCTAAATACACTACTAACGGGCAGCATTCTGCCCACACTCTTTTATCTTTCTTGGTGACTTCAATTTACTTCATATTAACTGGACCCTTAACGAATGTACAACTGAACCCACACATGCAACCTTCTACAACGCAGTAACAAATCTGGGACTAGAACATCTAGTAACCAATAATACTAGACTTAACAACTGCCTTGATCTCATCTTCTGCAATAGTTTGAATTCAATTTATGGAATACAAATTAAAGAACCCTTTTCCAACAGTGACCACAACATGATAGACTTTTGTCTCAATATACATCCACACAAAAATTATCACAATGACGGAATTCCCAATTATAACTTCAAAAAAGTCAACTATGATCTTATAAACAAAGATCTCTCCTCCCTTGATTGGCAATCTCTATTCACTGGATGCAATACTGTAGAAGACCATTACAACATATTTTTACTTGAAGTCAAAAGAGTCATCAAACTATATGTACCAATAACAACTCCCAAAACCAGAAAAAACAAATTACTCATAACAATAAGGAAGCTTCAATCCAAAAAGAAATCACTTTGGCGGAAAAACAAATCTGGTCACGTTGCCAACTTCAAAAGCCGATACAAAAATGTATGCCACCAGATAAAAACTGAATGTACCAATTATCACATTAAACAAGAAGAAAATCTTCTACGCACCAATTCCACCCGTGCTTTCTACAATTTTGTGAACAACAAACTAAAAGACTCAAGGTCCATCCCATCCCTGAAAGGACCTAATAGTAAAGTCTGCAATGACAACACTATTAAAGCCAACCTCTTTAACACATTCTTTGGCTCAGTATTTGTAAACAGCAATGGATCATGCCCAGTTTTTCGTAGTCGAACCACAGAAAACTACAATGATCTAATACATATTGATTTTACAGAAGACAATGTTGGAAAAGCACTACGCAATCTAAAACCATCTCTATCTATTGGACTAGACGGAATATGTGCTTACTTCTTTAAAAAGCTACCCACTGCCGTAGTCGAACCTCTAAGCATAATCTTTGAAAAATCTTTCAGGACCAGCTCCTTGCCAAAACTATGGTCACAAGCCACGGTCATCCCCATCTTCAAAAAGGGAGATCTCAACATAGTTAAAAATTACAGACCAATCTCCTTATGCTGTGCCACCTGTAAACTCATGGAATCAATTATTAACCAATCCATTATCCTCCACTTGGAGACAAACAACCTACTCTCCAATAAACAATTTGGTTTCAGGAAAAAACTATTCTGTAATCTGCAACTCTTACACTGCAAAAACATATGGACTACACAACTCGATCAGGGCAAAGCAATAGACGCAATCTACACAGACTTCTGTAAAGCCTTTGATTCAGTGGTACAAGACAAACTACTCCTAAAACTAAAATCTTATGATATCTCTGGACACCTGCATAACTGGATAGAAGCATTCCTGTCAAACAGAAAACAAATGGTCAAAATTGGGAACGTCCTATCAAATTCTGTACCTGTCGACAGTGGTGTCCCCCAAGGAAGTGTTCTAGGGCCAACTCTTTTCATACTCTACATAAATGACCTCTGTGATCATATCAAGAGCAACTGCGTTCTTTTCGCTGATGATGTAAAGCTATTCAACACCACAGACAATACTGCTACTCTTCAAAAAGACCTTGACTATGTATCACAATGGTCAAACAAATGGAAACTTCAAATCTCAAGAAATAAATGCTCTGTCTTACATACTGGCAAAAAATAAATAAATCAGAAAATAAAATACAGGCTGAATAGTCAAGACCTTGTTGATGATCCAAACTCTGTCAAGGATCTTGGAGTACTCATCTCTAATGATCTAAGTTCTAGAGCCCACTGTAACTGCATAGCCAAAAAGGTGTTAAGAGTTTTTTGACCTAATCTTACGTAGCTTTTTCTCTGGTAATATTACACTACTAACTAGAGCATACGATACATTTGCTAGACCAATACTCGAATACAGCTCATCAGTCTGGAACCCACATTACATATCTGATATTAGCACAGTTGAGAAAGTCCAGAAATATTTCACAAGAAGAGTTCTCCACTCCTCTACTTGTTGCAGAATACCTTATGCCACCAGACTTGAAATTCCTGACCTCGAAAACCTAGAACTACGCGACCTTCGGTCTGATCCAAGTATAGTATATAAAATTATATATTGCAATGTCTAACCTATCAATGAATATTCAGCTTCAACCATAACAACACAAGAGCAAACAATAGATACAAACTCAAGGTTAATCACACCAAACTTGATTGCAGGAAATACGACTTCAGCAACAGAGTGGTCAATGTCTGGAATACTCTACCTGACTCTGTGGTTTCTTCCCCAAGCCCCAAAAACTTTAACCTAAGACTGTCGACTATTGACCTCACCCCTTTCCTGAGAGATCTGTAGGGGACACGCGTAAGCGCACCAATATGCCTACCGTCCCTGTTCTATTGTTTCTTTTATTTTTTTATTTTTCTTATATGTATCCATGTATTAGTAACTATGTTTTTACTTATACCTATTATCTTGTAAGCAATTGAAAAACCAAATAAATAAAAATAAATAAATAAAAATGAGTTCATGATATAAAGTTCATGATATCTAGTGACAATTTTGTTTCAATTACATGAGTTTGGTTTTCCAAATGTGTTTGAATCTTGATATATACATCAAGATTCTTGATATATTCATTACATCAAAATCAAATCCAATTCAAATTTCATCAATAATTTGAATTGTATCTGACTTTATTCAAATAGGCCATTTAATTACCTTGCTAATCAGAATATTTTCCAATGTTTTCTTGAAACTAAAGTTATAACACCACTTTTCTTAATAAATCTATTCTGAATTAATAACTATTTAATGAAGGCTCATAGAACAATCAGTTTAGGAAACCCTGTAACAGTGATAGTTCCTTGGGTCCTTCTTGTGAATTTTTTTAACATAATGTTACAAGAAATAAAATGTGATAAAAATAGATAAATGATTTTGAGTTGAAAGAAAAGTATGGATTGCAGAAGTGGATGGAAAACAAGTAAGTCAACAAACTAGATTTGGATATTAACTACATAGATAAAATTTGTATGTAGCAGGTCACAGGTAACAATCCTTTAAAATAGCAACCAGAAATGAGAACTGGCATGTTCGACTCAGCAATTTAACAGATCAATGAAGCAACAATTGAGATGAAATGTGATGGGATGTTGATGAAGTAGGACTGGAAAAGGTTAAAAGCTCAGATCTTTATCAGAAGCCCCCTGATTTATGCCTATAACTATCATCTATGGAGTGTTCTCTTCTTTCCCAGTCCCCATGCATTACTTGGCCTGAGAATAGCAGACAAGTGAATTGATGTATAATGCTTAATGAAATACAATTAATAAAGGTATTAATTTCTGTGTACCTCTTGAACATGTAATTATTGTGTAAGATTCTGCACTCTTATATCTCTTTGAAAGTCTGTGCCTATATCCACTAATAAATCCTCTTACCATTGGCTCTATATGCACCACTTTTTCTGCCACCTAAATCCAGGTGAGTTATGTAGATTGCAAGGGAGACAAACCAGACCTGGAACTTAGTAGGAAGTTTTAAAGAGAAAAAGGACAAATGGAGAAATTTGGAACAATAGGGATATTTGTTCTTTTCCATTTCTTTTCTCCAGACAATTAATCATTATTTTGTTCCTTATCTTTTCTGCAATCCGGAATTTTCTTTTTGCCATGCCTGCTTATTGTGGAGTAAGATTTTTACCTATATAATTGATCCTTATGAGAAAAGTTGAAATAGACTTTTTCACTTGTTAAAATATTTGAGAATAGAAAACACTAGAATTAGATTTTGAGTCTGTATATTGTAGAATTCTTGGGAAAATGTCTTCTTAAGAAAGAGTCATGTGTGTTTGCTTAGTTTAGGAGATTCATTTTAATAGGTTTCACTCAACAAGCAAAGATGACAACTAGAAATCATGAAGTTGTCCTCATTCCTAAAATGTTATGGCATTTAAAAAATAATAATTCTGCTTTAACTCTAAGTCCCTGAAAATAGGATTTATACTTTCAACCTTATTCCATTCCAGAGATGTTACTTTTAGATGTGATGGTGCTTCTTAGTACTTCCAAACATATTCCAAGAATTCACTTTGCAAGCAGGAAGGCATTGCATTTTACTCCTAAAACTTTAATAGAAAAAAATAATTTTCATAGCTGTTCACTAAGCATAGAAACTCATAGTTTATTCCCTCTCTTGAGAGTGACTTCTTCACTTTTTTCCCATTGACTCTATCCTGTCTTCCCCTCCTTTTCATTTTACCTTTGATGAAAAAAAAAATCTTTCTATACTGATTAATGAAAAATTCTTACAAATTTCCACCCAGTAGAAGAAATGCAACTGCTACTCCTGTCCTGGAAATTTTTCTACTTGTGTTTCAAGATTTTTTCAGAGATAGCACATAGAAATGTATCCAGCAACTACAAGTTTATTCATTGCTTTAAGATGCAATTCATCTAGTCTTGGGATCTGAACTCATTCAAAATAAATGGGTATAACATGATTAAACTAAGACTAAATCTTCTGAAGACAAGCCATTCCACTGGTTCTCACTGTCAGGAAATTTCTTCTTAGTTCTAGGTTGCTTTGCTTCTTGATTAGTTTCTATCAATTGCTTCTTGTCCTGCCTTTGGATGCTTTAGAAAATAGGTTAACCCCTTTTCTTTATGGCAGCCCCTGAGATATTGGAACACTGCTGTCATGTCACTCCTAGTCCTTCTTTTCTTTAGACTATACATACCCAATTCCTGCAACCGTTCTTCATATGTTTTAGCCTCCAACCCGCAAATCAACTTTGTTGCTCTTCTCTGCACTGTTTCCAGAGTCAAAACATATATTTTTTTAGATATTGTGGCAACCAAAACTAGATGTAGTATTCCAAGTATGGCCTTGCTAAAGTGGTACTAACACTTCATGTGATTTTGATTCTGCAGCCTAGGATTGCATTGCCTTTTTTGGTGGCTGCAGCACACTATTGTCTCATATTTAAGTGACTTACAATAGGACACCAAGATCCTCTCACAGTTATTGCTATTGAGCCAGGTTACACCTATTTTATATCTGTGCATTTGGTAAAATTTTATTTTTCTTACCATTGAATTTCATTTTGTTAGATAGGGCCCAATGTTTAAGTCTGTTGAGATCCTTCTGTATTTTGAGTCTGTATTCTCAGGTGTTAGATATTCCTGCCAGCTTGGTGTCATCTGGAAACAAGAAGGGAGAGAAGGAAGGGACAAAGAATAAAGACAGTCTTAATATTAACAAAGAATGATCAATCAATTTTTTATGTGAAAACATATGGGACTGTTTTCTAAGTTGCTGGGAATATCTCCCATCAAGCCGAATTGGGTGCAAGAATCTTGTTCATGTAACTGAAATTCATTGCATAATTTATTCCAATGGAATGTTAAATATGTCACAATAAAGTAGGGATGAAATCCATCACTGAATCATATTAGATACAGACCCCAAAATCTTATACAGAAACTGCATAAGCAGTGTAAGGAAATAAAGGTTGAAAAATGTTTCTTTCCATCAACAGTAACAAAAAAATAATAATCACCTTTGACAAATAAGTTTTAGTCAAGTTTTTTCCCCATAATTTAGGTTTAGCTGTTACTCAACCAGTGTTTCCAAGCTTTTGCCCTTAAAAAAAAATCAGATGATATTGTTTAGGCATCAACAGGAATACTAGGAGATATTCCAATGAAATTTCTCAATTATTTTCCTGGATTTTACTGTGGTTGAACATTGTAATAAATCCCCCAACCCTCCAAACCGACTGATCCTGACCACCTTAATTTCCACAAAAAATAATTTGATTTCATGAGGAAAAAACAAAAGTGGCTTTTAAAGATCTCAGAAATCAATGGATTATAAGTGCCTTATAAATGAGTATGGTGTTTCCCTTAGAGCAGGGGTGTCAAACACAAGGCCCGCGGGCCAACCGCCCGCCAGACCTCGCCTGATGGCCCGCGGTGCCGCCGCCAGCCTTGCAGCCTCCCCTTTTTCAATGAATTTACTCCGTGCCTGCACGGAGTAAATTCATTTTAAAATGGCTCAAGTTAAAAAAAAAATTTACTTACCTTCCGGGACCTGGCCCGACTTCTTCCTGCCCCGCACTGCTCCCTGGGTGTCGGACGTGACGTCATCACGTGACGTCCGCCCGACATCTCCAGGGATCAGAGGAGCGCGGACGCCGCGGAGAGGAGCAAGAAGAAAGAAGTAAAAGAAAGAAAGAAGTAAAAGGTAAGTAAAGTAAATGGAGGGGCAGATGGCTGGGCACTATAAAAGGGGGCAGTCCAACAGCAGCCTGAAAGCGAAGTTCCAGGATGCGACAGTCGACGACTTTACCGCCTCCTCCCCTGCTTTGATGCCACAGCTCCGACTTCAAGCTGCACGTGTTCTGTCCATGTTTGGGAGCACTTATCTATGTGAACAGATGTTTTCAGTCATGAATCTGAACAAGACCAAGCTCAGATCACGCATCACTGATGATAACCTCCATGCTGTTTTGCGGATTGCTACAGCACAAGACCTAACGCCAAACATCGATGGACTGACCTTAGGAAAACGATGTCAGCCATCTAGTCAGTAAAGTTAAAAAAAAGGTAATGCCTTGTGTTTTCCATATGTTTAATAAACAGTGTTTGGCAATATTTGTATGTTTAAAAAAAAATTAATGTTTGTTACCAAAAACATTTTTCAATACATTGTACAATAATTGTACATTTGAATATCTACTTGTCATTATTCTGACTATGTTTCTGCTTTCAGAGCTAGTTATTACTTACATTATTACAAAAAACAGTAATAATTGAATGCAGTGACATTAATTTATGATAATAAAGAGTGGACACATAGACCTACAGATACAACCGCCCTTTGATGGGGACCAAACTGCTGATGCGGCCCCGATGAATTTGAGTTTGACACCCTCGCCTTAGAGTGTTCTGTTGTTAATTCAACAGCATGAGCATAATTGGAAAATAAACTTAATAACTAGTCATTATACCATATTGTTGTGAAAAATATTTCATTATCTAACCAGACATCAACAGAAAAAAAAATAGGTTCCTTCACTGAAAAAACAATGGCCATTGAATCTCTCCTGCAAGAGAAGATGCCAACATCTATTCAGCAAATGTTTGTTATCACTTCTGTATGCACAATCCGTTGGTTATAGTGTCATGATTTGATTGGTACCATAAAATATGTATATTGATATAGTAATAAGTAGAAAAAAGACTTCAAAGTGTCTCTTAAGCTTATTAATAATATAATGTCTTCAGTTATATTCATTATGAGATAGATATAAGATAACTTTTCTTACGTCAAATTGGGGATATTACATGCTTTGAAAGAAATGAAGTGTATACAAATAGGAAATCTCCAAAAGTTTCTATAGAGGATCACTTTATTAATTTCTCAAGATGAAAATATTCACATTGTAGTCTTAACAAAAGAAAATGGAGTTTATAGCTTTCAGGTCATTGCAATACCATTTGAGTTCTCCTTCACAATTTACTCAGAAACAAATAAACTACACATAAACTACTCACTTTTGCCACTTTTTCTAAGGTGTAAATTGATTCCAAATTAGTAAGTAAATTTGTAATGTTAACAATAAAGGTCTATTTATATTTCCAAAGTTTAGTGTAGAACCAGCATCATTAATAATTGATCATTTTTTCCATTTAAATCAGTTTTAATATCTACAAATGCTTTATATATTATATAGTTAGTTTTATGCAAGTGAATGATTTCTGTAAGGAAAACAGAATCAAGAAGTTGCCCTGAATTGGGGCCATTCAGTTGTGTTTTAGCATATTCTCAAGATAATATCAATGCATTTTTTTCAGTTTTACATTTCATATTCAGAATGCTTAAAAGAGATAAAAATTTCCTATATCTCAAACAGCATTTGTATGCCATAAAAGCAAGCAGTATTAAGCACTGTAAAATGCCCCATGCATTCTCTTTCTCCTTTGATCCTAGGATTCAGATTAATGAAACAAGTCCTTTCCCATCCTACATGCTAACTTTTTTATTTCAACATCATCATGTGAATAAAATCCTTCTAAGTACTCTTGACAATACTGCCTCATTTATTCTTTCAGTAACTACTTCTTAGAAGAAATCTGAAGACAAAGGTAGTCAGAATGGGAAACATAGTAGGAAAGTTTATGACGTATAAAATGAATTCATCAAAAGAATTTTGGTTTAAAATGCCAAGGGTAAAAAGTCAAATATATATTGCACATATTAATATTTATTACATTCAGCTGAAATTCATCTCCTCTGAAAAGCAAAGATAAATCCTGTTAGATATTTTATAAAATACAATATAAAATAAAAATGTAAAAAAGAAAGAAAACAAAAGACAATACTTTTCTGCCAACTTGTTTAAACCAGCTCCATGCCTAAATGCTTTATAGAAACTAGTACTTTATGTGGTTCTTTGGAAACCATAACAAGGAAGAAAAGTTATTCGTCAAAAGTAATTTAATTTTAATTTTCTAACTAGAACAACAGAGAGAGAGAGAGAGAGAGAGAGAGAGAGAGAGAGAGAGAGAGAGGAGAAATGCTGCTTTTATTTTAAGGAAACATGCAAGAAAAGATTCAGGTATAGTTAGATATGATTTCAATACTGATGGTGGTTCTTAGAAACATAGTGCTTTATTGCAATGCTTGGCATCTTATCACTAAAGAATTAAGAAAAATAAAAAGAGTAACATCCCAAAACACACAATTAATTAGAAAAACATAATAATCCTGCATCTATCAAATCATGGTGTAGCATTAGCATGTACCACCAAGGCAACATTGATCCACCAAAGGTCATTTGCAATAATTCAATCTTTAAAATGTTTTGGGAGGCTCTCCAGGGCAGATAGGCAACCTTCCATCCTGAATTGAACTCTAAAGGAATGGGTCCCAACAGAGGTGGTATTCAGCAAGTTCTTTTTTTTTTTTTAATATAAATTTTATTTGGGCTTTCACAAAAACATAATACAAATAAAACATCTTTTTTTGAGAATAGCATGATCCCGGGTTATCACTTCTTCATACAGACACAAACTCAATTTCATATTCATCTTTCTGTTCTATTCCATATCTTATTACTGTTTCAATATTTTCTCCATATTTTTTCACCTCCCTTGGTTTTCTCAACTTTATTTTCAATTATCTATCTAAATTCAATTTTATATCTTTTTCTAAGTTTCAATGTCTTTCGAATCATTATATTTATACTTTTGTCTGTCCTGTTTCAATTTCATATTATCTTTTCTCATTGAACAAATTTTCCCCTGTAGTTACTAATTGGAGTATGACACCTTTATATCTTTTAATTTTATCCATTCAACTCTTATTTAAGCTTCAATTTATGCCTTTAAAATTGTAACATTCAATATGGTACATAACTTCTAATCGAATTCTGCTTGGTACATTCTTAAAATACACACTATGTTCTTAAAAAAATTATATATATATATGACAATAGTAAATAAAACACTCATTCCATTCCAATTCAATTCTATCATTAATATTAGTTAGAATCTTAACATCTTTAACATTTCTGTTCAATTGAATATCATACTTCCTTGTGAACTCTTATAAACTTTCCATAATTAATTCTTTTTTTCAAATCATTAATAATAATTAAAATGTTCCCATCCTTTCCTAATTTCATTCTCATTCACTTTATTTCATTTATTTATTAACAAACATTCCATGCATTACAATAAGTATTTTATCCATCATTTTAATCATACATTGTTTCATATTTTCTAAAATTATTTCTATTTCTAATATAACAATATCTTATGTACCTTTGCAGAATCCCTTTTTCAATTAAATTTTCACCCATTATCTCTAAATAGGCTTATACTTTCAATCCTTATACCTTTTCCTTGTTTCTCTATATCTTGTTTCTGTCTTTTATAACTTCTTTTCCTTTCCTTCTTCCCCTAATTCGCTCTTCTGTGAGCCTCTCTTCTGTTGTTTCCTAATATTGTAATTATTTTTCAAATTATTCTTTTTTTGGTTGCTTTTTCAAATCTTAAACTTTTCATTCTTTTTCCCCCCTTTCCTTTTTTCCCCCACATAAAATTACTTGATCATTAAAGATGGCTTCTTCTTTGTCCCAACCTTCTCATTCTACAAGCATTTCTTGTTGTTTCTCATAGTTCCAGATCTCCATTTCTAAAAATTGAAATACGAAGCCAAAAGAACCTATCCCTTCTTGTGCATCTTCTTTCTGTTTTTCAAGTTCCATTTTCAGTTCTTTTAAAGTGATGCCATTTTAAACACTTTTAAACAACCACCTGATTGATTTTTGTCATTTAAATCCAATAGCCAAAAATCCAAAAATCACCAAGTAATCCAAATAATCCAAAGTTGTTTCTTCTTGCTTCTTTTTTCTACTTTCTCTTCCTGGGGTTCTATTATTTTGTTACAAAGTTTCAGTTAAAATGTATCTTTTAGGAATCTTGTTAAAGTTTCACTGTCGGTTCCTTTTAGTTCCAGGCAGTCTCCTCCATTTTTCCAGATTCCGCCCTTTTATTCTTTTTCTCTCCTTTCCTGCTTTTAAAGGTTTTTGAGTAGCCAAAAGTCTTTGTTATCCCTTTGACATTTTATTTTCAGCTTAAATGCCTATTGATGTCAAAGTGGATTTTTGTCAATTTCTTACTTAAATCTCTTAGCTGTCAGTATAAGGAAGGGAAGGGGGAAAAAAAGCCAAATGCTTTCCCTTCCCTCTCCCCTTCGCTGCTTCAAAGTCTTCTTTGGGAACAATGTTATTTTTTATAGTTCAAATTCCACGGTACCTTACATTGTTGCTTTTTCAGTTGAACCCAGTCAACCAAAACTTTCTCTTCTTATCTTCGTCTTGCACATTCTTTTCCGGTCAAGTGCTTCTTTGAGGTGGTCATTTCTGACCACCGCTGCAACTGCCTTCGGGAAAGGGAGTAATGGCCAGCTGAGGAGGAGAGATGTGGCTCTCCTCGACCCTGCTGGCAGTCTCCCCGCTCTTCACCACCTTAGCCCCGAATCCAGCCAGCTCGGGGCGCTCCAGCAGTGAGCACAGATCGAAACCTTGCACGATCGCGGATTTTGGTCCGTCACCGAAGAAGCTCCAGATCTCAGTATTCAGCAAGTTCTGACCAGTTCTGGAGAACTGGTAGTGGAATTTTTGAGTAGTTCAGAGAACTACTCCAAATACCACCTCTGTCTGGCCCTGCCGCATCTATTCTCTGCCTCCTGAGTCCCAGTTGATTGGCTGAGTCTTCTTTTGTTGACCTGCACAGGAGAATGGAGCTGGAAAGCAGGTTAGTGGGTGGGGAGGGAGTGGGATTTTGCAGTAACTTTCCCCTGCCACGGCCACCAAGCCACACCCACAGAACCAGTAATAAAAAAATTTGAATCCCACTACTGGTTCCCAATCTCTTCTATGCCCACCCCTCTGGGAAATGTTTGATTAACATTTGCACCCCTAACAAAAATAATTGTAACTCCTGGCTCATCACTAAGGGACATAAGTCCCTCTTTCTTACACTCCCTGAAATTCCATCTCACATTCCCTGGAAGTACTGGCACTCTAGGTTGATAATCCCTGCCTTAGAGCTTTATTAAGTCTGGCTGGTACAAAATTTCCTTATTCCTTCTGTTAAATATAGACCCAGTAAATCATAGCTTGCTAGTGCAAATTTAATACAATAAATTTATTAATTGTGCATCTGGACCAACACAGAGAGAGATGGAGGAAGAGTCTGACTCTTGATGACTTTATAGGCAAGTGCTTTACATGCTACCTTGTCAAGCACAGCTTCTTTCACTTGTTGGTGAAAGAAGCTTGATCTGTGTATCAGTTTTGTTATTATGAAGACAGATCTTCTTTCCTTGTCACTTCTTGTTTCACTAAGAATACATAAATAGAAAATTTAATTTAGTTAACTTCATAATTCTCTTCCTTCTCTAAAGACATACAGTATGCATTCTGTGGAAGACTTGCACTACAACTTGATATAGAAATCTTTCCATATATTACCATTATTATTATTGCTCATATTATTTAGTAAAGTTATTAAATCTTCATCATAAGGTACAGATTATTCAATAAACCATTAATTAAGATATATACACAGTAAATTGAATTCAAAAGAGTGAAAATAAGATGCCTCTTTTTAACAAAGAACAAAATTTTGTTTTCCTCTTTTTATTGAAAGGTATTGTAGGTAATTTATTTTTAAATCATTCTTTAACACTATTAGCTAGCAAATAATTTAATGTTTTCCCAAGCAGAATGACTTTTATATTTTGTTCAAAACAATAATTAGCTTTTGCAAATTGATATAAAAGATCCTTTTGATCCCAGGAAAGATCAGAACCATTACAAATAAATTATCTTTGAGAAATATATGTCCATTATGTTTTCTTTTATAGTGCTTTCAGTTATAATGCATTTATAGTTATTTATAAAATTATAAGTGATAATTTTACACACAGGAGAAATACGATTATTTGTTACTGTATAATTTTTTAACAAAGTCAAATCTTACTTATTTATGGTCATCTGGCATATAGTTCCATTAACTATAAGCTCCAAATTTCAACAGGAAATTGAACTTATTTTAATTAATTATTAATATTTTGTTACAAGTATATTGTACTTGTAACTATATATAAATATTTTACTTCTCACTAAGCAACTATAATTGCTCCATGAAAATAAGATTGAGACATCATGAACTAATAAAAGCAATATTAGAAATCTTGGCTCAGCAGGCATATGAAATTAGGTTCAATAAAATCAATACCTCTTTTACACAAATTTGAAATATTTTGAAAAAGGGAATTACTGAATTCTGCTTTGCTAGATTTTGCAGAATGCTCAATGTTTCTCAAGGGCTTTTTAAAAAATATTTGCCAAATTCTATCTGTTTTTATAATGCTTGGCTTCAGATAAGCATCTCATGGATGGAAATACTGTTTACCCACTTCTGCCCTTCTCTATACTACTTGCCAACAAAATAAAAAAACTATTAGCCTAATAATAAACATTTTTTCATAGGTGTGTAATCAGTGCAAAATAAATGAAATAACATGTTCTAGGACCATTTGCTATAATAAACAACTAAGAAAAATCAAAATACTAATTTCTGAAATATAATTAATTAGGAAAAAACTAACCCTGCGTTTATTAAACTGTGATGGGCCATTAGCACTTATCACCAAGGCAATAATGATCCGCTAAAGACCATCTTCAATAATTCATCTTTAAAAGTTTTTGAAAGGCTATCCAGCCTAGATAGGTAACCTGCCCTTCTGATTCAGACTCATATTTTCCCTAAAGCTTCATTAAGGCTGGTTAATACCAAATTTTCATATTGCTTCTGTTAAATATTCAGTATTAACTTGGTAGTAGTCATTTAACACAGTTAATAAGTGGAACCCATTTAATTTAGTCAACTTCACAATTCTCTTCTTCTCTAAAGAGATATCTGTGAAGGATATTCACATTCAACAAGATGCAGAAATCTTTCTATATATCACTAGTCTCTAAGTTAAAGGAGAAATTTACATGGAATCTCTTTCATAGATTAATGTACCTCAGGTTAATATACATCTCTCATTTCTTTGAATCTCTTCCTTAACTTGAATTCATGGAATTGTTGAATGGAAGAAGAAAATTCAGTGGCTTAGGTTCTGGCTATTCTGAATCTATCAATGCTTACAGAATTGCACTGAGAATTTTTCCCTTTGATTAGATTGATATGAAAGTTTTCTATGTTTGAAATCTATCCTACATGATCTCATTTAAAAAAATGACATGTAGGTGAGATTATGTGAGCATAAGCCAGACAACTATTTCCAGAAAATAGTAAGAGAATTATCAGATATTGAGAAATTCTAGATATTATAGTGCTTTTTCTTTATGCTGTGACTTCACATTGTTGTAAACAGATAATATTAATAGGAAGATCAGGCTGGAAAATAAGATCAGCATGCTAAGATCAAATGTGAACAAACTCAAACAAATTGAAAAAAGAAGCTGAAGAACAAGAAGACTAAGGAATACCTGATCAAGAAATATAACTTAGAAAAAAGAAGCATAGGAAATACCAAACCAGTAAAGAACAAGTGTAGCCAAGAATATCAGCAGATACAAATTGAATTGCAGAATTGCAGAATTTATAGGCAGAATCTCCAATGTTGTGTTGAATCAGAAACGTTTCCACCAAATACATCAATGGAGACTTTGCAGTGAACCTGACAAATACCTCACAAAAATAACAATGCAGTTCTGGGTGCAGCTATGGGACAACTAAAAGAAATGCAACAAGAATGCAGCTTGATAAAGAAGTTGCACAAGAATAAAAAAGAAGCTGAAATGAAAGAACATGTAATAAGAGCAGAAATGGAGAAGAAAAAAGCAAAGAAGAACAAGAACTGGTCAGCATCAGGTGAAGATAACTTCATGGTTTCATGGTTGAAACATCTTCATGGTTGAAACATCTGACTGGTCTACACCTTCTCATTGATAAGCAGTTTAAAACATACTTCAGACAGATAAAATTGAATATTGGTTAGCATTTGACAAAACTTATCTGAAAGATCTAGCAAAATTGTCAGCACTAGGCAACTATATATCAATTGCCTACTTACCAACAATTTTGAAATTGCTAACTAATGTGATACAGTCCAACAGCATCTGGCTGAAAACAAGATCTTTCCACCTGAGCAGAAGGGAAACTGCCTAAACAGCAGAACAGAAGATCAGATCAGTCCTAATTGACAAGATGTTTTTTGGAAAAAACATAAGAGAAAGATGACCAACTTAAATACAGCTTGGACTGATTACAAGAAAGCTGTTGACTCTCTGTCACATGACTGATTAATAGAAATAATAGGCGTTACTAGAAACATCAGATGCATTGTGCAAAGATTAGTGGCAAAATGGAAGACAAGCTACAAATTCTTGGACATCCTTCAAGGTGATAACATCAAGCACTCTGAAGTTAAGAAAAAGGTTAAAGTCAAGAAGAAGGTGAATACATCATGAGAGTGAAGAGGATCTTTAAATCCAAACTGATTAAGGCAATGCACAGTTGGGCAATTCCAGTCATTATACTCACAATTAAAATAGTGGACTAGATTCATACAGTACTAAAAGCCTTGGATAGAAAAACAAGAAAAATATTGACAATGAATCATGGCCATGTCTACCTTGAAACATTTATTTATAATGTGAACTTTTTTGTTGCATGTATCATTCCAATGCAAATTCTTTATCTTTTGTAATTACTTTTTTCTTATGACTTGGATGCAGGTTCTTGAAAGTTTATGGATAGGGTTCTTTTTTTAAAAAAATAACTGTCTTGAAGATAAAAATCCTCCTAAAATATTTAACTTCTGAGGAGCTAACTAAAGACCTGCTAAGTTTGATATTAAAGGGAATACAGATATATTTTCAAATTCAAAATATATTTCAGTATCACTACCAGTAGAGTGGGCTTGCTTTTCATCAACCATGTGGAAAGTCTTTGTCTGGGCTATCTGACTTTATATTGGTGATGGTGATTTCCATGTTTGTGCTTTGATAAAAAATAGTTTGCATTGTGATAACTGTATTATAGAATGAAGCACTCTGACATATTTATTTCATACTTACCATGATTATTTTTATGTGTGTGCTTATGTTTTGAATGGGCAAATATTCAGTCATCTTTAGTCTGAAGTGGTATAGTTTCAGTGTGCATGTATCATGTTTTTGAATTTTAGATT
This sequence comes from Notechis scutatus, assembly GCF_049901735.1. Lineage (NCBI taxonomy): Eukaryota > Metazoa > Chordata > Lepidosauria > Squamata > Elapidae > Notechis > Notechis scutatus. The sequence continues at coordinate 227,301,446 of NC_142010.1, read as the reverse complement.
TCATGCATCCTATTTCAAACTAGAGTGTAATTTTAAGACAACACTTCCCCCCACAAATTTGCATTTATCTAAATAAAGGAATGTCTGAGGATCTTTGTGTTTAATGTATTCTTTCTGTCTAACAGACTTTTCTCTTTTTGCAACATTCATCGCCCCCCTTCTGCATATTTCTGTTCCACTTTCACTGAATTATATACTGTTGGAAACAGTACTTCCCTTAATATAAATGCATGTTTGTGCATACTTTCCCCGAGTATGAACATTGTTCTATGCATTTTTTATTAGGAAATGCATGACAAAGTTCTATGAAGTGTGAATACAACAGGATATCTGCTTTTTGGTTCACTGAAGTGCAAATTAACTGGAATCTCATTAAAATACAAATTGAACAAATATCTCCTCCATCCCTAGTTGTGATACATAACTTTATTAACTATTGAAAGATCTAGAGCACATATAATGTATCTAAGGGCATGCAATTTTAGGCATTTTTCCCTATTAACTACATTTCTCCTTAAGTGATCCTACAGATGCATTTCACCCCATTGCCTATATCCAATGAAGATAGGCTGAGAGGGTCCCTTGGTGACTCCATACAATTCCTCTATATTAGCATTCCACTTTGTAGAAACTAAATAAACCAAAAATGTCACCTCAATTATCTTGAGTTGATAGGGAATGTGAGGCAAAGTGGTACAGAGTCCCTTTGTACCCCATGCTTCATCAGGATTTTTAGTAATCCATTTAATCCATTACCTCTGTGATTACCTTTGCTACTTGCCAACAAAATAAAAAGACAACTTGCCTAATAGATGTGCCATTGTTAAAAATAAAGGAAATGCCAGTCCTAGGATTATTTGCCAAAATTCCCTATTTGGCCTCTAAATTGGCAATCAACTAATCTATTGTAATGAGTAGTTAGAAGAGTAGCAGAGGAGAAAGAAAATGAATAGGCTGTAAGTCCTCTATACAAACCAGAGGTGGTATTCAGCAGGTTCTGATCAGTTCTGGAGAACTGGTAGCGGAAATTTTGAGTAGTTTGGAGAACTGGCAAATACCACCTCTGACTGGCCCCATCCCCATCTATTCTCTGCCTCCTGAGTCCCAGCTGATTGGCTGCATATTCTTTTGTTGCCCTGCATAGGAAAACAGTGCTGGAAAGCAGGTTAGTGGGAAGGGAATGGAATTTTACAATAACCTTCCCCCAGGAGTGGGGAGAGAATGGAGATTTTACAGTATCCTTCCCCTGCCATGCCCACCAAGCCATGCCATGCCCACAGAACTGGTAGTAAATTTTTTTGAATCCCACCACTGATAAAAACCTTATAAAGTGTCTGCTGTATGTGTCTATGCCTGACAAAAGGACAAAGTACATTTGTATCTCCTCCTGAAGAATAAAGGTCCACATTTGCTCCTAAACAATCTTTGTAAATGCAGCAGTTTTCTTTGTGCTCTGTCCCTACAATCTCTGTACACCATGGTCTTCCACATACACTCTTTCCTTGTCTCTCTCTCTCTCTCTTTCTGTCTTTCATACACATACAATACCAGGGATACAAAGAAAAATAAAATATTAAAGCATATTCAGTTTTATACTCTAACAACTGCCTCAAATACTTTTTTCACAACTTTGAAATGCCCTAACCTCAGTTGCTTAAACTCATGCAGCAAGTGCTTCCATAATTTATTTTTGCCTAAGATTTCTATTAATAAGACTGGGACCTCTGGTGTTTTTTTTGAATAACATTAATCTTATTGTCAGAATATAATATTTTGATTCTCTGGCCTCCTGACTCTTTTGCATAAAAGAACTTGGCACTTGATCCTTAGGCTGTAGTTGATCAGTGAAATCATAACCTAGAAAGCTTACTCTCTGAGTTTCACCACTGTGGTGAATCAGTGTCAAAATTTCAGTACAGACTGAGGTAGAAGGCCCTTCAAAAGGGCAAAACAAAAATTTACTACAAATGGAAATTGGGCTACTAATTTTTTGTTCACCCTCATAAAACTGCTACCATACAGGAAGCCACAGAGATCATAGAAAGATTTGGAAGGTCAGGAGCAAAATATTATATAAATAAATCTAAGGATATAAAAGGGTGAAGAAAAGAATGTAGGAATAAAATGAAGTGTTTGCCTTCTGACATGGCTATCTGTCTGCAAGGACAAAAATGAGACAATGAATCCAAGTCTCCAGGGCCAGATGGATTATATTGCAAGGTTACTGGAGGTGATAGTGGAGGTGAACATAGCCTGCTCCTGAAAATCTTTGAGAATTCAGGAAGGACTGGTTACATCTGAGAAGGCTGAAGGAGATTAACTGACATCTTCTTCTTAAATATGGGGAAGATGAAGTATGCAGGGCAATAATCAAAGTATTATTAAGCAGTATACTATTGCAAACAAATTGGACTAGACTTATCTTATCTCTTTCTTTGATTGAGTTATTAATTTAGTAGATCAGGGGAATGACTCAGATAGTATACCCAGACAACCTTCAGCAGTGTGCCATGATATTTTCCTTAATAAAGGTGAAATATAAGTTAGATCAGTGTTTCTCAAAATGCTGGGTAGAGGACTTCTAAGAGTTGAAGTAGTACATCTTTTAGTTGCTGTGTTTAAAGTGAGGGAGTCCTGGATTGGCAGTAGTACATGTGAATGGACTCTGGTATTCTTATAAGCTAAAGAAGAGTCAACATAGAGTCCAGCATCTAAAAAGGCAAATGATATTTTTGAATGCATTAATAGAGTCCAGATTGCAGAAAGTCATTATTGTACTTTGCTTTGCCTTGATCTGACACAGTTTGGATTACTGTATCCTTTTTGGAGTATCACAGTACAGGAAAGACACCTGAACAAAAATGTCATATTTGCAAAATGGGAGGAATAAGAATTTCTCATAAGCATTGCCCTTCAGTAGCCCTATATCTAATCCAGTGTCAGTTTTATTGTAATGTCTTTTCCTACTTTAAAAACCATAAATGTTACAATACTGGGATTCTGGGAAGGATTGTCAGCCCAAGGAAATCCAAACAGGGAGCACAAACCATGATTACTGATATGTTCTTTATTGTAAGTTACAGTGACAGAATCTTGCAGATCTGAAAACATTTCTCCCTCCTTCATTTTACATTCCAAAAAGCTAGGGGTGGTCCTTTCTGTGATGCTTCCTATGACTCTTTTCCTTTCATGGGCTGACATACCTTTTGCACCATGGCTCTATGGCTCTTCCTCCTGTTTCCCAAGGTCATTCCTATATACCATCACATAAACAATCTTTCCAGATAAATTGAATGGGAAGGCTCCATTGCAGACAGGTAGATTGTAAAGAGGATTTCTGAAAATGTGGAAGAACCAGAACTTTCAGAGCATACAAGGTCCTTGTTCAAAAGTAACTTTATCCAATTAAGAGAGGGGCTACAACACAGGAGAACAACTGAAAGTTCTTTGAATAGTTTTAACTGGACTCAGTCAAATGGCCCAAAATTCAACAACGGTTCCATTAAATGATATAGATTTGGATGGAGAATAAATTAGCCTATTTCATCCAACTTAAAGAAAATAATTTGGTTTTCTAAACTCAATTAGAGGGAAGATTTCAGTATTTTTCTCTCACATTCAAGGCTTCTGTGTAGAAGGACTCACTGGAATGATGATATAAGATTTGTGTGTCTGTGTGCATGTGTAGTAGCAGTCCACCATATATACTCTTACTTAAAATGATGTAGCATATGCAAAAGGCCACTTCGCTTCTCTAAGAAATAAGCCTCAATAATGAAGCTTGATGAAAAATGACCCTTAAACTTGAGGCACCAATGCTAAGGTTCTCCTTATGTAATGCTGTTTCTCCAGAGTCATTCTCCAGAGTGTAGATGTCAAAAATGTCTCCATATGCAAGATCCAAACTGCTAAATAAATTAGCAATTTATTCTTCTTACTTCATTTGGCTTCTGCTGCATTGCCATTGGTTTTGCTCTTTGGCTTTGCCCCTTATCTTTGTGCCTTTGCGGCACTTCTCACTGCAGGGCTAATTTAGAGGAAATGCAAGATAATTGACAATTTGGACACCCCGAGGAATGAGATAATGACCATGGCCTTCGTGGGAGATTTGAGTGGATATAAGCGCTAAGGATATAATGATAGAAGATGGTGGGGCTGCTGTAATGATATCTCCGACTCTTGTGCTGTTTTTGTCTTACCAGAGAAGCTTTAACTTTCAGAGCACTGAAGGCTCTATTAAAATGGGGGAAACTCTCGTTATGTAGTCAGGAGTTTAATGGAATCATCATCATCCCTCTTTATATCTGAATTTGCTGGATTAGTACAAGTACAGAGAAGGCTCAGCATTTTCAGCAAGAATGCCTTTTGCAATTCTCTGGAAAGTGAAAGCATATGCTATTAGTGAATTCCTTTATTGTCTAGGGGTGTCGACTGAGATTATATCTCTGCGCTGTGACGAAAGAACATTTCATTTCTAATGAAAATGGTATTGTGAACATGATTTGAACAATTTGCGTAATAGGTTATAGCGAAGGGCTCCAAGAAAGATATACCTGGACTCTTATTCTAAGAGTGGTAGAATGCCAGTTCCCATGCAGATGATAAATCCTGCATGCTTACTCCATATGATGACTGGAGGATATGTGGTTTGCATCTCCACTGCAACACTGATGAGACCATGAGCTCCAGTTCTAAAATAAGAAATGGGTGAACACCAGAGGTGGTATTCAGCAGGTTCTGACCAGCTCTGGAGAACTGGCAGCGGAAATTTTGAGTAGTTCTGAGAATTGGCAAATACCACATCTGACTGAGACTTACAGTATCCTTCCCCTCCATGCCCACCAAGCCACGCCCACAGAACCTGTAGTAAACAAATTTGAATCCCACCACTGGCAAACACTTTGGAACGACAGAATAAGGGATAGAAAAGAAAATCATTCTTCCTTGAAAGACATTCTGAGGTTGTGATACTACACCTGGAAATGCCTTTTCTCTCTTGTACTCACTTGCCATCTGTGTTGGCAGAAAAATAAAGAAGAGATTCAGTTGTGGCTGATATGTAAATTCAGATGTTGAACCATGCAGCTACATATGGTTGTCATTTTAGCTAGCAATCTTCAGTGAATATTTCTGGTTAGATTATATTAAAAGGTTTATCCAATCCAATTTATTCTTTATACCTTTTCAGATGTGACATATTGGTTAAGGTGTGAGATTAGAGCCATGCAACTTAGGCTTCAAATCTTCACTTTACCATGTAGCTAAGTAGACCTTCAGTTAGTCACTGTCAAACAAAATCTACCTCACAGTGATATTCTTGGGATAAAAATATTACTTTTGTGCAAAAGCTTTGAGGGAATGAATTTTTGAACGAATTTATTTCTAGTGAGTTCATAACAGAAAACTTTCTCATTTCAGCTGTTCTCCAATATATGGACAATACAAGGGACAAAACAAAGGTGATTGATTTAATGGTATCTGGGAGAAATTAGCCTATTTTATATGTTTCTTATGTAGAAGAGGGGAAAGGGCCTGAACAGTTTTACTTAGTCTGAACCCCTAATTGGAATCATAAGGAGATTACTCATGTTTTGAGACTATTTGAGGGGGATTTGCTTGCCAATTGCTTACCAAAATGGTGGAATAAGCCTAGTATTAACATACCATGTAAAATCAATCAGTAATAGTTGAAAAGTGTAGTTGTAGAAGGAAGCTTTTGCTATTAATAGGTTTAGTTTTAATAAAATCTGCACTTTATAACTTTATGCTCTGAAGTATATAATTTTGGTACAGACAGATTTGGATTCAATATGTCTAAGAATACTTTAAAAAAGCATTAAGCAATTAAATTGCTTTCAAATAATTACCAGTTTTAGAAATCTACTGGACTATGAAAGCCACTTCATTCAGAGAGAGTTATTTACAGGTAAATAGATCTGTGTACATGTTTTAACCCAGCAGACTACACTCAGATTTAGGGTACTGTTGGAACTGTTAAAAATATTTTAGTCAAGATGTGTCAAGAACACAATGTGTCTGAGAAAGAAACAAGAGGCGAAGGTATGCTAGCAAGACATTTATTTTGGGCAGTCTTCAAGGTAATCTTTTCAGAGCTGTCCAATTGTTTAGTGTTTACTATCTCTATTTGTAACTATGCTGAAATCCCAGAAGCAGCCTGGACCTTTCAAGTATATCCTAATTCACAAAGCTATGAATCCTGCTCTAGTTTCCTGCACTGGATATCTGTAGCTCATTGCGTACTTTCCTCTCTGTTCACGGAAAACATAAAGCTAGGATTTATAATCCTTTATTTTCCATTTCCTTACTTGCTTCTCCACCCACAGTCTATACCATGACAAGTCACTAATCATTACAGTTTCATTTTGTCCTGCTTTTTCAGTAAAACACAATTTCCTGGGATAGTTCTAGCACCATTTATTGTTTCTCAAGTTATTTATTTATGGACTTTATAAACTGTCTCAAAGACCATGTTCAACAGCAACAATGCCAAAGCCAATACAGCAATGTAGTAAAAAATTTTTTTTTTAAAAAAACCTCACTTTTATACTACCACAAATAAAAACAACATTCATACTGAAATCTATAAATCCTGCAAGCCTTCTGAAACGTCCACTTTTTATAAGCTTCTAGCCTTGGAGTGGCCCTGTTGGTCCAAGTGAGGAAACTGCCACCTTTTTGTTTTCCCCCTAGGTAGGTGGAGACCTTCAATAGGCATTCACTGTTCATTCAGACTGGTGCAGAGGTGGGATGCTACCAGTTCTGCCCGGTTCTGCCAAGCTGGTAGTGCTGAAGATCAGCTGAGACCAAACTGGTTCTCTCAGACAATCTGCTGTTGGGCCCACCCACCCGCCTGAGCTCCCATACTGACCTTTATGTCCTGCTTTTGAAGTGCAGCTGCTTTGCTGGCATAGCAGAGTGCCACACATCAGTTGTGGGAGACACAGGGAGCGTGCAGGATTGCAGGAGATAAGTAGGAAAGCTTCTGTGAATGCGCAAAGTGCACATTTGGTGTGTGCGCGCACACAAAGTATGTTTACATGCGCAAAGTGCACCCCCAAGCCATGCCCACTGAACTGGTGGTAAACCACTTTGAAACCCACCACTGGACTGGTGGGAAAAGTTCGTCTGTAATAGGTGGACCCATAAATTCCTGAGATGAAGCCATAAAAGGATATATAGATGATAACCAACACTTTTAACTGCATCCAGGAACCCACCTGTAAACAGGACTGCTCTTAGACTACCCACTAAGGAAAAATTTGTATCAGCTCAAATTTCTGGGATTTCAGTTTATGGGGAATCTGGGACTTGGAAACTTTTATCCTAGAACATTTGAGCTACATTTCTTCACTGAGTATTGAAGAGTTGGCAGACGTATCTAAAGATTCATGTCCCAAGCTGGTATGGTAACACAGTAGAAGGTTAAAAACTCTACTATCTGGAAAAATTCTTCCCAGCCTATTCCCAGACTGGCATTATAAGAGAAATAATAGGCTTTCATATCCTTCCTGAAAATAATTCATTAATTCTTTATCGCTCTTTGATGAAAAGTATAGTAAGAGATGGCAGGGTGAGGAGTGGGGTGTGGACAGAGGGAAAGGAGGGATATGGGAAGTAGCACAGCTGTAGCACAATTTAATTGACAATGACTATTTGGAGCATGTTCAAATTGCTATGAAATATTCTTGGATCTGAGGCTGCCCATGTGTCTCTTCAGCCATATTTGAATGGCTGCCAGTAAAAAGTGTTATTGCTATTGTTAAGGTTAGATCTGCAAGGCATTTCTGGCAGAAGAGACAATGATATATTCTTAGAGCATGTGGAATAAAAGGGTAGAATTTTTAGGACAGCATCAAATTGGTTAGAAATGTAATTATCTTTGTCAGCAGACTCTTGTGCTATACTGACTATGCAGCTTATCAGGAACCATTACTATAAAATATGTTTTCCCTCAGGGATCTATTCTTACCCTTTTATTTGTGTATATATACACTTTCTTGGCAGCATTATTAATAGATCAGTGCTTTATTACCATGTCGCTGCAGATAATATTCAGTCTTAGTAACTGGTTTTTATAGATCCAAACAAAGCAGTCCTTTACTTGACACCTTGCTTTATTAAAACTGAGTGGGATGGCAGCTAATTTTTAGATGAACATTGGAAAGGCTGATCTAGTTCATCTGAATGTAAAATGCTTTCTTGATATTAACTCTTTTAGTGGTTTCCTAATGGTTTAATCTTTTTCCTTGTGCGAAGATTGGCAGGTAGATAGATGCATAGATACAGAGATAGAAAAAATAATTATCTGCAACTAAGAAAATATAGTAATGGCAGAATGATTTCCAACTTTTTACTATGAATTTTTTAAATACTTCCTTCATGGCTGTTTGTTTATCATATTTGTATAGCCATCCTGGAAAGTGGCTCTGAGGGCTGTGCACTTAATTAAAAAATAAATAAATGCAAAAAACAGGTACAATTTAAAAATTACTATAAAAAAGACACACAAAATAGGAAAGGATGATACTAACTACAATAAGGGAGCCATCACAGAACCTGTCTCATCCTTTCGACTCTCAGGCTTGATGACATAGCAGATCTCGAGAGACTTACAGAATGTTGAGATGGATCTCACTTCAGGGGGGAAAAGATTCTACCAGGTGGGCACTGCAACAGAGAAGGTCCACCTTCTGGGGATGCTAGATGTAATTCTCTGGCAGACAGATCCTGCAGCATGTCTTCTCTGCCAGTTCTGATGGGGCAGGCAGATATAATCAGAGAAAGGCAGCTCTCAGATAATCTGGTCCCATGCCATAAAAGGCTTTAAAATTTAATACCAGCAGCTTGAATTGGACCCAGAAGCAGACTGGCAACCAATGTAGCTTGCAAAACAGAGCTATAATGTGTACTGCTCTACGGGCATATGTAACTGCCTGCACTACTGCATTTTATATTAGCTGAAATTTCTATATACACTTCAATGGCACCTCATGTAGAATGTATTACAGAAGTCCAAATGGGAGGAGGGGATTAGGGCATGAGTAATGGTGAGCACACCCCAACTGGGAATGGGTGCAACTGGAAGCTGTGCAAAGATCCTTTTAGTCACAACTGCCACTTGAGTAGAAGTTGTGAGTCCAGGAAAATATCTAGATTGTGCACAAAATCTGTCTGGGGGAGTTCTGCCCCAATCAACACCAAAGATAGCGTTCTCCTAAAACAGGAAGCTCCACCAAATCCAGAGCCACTCAGTCTTGCCAAGGTTCAGCTGAAGCTTATTGTTTCCCATTACAGCCTCCAGGCACTGAGATAAGACATTCACAGAATCACTTAATCACCAAGGGGCAGATATAATTTGGGATCATCAGTGTACTGACGATACCTCACAACATGGCAATGGATGAGCTCACTCAGCAGCCTCATGTAGATGTTAAATAGAATAAAGAGTAATGAATCCAGTGGCATTCCACACAGCAAGGGTTGAGGGTAGGATCTCTCATCCCCAATTACCATCAATAGTATTGGTGACAGACAAAGAGATGAACCAGCTCAACATTGTGCCATTGATCTCCAATCCTTTGAGCCAATCCAGAAAGATACCATGGTTGCTAGTATCCAAAAATGCAAAGAGATCAAGTAGGACAAGGATGAATGAGCAATGCATAATATGGGTTGTTGCAAGAGATCATTTAAGGCCCAACCAATGCTGTTTCTGTCCTATATCCAGGTGTGAATCCTGACTGAAAATGATCCACATAATTTGCTTTATCTGAGATTCTCTAAAGCTGATGCACATACCCCTTCTCAATCACCTTCCCCAAAAAGGAAATATTAGATACTGGATAGACATTGTCCAGTATGCAATGTGTCAGGGCTCTAGTAGTTACCCCCATTTAAATCATGAGTCTCTAGCCAGATTTTCAAAACTTAAAGAAGATTTATTAGGAGTAGACATGGGTGTAGCCAACTCTGAAACACATCATTCATTATTACCCTTGACCCTGGTTTTCCCCCACCCCCTGGGTGTATCATGATTCATATTCATCAATCATACTCTCCAGTTAGAATTTTGCATGGCAGAAACTTCGGTCGCCTGGAAACTATCTATGAAAACATTTATGGAATGTAGCTTCGGTTTTGCAAGCTGCTACACTACTCCCCTCTCTCTTTCTGTTGGCAACCCTAAAAGATCAGAGAAATATTTTATGAGTTGGCACAACATTCTGTTATAGCTTTTTGAGGATACCTTATGCCACCAGGCTTGAAATTTTGGGCCTAGACAACTTAGAACTATGCTGCCTATGGTCTGACCTAAGCTTAGTGCACAAAATTGTCTACTACAATGTCCTACCTGTCAATGACTACAGCAGCTTCAACCACAATAGCACATGGGCAAACAATAGATACAAACTCAAAGTAAGCCACTCCAAACTTAATTGCAGAAAAGATGACTTCACTGACAGAGTGGTCAATGCCTGGAACTCACTACCTGACTCTGTTGTTACATCCTCAAACCCCCAAAACTTTAATCTTAAACTGTCTACCGTGGACCTCACTCCATTCCTAAGAGGTCTGTAAGGGGGCATGCATAAGCACACCAGTGTGCCTACTCTCCCTGTCCTACTGTTCTCATGTTCCTATTTATTCGTACTCATTTATTATATATATATACTTATACTTGTTTATATATTATGTTTATATGTTATGTTCATACTTATACTTGTTTTCTCATACATGCTTGACAAACTAAATAAAAAATAAAATAAATAAAATATAGTGAACCTATATTTTCTTAAGAAGCAAAAGAACAACTCTCTCATTCAAGGAAGCGTTAACCATTAGTACAACTCACTCACATGATTTCCCCTGGGCTCCTTTAACCAATCTGAAAGACCCTTCTGCAGGTCCAAAATTCTCAGATAACAAAGCAAAACTCCACTTTACATATCTCTCCTAGATGTGCAATAAAGCCAGCATCCAGTTAAGAATGAATCTGTCCAGTAGATGCTGAGAAAATTCTTCTGTATACCCCTTAGAAAAGTTCTCTTAGCCCTTCTTACCCTGGTAATTTTTAACTGAAATCTTTCTCTCATCTCCCTCCCTTCCTCTCTTTCTCTCTCATCCCTCAGTTTTCCATGATAATTCCATTGGCCATATTTGTAAAAATACAAAACAGTTTGCCTCAAATTCTCAAGGTTGTTTTTTTTGTTCCTCTGATCATGCTGTCTTGCTTGGAAGACTAAGAGTCTAAAAGCATTTGGTTGATCTGGAAAAGGGGTAGGCAACTGATACAAAGTGTTCTGTATGCATATTCTAGGAGAGTTCTCAGGATGTGGTCAAAAAAGTCAAAATTGGCAGCCATAATGGTGTGATTGAAGCTTTTTTTTTTATGGGATGCTAAATTTCAAAGAACCGTGTTGATTCAATAAAGCATCAGACGAATAATTCTATCAAAGCAGATTTACAAATGAAACAGAAGTAATACTCAAAGTAATTAATCAAACCAAATGTTCTTTTTTAAGAATTCAAAAAAATCTACAACATTGTGAAATATAGTACAGTATATTAGTATATAGTATATTACCTCTACCTACAACCTTTCATCTAATGACATTCAAAGTTAAAACAGCACTGAAAAAAATGACTTATGATCATTTTTCACACTTACAACCACTGCAGCATTCCCATGGTCACGTGATCAAAATTCAGATGTTTGCAAATTGGCATGTATTTATGATGGTTGCAGTGACCTGGGGTCGTGTGATTATCTTTTGCAATCTTCTGACAAAGTCAGTGGGGAAGCCAGATTCACTTTACAACCGTGTTACTAACTTAACAACTACAATAATTCACTTAATAACTGTGGCAAGAAAGGTTGTAAAATGGGGCAAAACTCACTTGACAACTGTCTAACTTAGCAACAGAAATGTTGGGCTCTGTTGTTGTAAGTTGAGATGTAGTACTCTACTGGCATTTTGACATGACTAACAATGGAGGTATCAATAAGCCCCCTCACTCTCAACTTACCACCAAAGTAAGCATGAAATCAATATGTTGATCTGGAATTTCACTTAAAGACCATAATATTTTTAAATCTGGAACTAAACTGTGCTTCAACCATATTTCTCTATAATGATGGTTAATGTCTAGCCTTGCAGTTCTATGCATATCTATCCAGAACTAAGTCCTACTATGCAATTTTACTCGTAGGTAATTGTGCAATCCTTTACATATCCCCACAGAAAGGTTCAGTAACTAGATAAGCAGATGTAGAATTATATTTTTTTGATTCTGATGTCTTCTGTTAATAATTAGGTGGAATGCACATCAGACATACACACAAAATCGGATTATATGGAACAAGGGAGTGAAGTGATCTAATAAATATAACATTTTTGTAATCTGTATGTGGTGAGTTAAATATTTCTGAACAACTCTACATTATGCATTCTATTTGTTTGTCAAGTTTTTGTTTTGTCAGCCAAAAATACACAGTTCCTTTATCATCTTAGTGCGCTGCAAAGGTTTTGATGGACAAGAAATTTTATTTTAAATGGACCGGAAAGGTCATTAGTAAATAACCAGGCTGACATCTTTACAAAAGAAATGTTACACCAAGTGTATACACTAGTGGTATGTGTAATGATACTTATGATTCTTAATGTCCCAAAGACCCAATTCTTTAAAAACTTTCTTGCTCAGATTGATCAGGTGTAGTTACAGCACTTTTGTTGTTTGGTGACTGCGGGATTATGTCTATATTCAGCAAGGCTGTAATTTGTGATCTAGTTATCTCACCTGGTATTTGCAGGTTTTTAATATCCACATCAAAAGGTATTTCACTTTCTGCACATCTCTGGTTTATTTTATATGTAGTGCAAATCTCAGAATGCTCTCTTTAATAACTTGAAATTTTAATAAGGACCTAAGGAACAGTTGAAATGTGAGTGAACTTATATTTAAATGAGGGCTTTGAGAGCCTGGAGAGTCTAACTTGGTGAACTCTAATTAAATCCCACAAGACCACCAGGTCTGCCTCCTTTGCTCTTGATAGTAAAAGTGAGGTCTTCAAAAAGAGTCCCCTGGCAGTATACAAGTAGGAGGGAAAAAAAATCCTTCAACTCTGCACTGTAATATTTTTAAAGGAAGAATTCCAGAAGGATTTTCAGAGAAAGGAACAATAGCTAGAGCATGAAAATGAAAACCAGCAGGCTGAAAAAAATATGCAGTGACTATTAGAAAGCAAATCCTTTTCTAGAGATTCTTCCCCCACCGCATACAAGCATACCATATCAGACAGCCTCTGTTTGATCTCACAAAACCATTTTTCCATGAGCAACCTTTAATTAAGATCAGGGTTAACTTGAATACTACTTTAGAAGCATTAGAAAGTGCCAAGCTCAAGAACCCCTGAGAAATTCATTTTTCTTCAAGCAACAGTAAGCTTCATATTCTTTTGCTGGTGATGACAATTCTGCCAAATCTGTGGGTGACCAATTACAGGTCTGGTGAGTGTGGCTAAAACAAGTGATGGGCAGAGGAAGACAAAAAGTGGGTTGGCTAACCATTTTTTTCAGCCTCTGTGGGCATGCTTTAGGGCATCTATAGAATGTACTGTAGATATTGCCAAACTATAAATCACATAATCCTTCATCAATAATATATACTAGGGATGCTGGAAACTAGTTTAGCAATACCTGCTGGATGTCAGCTTCCTATAATTAACTGAATGGCATAAACATAGTTTCCCAGGTTGTTACTGTTCTTGAGTTTGTAAAGGTATAGAATGATGGCACAGCCAATATACCATTAAGTAGAATGGTACATCTCAAGAAACAAGATGTCTTGAAGGTGTCTCAAGTAGTGGTGTTTCGAAAGGATAGTAAGTGATTAGTGATATATTTTATATGGCTGTATTTCACTGCAAAGGCTGAGAAAATGTGTTTTTTTTTTCCATGTGCAAAAAATAATGGTTATTTTAAGATACCTTGACAGGGAGACAGATATGTTTCTTATTTGTATCAAATCATAGAATGTCTTGAGCCAGCCATGGCATAGTGTCAAGGAAATATTTCCATTCGGCTGTCTATGGAATCACCTCTTCAAAACAAGGATTATGAATATAGATTATTTTGTTGCCTATTTCAGTTGGTGAGGTTGTCACTAATATTGGGTGAGTCTCTTTTAAGCTTGAATGCATGTGTATTATACTATAGTTAGCAATTTTCCAAAAATAGTTGTGAACTGCTAATGTAGGATATTGGATTGCCTTGTTGGAGATCTTGGATGCAGTCTGGTAGTTTGTTATTTTCAGACAGGAGTCTGCTTTTTTCATATTCAGAAGAGTCATTTTGTTGTAAAAGTCCTCAGGATACTGTGATCATCTTCACAACCTGGAAACCATAAGAGTACAATGAAGTTATAGATAAAACAGGTAGTACGAGAAAGATGTGTGTTATGCCTACACATGAGTAATGTGAAAAAAAAATTCAGATTATTTTATCTTCAATAGGATCATTCATACTTATTCTATGTTACTGTAGAAGGATATGCACGATACTTTTTACTCTTTCAAATTTAAACAAAAAAGAAAGGTAACAAAAGTGAATTGAAACTCTACTGTATCTCTTTTAATTTTTTAAAATAGGGTATAATTTCCTCTTCAGATATAACATATGCTTATGAAGATTTGACATTTTCTTAATAATGCCTATATCTAATTGGCTGGGGAACTTTGCTACTACAAGTGAGTTCTATCTTTTCTATTAAACACTTTTTTAAAAAAAAAAATGGCTTAGACTGATATTTCCACCTTCACAACTTCACATAGCTGATGAAACAATCCTTTCCTGATACAATTAATGTTTTAAATTCACAACTGCTTTTTTGATTGTGAAGAAAATGGATGAATTAGATGGGAAATGATTTTTAAAAAAGACAACAACCATGCAGTCTTGGGAAAACCACTGGAGACTTGGAAAAACACTGTAGTCTATTAATTTAGACCAAAGACAATGTATTACATGGAGCTGCATTGAATTCTATCCTGTCAAATTCTTTTAAGATAAAATGATCAGTCTGTAATTTTAAATTCCATATAGTTCACGATTCCCTTTTTGTCACCCGTAGAGTCATCCTGATTATGTTTCTGAAATTCAATTATAAAGTAGTATGTGATTTTCCATAATGGTAAAAAGTGGCTTAGCCTGAAATCTTACTTCTTTAGAGGCCTCAGTCTATTTCGTTAAATGCTTTGCTGAAATCATGTTATATTTTAACCATAGCATTCCTATACAATCTTTTAAGAATGTTCTCTATGTTTCAAAAATTAATTAAGATTAATGAAATAATATTGCATTGTTCTTAAGATACATATAAATGATTTTTTTCAATCTATTCTAGAATCTGCCTTTAGGACTCTCTCCTTCAATAAACCTATTTATATCTATTGTGTGTGTTCCTGAAAAGGAATTCTGAAATTCTCCATCTCAGTGTTGAAAGAGATGGCTAAGAAATAGTTATTCTTAGCATTCACCGTATTATGGAACAGCTTACCCTTTGGAGTTCATAGGAACTTACAACACGCTAGCCTTTCACAAGATTTTTAAAACTATTCTGTACTGTTGAGAATGTAGCTATTACTAGTGATTATGGGCTGTCTTTTTGATTCAATTTACATTTATTTTTCTTAGTTTTTTGTCGGAGTGTTTCTTTTATTGAAAATCATCTAGAGTGCTCAATATATTTTACATTACAATATCATAAAAAAAAATCCTCCCAGGTATCAGGGTCAGACATTCCAGGTAGTCCAGAGCCTCTTTTCTTTCATTTGCTGAAGCTAGAGATCACACTTACACTTATTAGTCACCAGCACTTTGTTCGTTCTCCAAGATTTCTCATGAATATTGAATTCAGTCAAATTATTTTAGGATACAGCCATTCTTGCCCTATGTATTTTAACTCACTTAAGTTCCATAGGTATTCCCAGGCTACATTTTTTTATCAATCTCAAGGCTAGAATCTATTCCTTCAATTAGTTCCTATAAATGTTTGGTGGAACTCATATCCTTTTAACAAAGGCTGAATAGAATAGGAACTGTGTAGCTCTGATGTCTGTGATATACCCTAATGCCATTTTCATTGACAACCTGGAATACTGTTTCATTCTTTCTTTTTTGACTTCCTTTTATTTCGAACATCTTTAAACAAGTATTCACTGGATCCCTTGCTAACCTCAATGCTTTCTGGGCTTTTGCTTTTTGACAACTGTTCTATAAAACTAGATTATCTATTTGTACTCTTCTGCCTATCTATCTTTTTAAACCACATATAATTATCTTTTGATTTTCAGATTTTCATGGATACTTCAGGGTTTTTTTCTCTTGAGATGTTGGCAGTGAAGATATTTGAATGCCGAAATTTTGTATAACTCCATTTCTTAGCTTTTTTTCTTCTTCCATTCAATTGCATCCAATTTTTGGAGACTCTGTGGATAACTCCCTGCAGCTTTGTTGGCAAGGTTTTTCGGAAGTGTTTTCATTTCCTGTTTCTTAAGAACCAGAGAAAGTGACTTGTCAAGGTCAGTTAACTGGCTTTGTGGGCAAGGCAGGACTAGAACACATGTTTAGCATTCCAGAGAGAAGTGGATGTAAGATACTTTTTAAGAGGCTATTTTGTTTTTTGGTTCAATTTCCCTGTTTTAATTTATTGGTTTTTTTAGGATGTCATGATTTCATGATTTTTAAGTCAGCCTCCAAGAATTTATTGAATATGAGCACATTGACATCCTTTGACTTTATTAAAAATAAATTATTTTTTCATGTGAATTCTTATAATACTTTATTAAATTTTATAAGCACTAATGTTCTGCTATGATCAGTTTAGTGAATGGTTGTCTAATTATAATTGCTAAAAGGTTTGAGTTTAATTTTGAGGTTAAAAGCCTCAAATTGATATGATTAAATAAACAAGCGATGAGCCAATTTGGTGTAAATATTGTCTAAGGCACCAGGCTAGAAACAGGGAGACTGTGAGTTGTTCTCTTGCTCAAGCACATAGCCAGCTGGGTGGCCTTGGATAAATCATGCTGTGCCAGTCTTAGAAAGAAGGCAAGGGCAAAAGACTGGAAAAATATTGCCAAGAAAATGCTGTGAATCAAGGCTATTGAATTAACACTGATTCAAAGGAGGGCACATACATACACATACTCTGCATCCAACCCCACCCCAATCCAACATCACTCAAAACTGGGCATGCACACCCATAACTACCTCTATTCCAACCACAACCGGCCTTAAATGCAAGAAGCCTTGTAAATAAAATACCTGGATTTCTCCTTTTACTAAATACGGCTAACTTCAACATTACATTTGTCTGTGAAACATGGCTCAACACATCTCTCCCTGACTCCATTACCACAGTAATAGACTATCATGTTTACCGATCAGATCATGAAATCCATAGAGGAGATGGTGTTGCTATCTTCTATAAAAAGTCCCTACATCTAAAAAACATCCAAGTTACCCAGGAGCTTGCTACTCCTGAGACCATCATCTGTGAACTGTCCTTAAATATCACATTTCAGTTCTTACTATGTTACAGAGCCCCGGATTATGACATCGAACATGCAAACAAGTTAAATACACTACTAACATGAGCAGCATCCTGCCCACACTCTTTTATCTTTCTTGGTGACTTCAATTTACCTCATATTAACTGGACCCTTAACGTATGTACAACTGAACCCACACATGCAACCTTCTACAATGCTGTAACAAATCTGGGACTAGAACAACTAGTAACCAACAACATTGACTTAACAACGGCCTCGATCTCATCTTCTGCAATAGTTTGAATTCAATTCATGGAATACAAATTAAAGAACCCTTTTCCAACAGTGACCACAACATGATAGACTTTTGTCTCAACATACGTCCACACAAAAATCATCACAATGACGGAATCCCCAATTATACCTTCAAAAAAGGCAACTATGATCTTATAAACAACGATCTCTCATCCCTTGATTGGCAATCTCTATTCACTGGATGCAATACTGTAGAAGACCATTACAACATATTTTTACTTGAAGTCAAGAGTCATCAAACCATATGTACCATTAACAACTCCCAAAACCAGAAAAAACAAATTACCCATAATGATCTAATGATCTAATACATATTGATTTTACAGAAGACAATGTTGAAAAAGCACTACGCAATCTAAAACCATCTCTATCTATTGGACCAGACGGAATATGTGCCTACTTCTTTAAAAAGCTACCCACTGCCGTAGTCGAACCTCTAAGCATAATCTTTGAAAAATCTTTCAGGACCAGCTCCTTGCCAAGAGGAGGTGGTCACAAGCCACAGTCATCCCCATCTTCAAAAAGGGAGACCCCAGCCTAGTTGAAAATTACAGACCAATCTCTTTATGCTGCATCACCTGTAAAGTCATGGAATCAATTATTAACTAATCCATCATCTTCCACTTAGAAACAAACAACCTACTCTCTAATAAACAATTTAGTTTCAGGAAAAAACTATCCTGTAATCTGCAACTCTTACACTGCAAAAACATATGGACTACACAACTTGATCAGGGCAAAGCAATAGACGCAATCTACATAGACTTCTGTAAAGCCTTTGATTCAGTGGTACACGACAAACTACTCCTAAAACTAAAATCTTACAGTATCTCTGGACACCTGCATAACTGGATAGAAGCATTCCTGTCAAACAGACAACAAATGGTCAAAATTGGGAGCGTCCTATCAAATTCTGTACCTGTTGTTAAGCCTGGATTCCCCAACGGGTGTTAAGGAAAACAAAATAAACAGAACGTGCAGCGAAGTCAGATAGGAAGACAGGTAAATGTGTGAGATAAGTTTTCTAGTTAACACGCAGTAAAAATACAGATACGCTTGTGCTATCAAAAATTATAATTTATTCCATTTAAGAATTATAGCATAGTCATTATAAACAGTCCATTAGTCATATATCAATTTCAGTCAAGTCTTGTCGGGGATATTCTATTTGCAAAGTCCGTGTTGAATAGCCAATGTCAGTACACTTACAATAAATCAGTCCAATCTTCTCTCCGTTGAGAAATATCAACACACTTCTTCACTCCCCGTTTCAGCAAGAATGCAGTCTTCAATAAGCCAGCCAGTAAGAGCCAGAGAGTGCCTTGCTGCTTATATAGTACTTTTACAGCTGCACCCTTAATTACATTCCTCTAGCTTAAAGTCACATACACTTTATCTGACAAACCATGATTCATCATTTTATTATCTTTACCCAAAACAGTTAGGGTAAAACAATGTTATCCCTAACATTCTCCCCTTTTGGGTAATAATAATAAATATTACAATAATATATCCATTTACACTTTCAAATCATAATTGTCACAACTCTCTTTAAATTTTACAACACCTTGTGCTTTTGTAAACTGGTCTGCAATATTTTCTTCTGTCATGCAGTACTCAAGTTTAATTAGACCATTTTTCACAGATTCTCTTACATTTAAGTATCTTAAATCAGTATGCTTTGATCTAGTCTTTACAGCAATATTAGTAGCTAATTGTATAGCTGCCTGGTTGTCCTCGTACACAATAATAGAATCTTTAATAGTTATACCCATGTCTAATAATAACTGTTTGTACAGAATTAAGTCAGTGCATAGTAATGACAGACATGAAAATTCTGCTTCCATCGTTGACAAGCTAATATGCTGTTGTCTGATTGACCTCCACCCTATTAAAGTCTTACCAAATAATATAGCCATCCCAGATGTTGATTTTCTAGTGTTTATATCAGTTGCAAAACTTGCATCTGCATAGGCACTAAGATTCAAATCACCTTTTGGCTCTAGATACAATGCATGGTGCATTGTTCCTTTAAGATATCTTAAAATTCTCTTTAATGCTTGCCAATGACATTGATGTGGATCATTATTATATCATGCCAGCTGATTAATACTATAAGCTATATCTGGCCTTGACCAATTGCTTATATATGATAAGCTACCAATCAAAGATTGATATATGGTCTTATCAAATTTGGGACTTTGAGCATCCATTTTGCAAATTTCCTGACTCATTGGAGTCTTTGTAGGCTTACAAAGTTCCATTTTATACAATTTAATTAATTGGCAAATTTTATCCTCTTGAGATATCTTAAATCCTTTTGTGGTTTTATTAATTGTCAATCCTAGATACTTTTTAATTTCACCTAAATGCTTTAATTTTATCCTTTTGGCTAATAATGAAATAATCTCAGTAGCTTCATTATTGGTCTTAGTAATCAAAGCAATATCATCTGTAAATAATAACAATAATGACACCGTTCCATTAATTTCTCTTTTAAACATACATGGATCTGCTAAACCAGATTTAAACCCTATATTGTTTAATTCTTTCACAATATATTGGTTCCATTCATAGCCAGATTGTTTCAATCCATATAAACTCTTCTTAAGTTTCCAACAATCATTGCTATTTACTTTATTATCATTTATACCAACCGGTTTTTTCAAATATATTGTATGCTGCAATGGTGCATGTAGATATGCAGTTTCTACGTCTAAATGGTTAACTATATAATTATTCTTAGCTGCCCACACTAAAGCTGCTCTTAAAGTTGTAGCCTTAAGATTTGGTGCAAATACTTCATCATAATCAAATACATTTTGGTTAAATCCTTGTGCTACTAACCTAGCCTTATAAATTACTTTCCCATTATTTCCAGTCTTTACTTTAAATATCCATTTGCACCCAATGGATTTTTCTCCTGGAGGTAATTTGGTTTCTTCATAAACCTTCATTTCCTTTAATGAATTTAACTTTTTTTCCATTGCCTTATGCCAATTGTCCTGATCCTTAGCAGGATACATCTTAAGTTCATCTATGCTAGTAGGAACTTTATTTACTTGGCAAACAATACTTGCCTGATATCTTTCAGGTGGTTTAGTTATACGCGTTGTGCGTCTAGGTATAACAGGACTTACAGGTGGACTTTCCTTTATTTCCTGTTCTTGACTATCTATCTCTTCTTGATCAATTATTTCCTCTTGATCTGATTCTATTTGCTCTTCATGGACTTCTTCTTTAATTGGACTTTTCTTATAACTAGTCTTTTCTTTATGCCTCTTATAGGGTTCTATAATAACATCATTATCTGAATCTTGCTCTAATCTATTCCATCCTATATGTTCTAGGAATTGTGCACTAGCACTGCAGTATACTCTAGATGTACCTGGTTCCCAGAATCTATAAGATCTATGGTTTGCTTGATATCCAACAAAAATTAATCTTTTAGCTCTATGTTGGCCTTTGTGCCTGAGTTGTGTAGGGATATGCACCCATGCTGGTGCACCAAATGTGTGAATATAACTCAAATCAGGTTTCCTACCATGCCACAGAGTGAATGGTAATTCACCTGTTGTTGAATTAACAACATTGTTTAATATGTGATTACCACACATTATAGCTTCTCCCCACAAATTGTCAGGTAATCCAGAATCAGATAACATTGTCCTTCCCATTGATTGCAGTGTTTGACCTCGTCTCTCTATAAATGAATTATGTTGAGGCCTATATGGTGCAGACTTTTTATGTTGAATACCTGCCATTCTAAGTCTATTCTGGAATTTATTATTTGTAAATTCCGCACCATTATCTGTTATAAGAGTTACTAATTTCCCTTTAGTTTTCCTCTCTGCAAATTTTAACCAGTTAAAGAAATTTGTATACGTTTCAGTTTTTCTCTTCATTAGAAAACAGAAACCATACCTAGAATAGTGGTCCATTATGCTTAATATGTATCTAGCACCACCTACACTTGGCTTTTTAGGACCTATTATATCGGCAAATACTACCTCTAAAGGCTCTTTGGTAGTAAATCCATCAACTCTATTTGCCGGTATAATTTTGCTTTTGTTTTGATTACAAGCAGAACATTGCAAATACTTATTACAAGGTTTCAAACTTATTCCTTTAGATAGTTGAACTGTTCTCTTAATCATTTTAAAATTTAAATGACCTAGCCTTCGGTGTAACAAGTGAATACATTCATCATGAGGTTTCTTATTATCATAAACTGTGTTAGCCACGTCTAAACCATTATCATTTAACACATATAAGTCACCTCTTAAAGATGCAGTAATTTTCTTACCTTCCTTTTCAATTAAACAAGTATCTCCCTTAAAGGTAACTATGTATCCTAATCTAACCAACATTCTAACAGAAAGCAAATTAAATTTAAGTTGAGGTACATATAACATTTTTATGTTCTCATTTATACTAGAACAATGAGCTATACCTTGACCTTTTGCCTTCATTTTCCATCCGTTTGCCAATGAGATATGCTGTGAACTCATGGACATTTTTACAAATTTTTTGTTATCATTTGTAATACAGTGGGACGCACCACTGTCAACCACCCATAAATTATTTTTTACAACTCCATTACTATACATTGCTAACTCATAATTCTTATTTCTTCTTTGTTGGTTTACAGCATTCTGGCTTGCATTCTTGCACTTTGGTTTCTTACAAAATCTTGCAAAATGTCCTCTTCCTCCACAATTAAAACACTTTTTAATTGCGAATGCAGTAGGAGATTCATTATTTTCCTTGTGAGGTTGCTCCCTCCTTAACTGATCTCTTTCAAGCCTTCTTCTGGCCTCTTCAATCAATCTGCCAGTGATATCAATTAAAGTTAGGCTTTCTTTAGGCAATATTTCAAGGGAAGTTACGTAGTCATCAAAACTTTCATCTAATGAAGATAGAATTATGTAGACCTGGTGTAGCTCAGAGAAAATTAATTCCTTCTCATGCAGTTCTTGGAAAATGCTTTTCATAGTATTCAAATGACTCAGCATATCACCATTCTTTTGGAGATACGTCTGGAAAAGCTTCCGTGTTAGATTTATGTGAGCACCAACGTTATCTCGGACATAAATCCTCCTCAGTTTTTGCCAACACCCAACAGCAGTTTGCTCTCTGCGTATATGAATAAGCTGCTGATCAGTTAAAGTTAATCCTATGATGCAAAATGCTTGTTCATTTTTCTCTTTAAATTCTTCTATCTTTAGACTATCTTCCTCATCTTCAGGATCCCATTCTTCTACGTTTGGTGGGTTTTCAATTATGTTCCACAGACCTTCTCTTCGTAGAAGTAGACTACATTTCATAGACCATGAAACATAGTTTGTTCCATCCAGCTTGGATATAAGGGACAAACTTTGTAGACTGACTTGTGCCATGTTTCACTATATGGATATAAAACTATAATTGATAAAACACAGCTGTCTGTTTACTGTAACGTGTAACAACACAAAATCTCACTTTTTACATAAACCTGTTTTTATCCAAGTTAAACTGACTTTGCAGTCTCTCTGGGCCCATAACCAGTGTTAAGCCTGGATTCCCCAACGGGTGTTAAGGAAAACAAAATAAACAGAACGTGCAGCGAAGTCAGATAGGAAGACAGGTAAATGTGTGAGATAAGTTTTCTAGTTAACACGCAGTAAAAATACAGATACGCTTGTGCTATCAAAAATTATAATTTATTCCATTTAAGAATTATAGCATAGTCATTATAAACAGTCCATTAGTCATATATCAATTTCAGTCAAGTCTTGTCGGGGATATTCTATTTGCAAAGTCCGTGTTGAATAGCCAATGTCAGTACACTTACAATAAATCAGTCCAATCTTCTCCCAAGGAAGTGTTGTAGGGCCAACTCTTTTCATACTCTACATAAATGACCTCTGTGATCATATCAAGAGCAACTGCGTTCTCTTTGCTGATGATGTAAAGCTATTCAACACCACAGAAAATACTGCTACTCTTCAAAAAGACCTTGACTTTGTATCAGAATGGTCAAGCAAATGGCAACTTCAAATCTCAACAAATAAATGCTCTGTCCTACATATTGGCAAAAAAATAATAATCAGAAAATAAAATACAGGCTGAATAGTCAAGACCTTGTTGATGATCCAAATTCTGTCAAGGATCTTGGAGTACTCATCTCTAATGATCTAAGTGCTAGAGCCCACTGTAACTACATAGCCAAAAAGGCATTAAGAGTTGTTAACCTAATCTTACATAGCTTTTTTTCTGGTAATATTATACTACTAACTAGAGCATACAAAATATTTGCTAGATCAATATTCGCATACAGCTCATCAGTCTGGAACCCACATTATGTATCTGATATTAACACAGTTGAGAAAGTACAGAAATATTTCACAAGAAGAGTTCTCTACTCCTCTACTCGTTGCAGAATATCTTATGCCACTAGACTCTAAATTCTAGACCTAGAAAATCTAGAACTACGCCGCCTTCGCTCCAATCTAAGTATAGTATATAAAATCATACATTGTAATATCTTACCTGTCAATGAATACTTCAGCTTCAACCATAACAACACAAGAGCAAACAATAGATACAAACTCAAGGTTAATCGCCCCAAACTTGATTGCAGGAAATACGACTTCAGCAACAGAGTGGTCAATGTCTGGAATACTCTACCTGACCCCAAAAACTTTAACCTTAGACTGTCTACTATTGACCTCACCCCTTTCCTAAGAGGTCTGTATAGGCCGTGCATAAGCGCACCAATGTGCCTACCATCCCTGTCCTGTTGTGTCTTTTATTTTTTTTATTTTTCTTATATGTATCCATGTATTCATAACTATGTTTTTACTTATACCTATTATCTTGTAAACAATTGACAAAAATAAATAAATAAATAAAAATAAAAAAACTTACAAATAAATAAAAAGGAAGTACTTTGCAATGAAAGGGTAGTAAAATCCTACAGAAATAAGAAAATTAGCATGTTTATTGTAGAGACTACAGAAGATGACTTTTATGGAAATATCCTGAAACCATTATCTGAAATATTTTTTAAGTCCTGGAAAATATATAATTACATCTGGAATGACTCAAAAGGACACCTCCCCAATTGACTGAAATATAAAAAGGATGGACAGGTGGTACAGCACAATCATCCTTGCTGCTGCCTCCAATTTGACAGTTCGAATCTCACCAGGCTCAAGGTTGACTTAGCCTTCCATCCTTCTGAGATCAGTAAAATGAGGACCCAGATTGTTGGGGGAAATAGGCTGACTTTCTAAATTACTTTGAGAAGGATGTAAACCACTGTAAAGCAGTATATAAGTCTAAATGCTATTGCTATCCTTATATGATTATATTATTATAATTCTCAATAAAGTTAGTGTTTGTCTTCCAGGGATGGTAGATATCCTAGTGGGGCTGACATAGAACAAAGTACCTACATAATATGGAAATGTGTGTATTCATAATTATTTTGTTGTGAATATAAAGTTGTTTCATTCTTTCAATGTAAATATTATAGAAATATGTATGGTAATGACTTAACCTATAGATGAGTCAAGTTAATTTATATTCAGAGTTATAGCTTGATTTTATTGCTTTAGCTTGTTTATAATAATCTTGAGTTCATAAGCATTTCTATAATGCATAGATGTTCATTCAGTCTGCTTGTAAAGGTTACTGTTCTTTTTATTAAGTATGATAATAACCATCCTATAAAGTTCAGAATTTCACAGTTATATAAAAAATGTATGTGGTCAGTAAACATTGAAAACCATGTTTTCTATTTTTATAGCTCCAGCTTCAGTGAACTATTGAGAATGAATTTAAAGACCAGCATTTGCTGTTTCTATAACTTGTGGATCCAGCTAGAATCTTCCTTAATTTTTTCCTTCATAGGGCTTTGGTCTAAGAGGGAATCTGAACATTAACTGGCACCTTTGTCAATTTGCCATAGTGCCTCAATGTAATGCTATATCAGGACATAGTGGGCCATTAACAACATTTCCTAGGACTTCACTTCCTGTGGAGTCAGAGGATTCTGCTAACATTGGAGGAAAGTCAATGGAAGAATTTTGACTGAGAATTTCCATGAAAATGGAGGTAATTTTAAAGATAGAACAATTTTATGTGGTGAGGTCAAGAGTTGCAGTAAAGTTCTAAGACAATGATATCACAATATACCGTAGTATTGTATGTAAGATTAACTAGAGCCATAGAGAATCCTTTTTACTTGCATTCCTGGAAGTAGGAAGTAGCAGGATTCAATGAAATGATAATAGTTCTATTTTCTTTCTCTTTTTACAATGAATTCTTTCATGCTAATTTTAGGGAAGTGTAAAGCGTGTGTTGATGTATCTAAAGAAGTTTTATGTATCTGTTCAATGAGTGTGGTCTGTTCTTGTAAACGAGATGCTTTTACCTTCTCTGAACAATCCCTAATAAAATTCACCACAGTCAGGTTTACTGACTTTTTCTTATCAGCTGTGATTAGCCATTGTTATTTCTTACCAACCAGGTGAATATGCTAATTTGACTGTCTCTAAATGAATAGAATAAGAGCCTGTCAGTCAGAAGTGCCTGTCTATAGAGAATTGTACCTTGAGAGAGCTTCAGTTACAAGGAGAAAAAACTCTTTTGTGACTGATAATAGTAATTCTTTGTAGTAATAATGGGGTGGGATGGAACATAGGAACAATGTGTGACATTCATAATATCTTCAGAACACTCCATAGTATGAATTTGAAAGTATCAAAAATGTAGGAGTCTGGCTTTATTTAAAGCAAAGGGATTGCACTGTGTTATCTTCAAGCGAAAAGTCTTCATAAAGCAAAAATAAGAATAATAGGATTTTCAGTGTTTAGGTTGCATATTGAAATATCACTCCAGCAGCCTCCATCCTCATTCAAATTTTGGAAGGAAATTTATTAACTTTTCCACACATTTAAATAACTAAAAATATACTCTGAATATTTTGTACTGTATTTCTCTCTCTTTAAATTGCCAGACACCTACCATCTGCTGTTATAGACCGTATAATCTATGATTGTGATGTTCTTCTTTTCTATCCTCCTGTATAATTAAATATTTCAACTCACAGTGATAATTTCTCTCTTCCCATCCCCCCCAAAAGAAAAAAAATCTAAGTTTACTAAAGTGTATTAATCATTTCCCTGCTGCTCACTGATAAGAGCAGAGCTCTGTATAGTTGAAAGCTATTAAACTTGTCTATTCAGAAAATGTTAAAAATCCTCAACTGTGCATTTGGCTAAGTTCCAAAATTATTACCATAATACCTTCTGAAAAGAGACAGAAAACATAATGTATTACAACTGATAAGTGCATGATTTTTTTTTGTAATATTGAATATTTTAATTGTTTTGGTCACAATTATACACCTCATGTTGGTTATTTGATTTATTTACTGCATTGACAGTATGTAAAATCATAAATATTTTACATTTTAGGTTTAACAAGTACATGGATTTGAAAATGATTAGCATGTGGTTATTACTTTGCATTTGTTCAATTCCATAAAGTAACCCTCATTGCAATGTTTCAAAGGATCATTTTATATACATATTTTTTTTTATGCAGAGAGAAAGTTTTTCATATGGTTTCTAGTAATTATTTCCAATTTCCAGCAAAAAACAGCCACTGGGAAATGTAGATTCACTTAACAATCATGGTGTTTGCCTAATGAATGCCACATTTGCTTAACAACTGTAATGACTTATAACCATAATGTAGAGCTAAATTATGTTTGTAAGTTGAGGGCTACCTGTACCCTGTTATTTAAACAATTTTATCTGTTATCAGTCATGCATGTTGTATAGCAGAAATAATATATAGTACCTTTGCCTCTTAGCCTAATTTCAAAAGCAGAATTTATTTCTTGCATAGCATCCTGATGTGTGAGAAAGACCAGGGAAGGGAAAGTGGATTTCTGAAAGAACAAAAGCATGACAAAGGGACAGAAAGAGAGACAATAAATATCTATACATACTTTGTCTCTGGTCCATGCATCATTTCTTTCAGTTTCATTTACCACTGGTAATGCTAGAGGTAGTTGCTGGATTGACAGATTCCATTCACCGACCCTTGTTCTCTGCTCTCTACCTGTCCACCTTTCTTTTTTTGGTAATCATATAGTTAATTCTCATTGTGTTCTTTTCCATTGTTTATTTTATTGTTCTATGTCCTACTTCAGTTCACACTGTTTTCATTGCTTCCTTTTATTGTTGTAAGCCACCTACAGTAGCTTCACAGTGAGATGGGACTGCTTAACAAACAAACAAGCAAACAAGACTACGTCTCCTGGGTTCAACAGAAGAAACTACTCCTAAATCTCCAGTTCTCACTTCCACTCCTGTAACTTATGTTCTGCCTTTGCAGAAATTTAGAAACAACAATTGATCCAAAATTCAACTGCTGTGTTATTTTAAAAAGAACAATTGGTGGCTGCTACATCAATGCAATATCAGTTCCCTCATTCCTAGCAGATTACATAATAAAGGACGCAATATCACTTGATAGAGAAGCACTTTGCACAATTTATATAACTATGATTTCTTTTTTTAGATTCACAAAAACAACAAAGAAGACAAATTAACTGTATCAGTGTGACATTATGATGGAATAAATATGGTCATTTCTGTTCAAATTTGATTTAAAGGTGTAGAAATTAGTGTGTTGGGATAATACAATTTTTTAAAAAATTTGCAGAAGTTGACCTCTAGTAAAATCTATGTAAAATAAAGACTTTAAACTGGATTACCATGTAAATAGAGTAAATATGCAAATTACTTTTAAACATTTCACAATTGCCAATGTTACTGTTTTCTTAATAGGAAAAACTTAAATGTGCTTTGCTCCATGTTATGCAATGAGGTATATAATTTGTATTTTTTTTTTTTTACTGATGTTAATTTCAGTTGTGGATTGTATTGAGATGAAGATCTCATTTGCCTAGAATGTAAAAATCTAATATTTGTGGAAACAGGCTAATTAAATAAAAAGTAATTTTGCAACATTCTTGCAAAATATTTGTTGGTATTTCATCTTGGCCACAGTTTTATTGCTTTCTTGGTTTGTGAACAAATGGATTTGGAATGAATCATTTAAGCACCACATAGATTTACCTCTGTATGAGGTCAGGTAAATACTAGTTTAATGAAGGCAATAAACCAGATTACTAGAAGATTAAGAAATAGAATGAGTGCAAGCTATATTTCTGTTCAAGAAGGGAGGAACAGTGAAAATAGCATCTCCCATTCAGTGCTAATGATGGTAAAATTTCCTTTGAACTTGACTCTCCCAAACATCAGGAACACATCACTTCAATTTTTGGAAGAAATGTGGAAATGGTTTGCCCCTTATTTTGCCACTGTCTTCTGCATACTCTGACACATTCCCATCCAAGCACTAGTCAGGCCTATCTTTTCTTAATTTCTGACTGCAGATAAAATTGGCTGGCTGTTAGTATGCCTCCTGCTGTTGCTTTCATAGTTATGATCATGTTGTCAAACACTAATAAAATAAATAGGTAGTGCACAATGACTTCTTAGCATAGGTTTCCGGCTCTTAGATATGTATGAAAACTGAAATATTTGCAGTTGTGTCATATGATTTTGGATAGCAAAGATTTATTGCTAATTGAGCATTACTTTGTTGTTATACTTAAAGATCAGGCCAGAAACCAGGAGACTGTGAGTTCTGGTCCCCCCTGAAGCACAAAGCCAGCTGGGTAACCTTAGGCCGATCACTTTGTATCAGCCCTAGCAAGCAGGCAAGAGAGACCACTTCTCAATTCAAGAAAATGCAGGGACTTATCCAGGAAGTCACCAGGAATCAATACTGACTCAAAGGAACAAAAATAATAACAACAAAAACCCGTTGCTAATTACAAAAACTTTTAGGAAATCATTTTATTCCATAAATGGGTACCCTTTTCTTGGCAGTGGTACTGAATTTCTAAAAGTGTGACATACTCTCAGGGAACTGAACTAAAATTGGTTTGTGTTATATATTGTGGGATGTTCATGATACATTATTTCTTGTTGTTTGTGGGATATCACAAACCATTCAATGGAAATGGGTAGATTTTTAAATGGTATAAGTAACCTTGCTGGACAGTTCTCAAGTGTTACTGTTAGATTAAAATTATCTTGATATTTCTACTAAGATTTTATCCAGGATTTTTTTCTATGTTTTCATCCCTCCCTTCATTCATTTTGTTTCCTTAACATGTTGCATCTTTGTGTGACATAAGTGCATTTTTGTTTACAATGCTTGTAGAAATGGATGAAAGACTTGAAAGTGAACATATAATCCCCTGCCTATAGTGACTACATGCCTGCTAATATCAATGGAATAGAACAGCTCTATAGATTTTGCTTGGCAATGTCATAAAATTATGTTCGCTGAAAGAAATATCTAGGAACAGGTTCTTACTTACTAACAATCTCTCAGGCATATTTACACAACCCATTATGACTGATTTAAAATGTAAGGACGACACTACCATATTGTTTTAAAACTCAAAAAAGAATAAACAGGGTTATTTGTATACATGTCATCTCTTAAAATCTCAAAGAGATTTGATTCATGCAAATCATGATTATTGTTTTGCACATACAACTTAGACCCTATTTAAATATGTGCATAGTTTGGTGGTAAAAAGATTTATTATTACTTTGGAAGCATTGCAGTGTTTTTGGCTTCATGTTTATAAACGATGTGGCAAATAATAAGCAGTCATCAAAAGCAATGGCACACATTGTCTGCATTTTCTACACATTTGGCAGGGATTTCTCATTTTGTACTTTATTGGCTTTGCTGTGTTATAGCACAACAGAGCCCTAGCTGTTCTCTCAACAGAGCAGTTTATACATTCTGGAGGTACTGTACTAAATACTTTTTTCCTCTGCTGGTGTTCTTCCACAGTGTTCTTCCCAGTCAAATATATAAGGTAAGTAGTGATGATATTCAGTAATGAGCAAGTTCCAGCTGAAAAATTCAACAAGAGGCTTTGGCTCTATGCAATTTAGAAAACTCTTCTTTCATACAAGAAAACAAAAAATAAAGGAGTCCTTGGTAAGGTTAAAGTTAAAAGAGATAAATAACTTCCTAATGTTGAAGGCCTGAGTACATGTTAGATTTTTGCATTTCCTAAATATCTCTCAGTATTCTCATCAATGTGATGAGAATACTGAGAGATATTTAGGAAATGCAAAAATATTTCAGTATCCTAATATGCAAAAACATCATCCCTTCTTTAGGACAAGTAAATACAAATGGGCAATGTGTGATCTACTGGCCGTATGCAGTTCCCCAGGGCCTTTAAGGCCAGCATCTTATGGATGGCTGCAGCAGGCTGTTTTATTTCTTCTTCCTTGCTGGTATGAGAGACTTTGCCACTCCTGCCCATTTCTAAAACTTTTGCTAGAAGGACCACTAATGAATATTTCCCTGAAGTAGAAACTACAATTTTCAGAGGAAAAATGTGATGTTAAACTATGGAGGAGGAAATAAGAATTGACAAACTTCCAATGAATCAAAATTTGTTCTCTTTCCTAACCACTTTATTCATTAAACTTATATGCTGCCCATCTCTCCTAGAGGTGACTATAGGTGGCTTACAATCAACATAGAATTTTTGTAACAGTTTACAAGGTAGTTAATTGTTGGTATGTTCTGTGTTAAATATTGCAGGGTGAAAATATAATCTCTTAAAAGTAGAACATCTGCAGTCAGTGTTCATTACTAAAAGTTTTCTAACAATAGTTGACAATTCCAATTTTATTGGACTGCTTTCAAATCTTTGATTTATTTATTTTTTTAGGGCCTAGCTGCCATTTCAGAAAATTCACTTAGAGTACCTTGGACAGTGCCTCTTTAAACAAGGCTGTATGGCTTCATGACTAAATATTTCTTCATATATTAAAAAGAGTTGAATATATATATATATATATATATTAAGAAAACCCCCCCCCCCCCCCCCCCCCCCCCATATATATATATTCATATTTGATTGTCAGAGTTTTAGATGTAGTGGAACATCAATTATGTTATTTCCCCAAACTTCATCACTCAAAAATAGTGTGCTAAATGGTTGTTTTAGATTATTGATTGGGTCTTAGAAGGTTATCAGCATATGGGGACATGTAATGAATATTGAGTTTCTAATGTAATGAATATTGAGTTTTTAACTGAGGAACTGGAAATTCAAAATTCTTTTTAGCTACCTTATTGTCATTTGCATTTATTTTTCTTTCTTTTTTTGAAATTTATATTGTCTTTTTAATCTCAGAAGAAAGCATCATGAAGAATTGGGTACTCAGTATTTTACTGAAGAATAAATATTTTATCTGGGGCAAAATGCTTCCGACCCGGTGTTGGAACTAGGATAAAAACAACTGACCAGACTTTTTGTGTGTGTGCATTTCTCATTCTTTCAGACACAATATATTTTCCTTAATCCCATTCCTATTCCATCCCATGTTATCATGACCTTGAATTTTGGGGGCTTTTGCTTCTTCACAAAACACTTCTACCAAACAAGACCAGTAGAATATTATTAACCTAACTTAAGCTAATCGTATTTCTTTTTTCCCTTTATATCTCAGGGTTTTTAAAATTTTATAAGTTTTAGGGCAGTATCCAATTAAGAAGGAGAAAAGCATTATTTATATTTAATGACAATTATCCAAAATGTATTTTTTGAACTTACATGCAAAGCACAATAAAATTACATCCAAAATGCACACTTTTCAGTGAAGTTCATAATAAACATACACAAACTCACACATAACATAGAGTAAGTTAAAAGAAAGACAGCACTCCTGGCCAAAGTTTTTCATGTTAAAACATGAAAAAAATCAGGAAAAATTTACATCAGAAAAATATATAAAATTAGGATTATAGGAAGAGTATTTCTTGCATTTTCATGGGGATTATTTAAAAAATAACAAAAATGATATAAACTGGGATAAATTAAGATGGGGGATAAATAAATGGATAGAATTTGATAGACTCATTATCCCAGCATGACTCTCTCATGAATTTTTTTTTTTTGAAGTGAGCATCTCTGAAACACAGAATATAACCCAATATCATTATTTGAATATAGAACAGTCAGTTATTAGCATTTCATTCTGTCTTTTTATTTGCATTATTAATATGTACAAGACTTTACAATCGAAGAAAAAAGAAAAGACAAAACAAGAAAGGTTCTGCCTGAAGGATTATAGTAGTGAAGGGACATCACATATAAGAAAGCTCAGCATACCATAATCTCTATTATGGGTGGCATAGTTTTAACAATAGCTAGTATTTCCATAAGTACATGATACCGTATTATTCATAGCTTTATAATGTTAGATCTTGGTATTGTTGTAATTAATGGGATAATATTTTTGTCATGTTAATTGCTGAGAATAAAGACAAGATCTTTCATTATAACTTAAAACGTTCATTAATCTTCTGGCAGTGGCAATTAAATGGCAATGGAAATTTACCTAATCAAAGTAATATCTTCTAATGGGACACAACTTTACTTATATATTCAGGGACTGAGAACTCATTCAAGAATCCCAGCATTTCTGATTATGCACTGTAAACAGAATATGTGATACATTGGATAACAATTCTAAGTCCCTACGGAATATTGCTTGAGGAGCTTAAAAACACTTTCCTTTGGATTTCAGCTCCAGAATAGCAATGAAGGTGAATGAGAGGTATTGGGAAAAGGCTGTTTTAGGTCTGAATGAAAAAGGGACATATTTAACAAGGTTCTTAATCAGGTATTTTGTTGTTTCAAAATTAAGGTATATTATGTATAGATCATTCCTACAGTTTATTCCAGAAAATACTGGATCAGAAACCGAGAAAAGACTAACATAATATCTTTGAAAAATCCATGATGATTTTTTTTATTATCCACCTGCTTTAAAAAAAAAACCTGAAAAACCATCATTTTTCACATATGAACAGAAAACAAAATTTAAAAAATAACCTAAAATTAATTTTAAAAATTCCTTTATTTATTTATTCCACCTGAAAGAATCATTTTTCAGACTTATTTGCAGAGAATTTTAAAAATTTAAAAATTTAATTTGTGAGTGGAGGAAAAGTTACCTTTCTTTGCTGCACATAGGAGTCAGTTGTTGTTGCCATTATTATGTGCCCCATGCACAGCCACTTGCGGGAGTGTAAGACTTTTTCTTACAATTGTGGCCATACAAAAAGAGGAACCCAGTGCTGCTGAGGGAAGATAAATCTGGAACATTATTCAGTGGAAGAAAGTAAATTCAGACAAACAAACCAATCTGCCTCTAGTCTACTTCTCTTTCATGTGTGTTTACCTGTAAATCTGCTAGGTCTCATATTAACTGTTGCCTTTAAAAACCTCTATGCAATCTTAATATAATTGTGCCTTTTATGCATAAATAATTAATGCTTGATAAATAAATAAGGTTGCAGCCTCCTTAAATTTAGGCGCTTTTTAATTGGTTATATAACTCCTATCTTTCATAGCACACTGAAAAGTGTAGGGCACATCTTGATAGGAAAATAGAAACCAATACATAACCAATCAGCCCTCAGACTTGTCCACTTTTTAGAACCATGAGCATAGACCCTGGTGAAGAAACACTCACCTAGATACTAGAACCCAGATGTCTGGTTCCAGGAACAGCTAACCTACCTCTATGATTCCCCACTTCTGCAGGATAATCCTCAGTCTCTAGTTTTACAGCTCTCTTTTGTTTCCTGTATATATTCCTTTTTGGATTGTTTTCCCCCCCATAATATTGTTTTTTAAAATTATAAAATATTTCAACAAAAACCCCCCCCCCCCCCCCCCCCCTTCTGTATTGTTTTTCCCCCTTTTGGCCTACAGTTATAAAGGTAATAAAAAAAAATGGCCCCACCATTTTCCACTTTCTCCCCCTCTCCAAAAGTTTGGAGGCTTTTTGTTTGTTTTTTTTCCCGGTTTTTTTTTCCCCCCTTTTTTCTCCCTTTCCCCCCTTTTTTTTTTTTTTTTTTTTTTCTTTTTTCTTCCCAAAATGTATTTCTTAACGCTTTAACCCACCCCCCCCCAAAAAAAAATAAAATTTAAGGCGGGGTTTTTTCGTGGTGGATAGTGAGGGTCACCCCCCCCCCCCCCCCCCCCCCCCCCCCACCCCCCCAAACCCCCCCCCCCCCCCCCCCCCCCCCCCCAAACCCCCCCCCCCCCCCCCCCCACCCCCCCCCCCCCCCCCCACCCCCCCCCCCCCCCCCCCCCCCCCCCCCCCCCCACCCCCCCCCCCCCCCCCCCCCAAACCCCCCCCCCCCCCCCCCCCCCCCCCCCCCCCCCCCCCCCCCCCCCCCCCCCCCCCCCCCCCCCCCCCCCCCCCCCCCCCCCCCCCCCCCCCCCCCCCCCCCCCCCCACCCCCCCCCCCCCCCCCCCCCCCCCCCCCCCCCCCCCCCCCCCCCCCCCCACCCCCCCCCCCCCCCCCCCCCCCCCCCCCCCCCCCCCCCCCCCCCCCCCCCCCCCCCCCCCCCCCCCCCCCCCCCCCCCCCCCCCCCCCCCCCCCCCCCCCCCCCCCCCACCCCCCCCCCCCCCCACCCCCCCCCCCCCCCCCCCCCCCCCCCCCACCCCCCCCCCACCCCCCACCCCCCCCCCCCAACCCCCCCCCCCCCCCCCCCAACCCCAACCAACCAAAAATAATTCCCCTATATATATATAGAATATTGAATTCCTATTGAATTAGTTCTTTCCAGTATTGTCTACTACACTATCTGCAGAAGTTCTGAGCAGTATTTCCCATCTCTCTGAAGAAATAGAGACAGCACTGTAGAGATGACCAATGACCAGAAGACAAATTCTGTCTGTTAGAGTTTCTTTGGACAAGGAGATTGCCTTCATTCCAGATGGTTATTCCTAATGAGGACACTGCAGGAATTGAATGTTCCTTTGGTTGATTCATTGTTGAGTGGTCAGAAGTTAAGTAACTGCCAACGTACACACAATGTTCATTGTTTGACATCAAAAGAAAAGTTAATTAGTAGATTTTATAAAATAAAGAGATAGATTTAATATTTAACAGACTGTGATCACAACTATAAGAACTATAGAGTGCCAGACTGGACCAAAGCCATAAGGGCACAGAAAAGGTGAATCAGGATTATACATAAGAATGGCAAATACTAGAAAGGCAGCAAAACCTGGTAAAGGCAGGAGCAATCAACAGAAAAAAGGAATAACTGCAGAAATATGGGAACTTTTTTTTTTGAGGAGATGGGGAGGAAAATATTTAAAGCTATTAGATTTTGGGTTCAAATACACAGAATGTAGAAATAATCTTAAAGATTAAGATTATAATGAAATAATAACTTTTCTTACTAGGATCAACTCTTTTCTAACCTATTAAAAAAGAACCATGGAAGATTGTTCTTATGTATGATTACTTTGCAAAATTATTTTGTGCACAAAAATAGATAGATTCTGAAATACTCACAACAGAGGAATGTATAGTAAAGATGACAGATTAACAGAGATGCCAAAATTGACATGTGTTTATAGAAAGAATATTTATTTATTCTCACTTATTTTCTTTGGTTTTCTTACTTTTTTCTTTCAAAAGTTGTATTTATTTATTCTTTTAAAAAACTCTTTAATAAAAACCGTATAGCTCAAAATGTGGATCAAGGTCCATTTTTACACAACTGAGTTATTACAGTTTTTTAAGGACTTTCTAGCATCCATCTTGTTCTAGCTTCATTACAAACAATTGAAACATTTTTTTTACCAAGAACATGAGGTATAGAGTGCATCCTTGTACCTACTTACCTGAGAAAAATCTTCCTGAGTTCAGTGAAGTTTACTTCTTAACAAGAGATGAATAGGAATGCATTATTAAGATGGCATCCAATATTCCTTTTTTTGCTGGTAGAACTTTGTCAATGGCTATAGAAGATACATCTTCCATCAGTCAAAGTAGGCAATTTCCCCTTTCTTCTGTTCCTGTTCAAGTCTTCTTTAGAAAGTTAGTGATGCTCTGGAATAAATTGTGGGAGGCAACATTAAACTTTTAGGGGAAGGAGATTAATCTCTTCCAAATGCTGCTGATGAAAAAAATTCTTTAATGGATTATGGAATACCAGACACTTTCCTTAATATGTTTCTGGTACTTGTTTTAAATGGAACTAGATGTTCTGTTTTTTAAAAACACTGAAATGCATTCTAGGGTGTTTACTTGTGTTTGAATTCTGTAGAGATAGCTCTGGGCATTTAGATATATAAACATGTTCTTAGGTATTTGTTGAAGATGAAGCAATGTTAACTAATGGGAAACGAAGTAAAGAAAATTTGAACTGGATTATTCAGCTTCAGTTAATTGATATGTCCAGGTAAATAGAAACTTAGAATTAATCAGCTATGGTACTCTTATCTTAATGATTATTATAAATATAAGCAGTTTCTATGAAGTCCTGCCTTAGGCATGAAAGCTGGCTGGGTGACTTTGGGCTAGTCCCTCTTTCTTAGTCCAAACTAACTTACAGAATTGTTAGTATTAATGTGTGGAAAATTGGAGGACAATGGAATAGCTACGTTTTCCACTTTGAATTACATATAAAAATAATGAAGTTGGGATAAAAATAAATGAATACATGTAAGTAAGAAAAGAAAAAGTAAGAAATAAAAAAGAAAACTAAAACCACAAGAAAGGGGGGGGGGGGAGAAAAAGATACAAAAGAGTGTTCAATCTTCTTTGCAGCATTTATAAATACAATTATAAATTTATTTTTTTATTCTATGGTTATTTATTTATTTGTTTATTTATTATTGTTTTAGTATAACTGCCCATTTCAGGGCCTTGTTATGCTGACTTTTCTGGGCTGAAATGTATATACAGTATGTATGCACATATTATTTTACTGGTTTTTAATGGATTTTATTATTGTCCAATCTCCCAGACTCACATGACTGAAATGGGCAGTTATACTAAAACACACTTAATGCCCCTGGTCCAGGCCCATAAATAAATGTTCAAGACTTACCAAAGGTCCCCAACTTTTGCAGCTTGGCAGCCTGGCTGGGGGGCGGGGAGGAGAACTGCGCTACATGATTGGTGAGCTGGTGCATGCACACATGCAGCTCAACTTGTGTGAGCATGTGCACACAGCTCAACTTACACAAGTTAAGCTGTGCATCCATGTGCACATGTGCCAGCCTGCCGCTCACTCAATGTGTCCCACAAGCTGTATGCTCATGCTGGTCTCCCACTCATGTGGCCCACTTCCAAATAAGCCATGGTCCAGTAGTGTGCTGCGGCCCTGGAGTTGGGGAGCCCTGCTCCAGACAATTTCTCTGGTGACATATACCAATGATACATTATTTTATAAATATTCTCTTTAAGATTATAACATTGTGAACATTTCAATCCTTTCAGCCACATATTCACTTATTGTTCCATCTGTATATTATAACCAAATTTTAGCCTATTTTATTATGTATTTTTTCACTTCCTGTTTCAAACATCAACAAAACTGCAAATATTTTAGCAATTACATGTTCATCATTTGTATATAACCAGGGGTGGGATTCTACCGGTTTGCACCTATTCTCTAGAACCAGTTGTTAACATTCTAAGCAGTTTGGAGAACTGGTTGTTAGAAGAATTTACTGGCCTAATCCTGTAAGAAGGCAGGTAGGAAACATTCTAGTGTTGCTTACAGAAACTGCCTCTCCGTTAATTCATATTACATTCTTGGAAGGACTAGGCTTCCTGTCTCTGGAACTTCTCTGGAGTTTTTTTTCCTCCTTTACTAATATTTTGCTTGTGTGGAGTGACCATTCAAAGTTGCAATGGTACTGAAAAAAGTGATTTATGACCGTTTTTCACACTTACAACTGTTGCAACATCCCCACAGTCACGAAAGGCCAGGCAAGGAGATGCGTGCCTCGATGTGAGTGATATTGGGTTGGCCACACCAAGCCAGTCACATGACCACCAAGCCACACCCACCAACTAAGCCACGCCCACTGAACCAGTTATTTAAAAAACTGAATCCAACACCTGTTTATAACTCTATTTCAAACTCAGTCTTACAAAGTTTAAGACTGAGAATTAAACTTTGAATGTAAAACATTGCAAAATGTTGTAAATAAGAGAATTATTGACAATTATATCCACCAGCCACAAGATGATCTCCTGATTTTATTTTACATACTCCTTAGCAAAATTCTGATATCTTAGCTAGTTAGCTAATTGTGTTTGCCTTTTATTTCTTGTCTATAAAATGTTTCTTGCTCTGAGAAACAAAGATTTGTCTTGGAACAATCTGAGTTTATATCTATTCTATATTCTCAATATGGCACTTGTAATACAATGATTTTTTAAAAATCACATTAATCTTAATTTTATCATACCACAAATATGCATGCCATCCAAATCTCAGGTTATTTCCTTCTAACTCCCAAATCCTTCTGTTTCTCAGCAATACACGCACACACATTCACACACACACACACACGATTTAATCAAAATCAAGTAGCAAATTAAAAATACAATTTAAAATCAGGTAAATCTATCCTCCTTTCCTTTGCATTTAAGATATTATATTTAACTCATGGTTTCCCCGCCACACAAATTTAAATATATCCTTCTGCCACAATTAAAATGGTGCATCAATTGTCAAAATGTGTATTTTCTGAAAGAAAAACATAATTCAAGATAAGACATTCTTTTTTTATCACAGAATTTCTCTCCAGTAATGACAGTTGTAATATCTCCCATCTTACCATTTCTTTTTAAATTTCATTACATACCTTCACATAGTTATTTTGAAATACACAATTCATATTTGTCCTAGTTATACCCAGATATTTTACATACTCATCAATTCTTTTAGATCTTCTATATTCATATCTAGCAGTTTGGTCTTCTGTTTATTAATCCTGAAATCTTTTAATCTGACCATTACAATTTCAATTCCCTTTAAAGGATCTTATCGAACCAACACTTGCAAACATCTGCAAAAGTTCTTAAATTATAAGTTTACTTTTTAATCTGTACTCCCACAATCCTATCATCTTTTCTTATAGGTCAGTTCGATATTTCAAGAATCAAACTGAAAAAGAGCGAAGACAGTGGACATTTCTGCTTTGTTCTCTTTTTTGGGGTTTTGTTAGATGTCCTTTGATGATTTTTATGCTTTCTGTAAAATGTAATCCAATCTTTCCTATTTTATAAATTCTTTTCAAAATTAATGTCTTCCAAAGTTGTGAACAAGAAGGCTGAGTTCACATTGTCAAAGATTTCCTCTGTATCCAAGATCAATGAAACTTATTTTTCATTATATTGCTCAAAATATTCCAAAATGTCCAACACATTTCTAACATTGTCCTTCAACTGTTTTTTTGAAATAAAAACCCACACTGATTCTCATGAATAAATTCTTGCATGATTATTTTCAGGCTATCAGCTAAAATCATTGTGAACAGATTGCGGTCAATATTCAATAATGATACCAGTTTATAGTTTCTTGTCAAAGTCAATCTTATCCCAAATTATTTCGGCTTCTTTCCAACTCTCTGGCATCTATCGTCACAGTAGGATAGAATCCATTGTGTTTTGTAAAGATCATAAAAGTCCATCTTCAAAACATTTATAATAACCCAGGAATCCAGTTGGTCAAGGCATCTAAAAAAATGGCTAAAACTTTAATATTTATTAATAATCTTTATTAATTTTCACTAGAATACAGTGGGGTTGCTCTAAATCTCAAACATAATGCCTTCTCCAATACAGCCAGATTATCTAGCTCTCTTTCCAACTCTCTCTCTAACAACTTCTATTTTACTCTCTAAAATTTTCATTTCATAATTGCATCCAAATACTGTTTATAGAGCTTTCCATCTTCTTAAGTTCTTTTTTGATGTCCTGTATCATCTTTACAAGTCTTTCATCCATTCACTTTTCAAAAGCTTTCAATTTAATATAAATGATACAACTAATTTACTGGCCAGTTGTTCAAACATTTTCTGAAGCAAAACTAGTGTAACTTCTCTCTTCTAATGACCCTTCCTTCCTCTTCATTCTTGCTCCTTTTCTGGTGGTTGCCATTGTAATCCAAATTTTAATCCAAAAATGAAAGGATCACAAACAAGGAAAAAGCAAAGATAGGCTTCTACTGTCGTTTTTTTCTTTTGTCTTCCTCTGCTCTTATGACTTTTGTATCAAGTGACAATCCACAATTATAGTCAACATCACAGACAATACCTCTATAAGTGCAGTCAGCATCACAGTGTAGCTCATGTTACCTTTATTTTTTGTTTTGTAAAATTCACAAATTGTTTACACTTTTTAGTAGTAAACCAAAAACTTTTCTGTCAAGGTCTGATTTGTTTATCTATTTTAACTCCAATTTGTTCAAAAGCACTTTTAATTTTTCCTTAAAAATAATCTTTCAAAATAACTTTTTCCTCTGTCCATCTTAAACTTTCTTACACCAACTCTTTGTTAAAAAAAATTCCTGAAAGTTTTTAAGTCTTTAAAAGCTTTCTCTTCTTTATTCTTTTATAAGAAAAAAATTCACCACATAAGAATTTCTTATTCTCCTGCTCAAAAAATCTCTATTAATACAATGGTATGTGGGAAAGATGTTAGGAATGTAAGTCACCTAACAGCTATTTGGGTTGGAAATATATAAACCAGGATAGATATTTTAATACTGTATCTTTAAGAAAATGCAAAACTGTAATTGAATGTATTTTCTCAAATGGCCATAAGATGGAGCCAGAAACCTGGGTTGTCTTAGTCTTAGTCTCAGAAGAGAGTGTGTCTCAATGAATCTCTGTTTCCTTCTGTTGGAGAGTATTGCCGTTCCTCCATTTTTCCTAATTGACTGATATTCTTGGATTTGATGTAAGTCTGATATTGAACTGTTTTTGACACTGGAATTTGTTATTGGATTATCCCTGGATTGAAAACTGATTTACCTGTGAATGACTTTGGACTGCCTATTTTGAACTTTGCTTAAACCTTTATTGAAAGTAAAACCCTACATTTACTGTACAGTGTATCTGTGTGCTGTGTGTGTATTATTCAAACACTTCTCTCATATACGTCTCCTAACGGGGAATTACCTCAACACTGGTTATGGGCCCAGGCCATACCAGGCTCAGATAACTGAGAGTTAGTGTAAATACACAGTACTGTATACAGACAGCTGTTTACTGTTTAATTGTGGTTTACTATCCTGATAAAGATGGCACAAGACACTTCAACAAGTCTATCATTGATAACCTGGTTGGATGGAACAAACTATGTTTCCTGGTCTATGAAGTGCAGTCTACTTCTGTGTAGAGAAGGTTTATGGAATATAGTTCAAGACCCACCGGATGTAAATGCTTGGGATCCAGAAAATGAGAACGATGCCAAGAAGCTTGCTGACTTTAAACAGAACAATGAATGAGCTCTTTGTATAATTGGAATAACACTGAGTGACGAGCAGCTAGTCCATATTTGGTGAGAAGAGTCTGCTGCTAGGTGTTGGGAGAATTT
The DNA here is from genome assembly GCF_049901735.1 of Notechis scutatus. Classification (NCBI taxonomy): domain Eukaryota; kingdom Metazoa; phylum Chordata; class Lepidosauria; order Squamata; family Elapidae; genus Notechis; species Notechis scutatus. Next base: position 227,259,011 of record NC_142010.1, on the reverse strand, counting down.
GAAGAGGATTTATGTGTAGGTGCACACATACATCTTACACGTAAACTGTTTAGAGCATGTCTTCTGAAAGGTGGAGATATGTTAGCTCATTTGAATTTCATGAAAAGAACTTTTCAAGAGCTACATGAAAAAGAACTGATATTTTCAGAGCTGCATCAAGTTTACATCATTCTTTCCTCATTGGATGAAAGTTATGATGATTATGTATCTTCACTGGAAGTACTGCCCAAAGATAAACTGACATTGACTGACATAACTGGAAGATTGTTAGAAGAAGCAAGAAGATGGTTGGATAGGGACCAACTGAGAAAGAAACAACCACAAGAAGAGGATTTGTCTTCAACTGGCTATACTGTTAGGAAATGTTTTTCTTGTGGGGCTAGGAGACATATAGCTAGATTCTGTAAGAAGGGAAAACAACAGAATACTGGTAATCACCAGAAGGCCAAAAAGAATGTTAGTTTAGCTATGTCTAGCGATTCAACTGTAAACCATGATTTGTGGGTTGTTGATAGTGGAGCATCACAATGCATTACTAAAGATAGAAAAAGGTTTATAAAGATGTCCACAAGTAAACAACATGTATCATTGGCAAATGGATGGAAGATTAAAGCATCAGGTGAAGGTACCGCATATTGTTCTTGTATAAACGAACATTTAACTATGTTATATGTACCTAAACTGAAATTTAATTTATTATCAGTAAAGGCTTTAGTTAATCTTGGTTATGTAGTAACCTTTAGGGGAGATAACTGTATAATAGAGAAAGAGGGTAAAAGTATTACTGCTAAATTAGAGAATGATTTATATGTGATACATGATGACCAGTTGAAGATGGCTAACTCAGTTTATAACAATGTTAAGCCACATGATGAATGTATACATTTACTGCATAGACGTCTAGGGCACATTAATTTCAAAATGCTCAAACAAACTGTTGAATTGTCAGAGGGAGTAAAATTGAAACCCTGCAGCAAGAATTTAAACTGTAATGCTTGTAGCCAAGAGAAAAGTAAGGTTACTCCTGCAAACAGACTTAATGGGTTTAAGACCAAAGAACCTTTAGAGGTTGTGTTTGCTGACATAATTGGTCCTAAGAGACCAAGTTTAGGAGGTGCCTGTTATATTTTGAGTATTATGGACCATTACTCACGATATGGTTTCTGCTATCTTATGAAAAACAAAACAGAAACATTCCAACATTTATTTAATTGGCTAAGGTTTGCAGAGAGAAAAATGAAGAATAAAGTAATTACTTTATTCACTGAGAACGGGACTGAGTTTGTTAACAAAAGATTCCAAACTATGTTGAAATTGGCTGGTGTTGAGCATAAACGTTCTGCACCTTACAGACCACAACATAACTCATTTGTACAATGAAGAGGGAAAACATTACAAGCCATGGCTCGCACTATGTTATCTGATACAGGTTTACCTGAAACACTGTGGGGTGAAGCCATAATGTGTAGTAATCATGTTTTAAACAATGTAGTTAATACAACAACTGGAGAATTACCATTCACTCGTTGGCATGGCAGAAAACCAAATTTAAGTTACCTACACACATTTGGAGCTCCAGCATGGGTGCATATTCCCTCACAAGTAAGACTGAAAGGGCAACATAGGGCTAAGAAATTATTTTTTGTAGGTTACGAGGCCAACCATAGATCATTTAGATTTTGGAATCAAGTCACAGCTCATGTTTATTGTAGTGCTAGTGCAAAATTTTTCAAGCACATTGGGTGGGATAAACTGGAACAGAAATCCAGTAATGATATTATTATTGACACCCAAATAGTCCCTAAAGGTAAAATCAGTAAATCACGAATAGCCATTAAAGAGGAAGAACAGGAGGAAGTAGTATAACAGGCACAGGAGGAGGTAGAAGAACAGGAGCAGGTGGAACAGGTGAGTCCACCAGTAGGCCCTGTATTACCAAGATGTTCAACCCAAGTAACATGACCACCCGATAGATATCAGGCTAGTGTTGTATGCCAAGTGAATACAGTTCCAAGTAATTATATTGAAACTAAAACTGTATCCTGCTAAGGATCAGGCTGCTTGGCAGAAAGCAATGGATAAGGAACTGGAATCTTTAAAAGGACTGGAGGTATACGAAAATGTTAAATTACCACCAGGTAAACATGCCATAGGATGTAAATGGATATATAAACTGAAGACCGGCATAGATGGGACTGTTATAGATGGGTTCAATCAGACAGCAAATGACTACGATGAGGTGTTTGCACCTTGTCTGAAGGCTACTACATTAAGAGCAGCATTAGTGTGGGCAGCTAAGGAAAAATATATTATCAATCATTTGGATGTAGAGATGGCATATCTGCATGCACCGTTGCAACACACTATTTATTTAAAGAAACCTTTAGGTCTCAAAAATGATAATACAACTGGTTGTTGGAGATTGAAAAAGAATCTTTATGGTTTGAAGTAATCAGGATATGAGTGGAACCAATGTATAGTTAAAGAATTAACTAAGATAGGCTTTGTAACTGGCATGGCTGATCCATGTTTATTTAAAAGAGAAAGTAATGGTGTAATTTCATTGTTGTTATTATTTACTGATGACATAGCATTAATCACCAAAACTGAACAAGAAGCTACTAAAATAATCTCACTGTTACAGAGAAAATTTAAGATAAAACAATTAGGAGAAATCAAACAATATCTTGGTTTAAAGATAGATAGAACTAGGGGAGGATACAAGATCTCACAAGCAGGCAAAATTAACCAATTACTAAAAAGTTTTAAAATGGAACTTTGTAAGCCGGCTAAAACACCAATGATCCAGGAGTTTAGCCATAGTGATGTTCAAAGTCCTATTTTTGATAAGAACATTTATCAGTCCTTGATTGGTAGTTTATCTTATCTCAGTAATTGGTCAAGGCCAGATATTGCATACTGTGTTAACCAATTAGCAAGATTTAACTCTGAGCCCACTGAAAGGCACTGGCAAGCTGCTAAACGTGTGTTAAGATATCTAAAACAAACAATGCATTATGCATTGTATTTGGAGCCTAAAGATGAACTGAATTTAACTGCATACGCTGATGCAAGTTTTGCAACAGACATAAACACACGAAAATCTACATCAGGTACTGTAGTATTATTGGGAAAAGCATTGATTGTATGGAGATCTATTAGACAGAAACATCTAAGTTTGTCAACAATGGAGTCTGAATTCTCATGTTTGTCTTTACTATGTACAGATTTAGTTTTGTATAAACAACTACTAATTAACATGGGAATTGATGTAACAGATTCTATTGTAGTTTACAAAGATAGCCAATCAGCAATAGAGATGGCTTCAAATATTGCTGTTAAAACAAGAACGAAACACACAGATTTAAGATATTTAAACGTGAGACAGTGTGTGCAAAGTAAGATGATTAAGCTAGAATACTGTATGTCAGAAAACAATATAGCAGATCATTTTACAAAGGCCCAAGGCTCTATAAAGCATAAGGCATGCTGCGAGGATTATGGAATTAGAATGTAAGGTTGTATATATTGTCCTACCCAAAGGGGAGAATGTTAGGAATGTAAGTCACCTAACAGCTATTTGGGTTGGAAATATATAAACCAGGATAGACATTTTAATACTGTATCTTTAAGAAAATGCAAAACTGTAATTGGGTGTGGTTTCTCAAATGGCCATAAGATGGATCCAGAAACCTGGGTTGTCTTAGTCTTAGTCTCAGAAGAGAGTGTGTCTCAGTGAATTTCTGTTTCCTTCTGTTGGAGAGTATTGCCGTTCCTCCATTCTTCTAATTGACTGATATTCTTGGATTTGATGTAAGTCTGATACTGAACTGTTTTTGACACTGGAATTTGTTATTGGATTATCCCTGGACTGAAAATGACTGATTTAACCTGTGAATGACTTTGGACTGCCTATTTTGAACTTTGCTTAAACCTTTATTAAAGGAAAACCCTATATTTACTGTACGGTGTATCTGTGTGCTATGTGTGTATTATTCAAACACTTCTCTCATATATGTCTGCCTGTATGCACTCATTCTCCTAACGGGGAATTACCTCAACAAAAGACCTTGGAAGATTGGTTAAAGACTTGTACCAGAGGTGCTTTTTCAAAAGACAATTGGACTTTGTTTTTCCTGAAAGACATCAGAACTAAAATGCTTCTTGGGTGAGAAGCAAAATGTATTCAAGGAAAAACAAAAAAACACTTTTGGGACAACTATGATTTGGATGACTGAGAATCTCCATAGACATTGGACAAAGAGTTTTTTTCCAAGGAAATGATCGGATTATAAACAGTGTAGCTTGCAACTGGGTAGTGAATTGGACAAGAGACTTAGAAGAACCCTTCCTAGTTTTTCAGGCTGTAAAGGAGACCGGGTTGGCGGGGGGAGCTAAATATTCAAACTTACAAGATTCTGTTAATGAGGTGAAGTAGAATTAGCTCATTTAGTTGTGTTTCCTGTCTGGTTTGCTTTGCAAAGCTGATTTCCATCATGCAAATATCTTATCTGATCATTGCTCAGTCTCCAGGACTTTCTCACACACTATTACATCTTCAATGTAAATTACTTACATTGGGAGGTGATTGAGTAATGAAGCTCATGTATATCTTATATACATATTGGCTACATTTCAACTCTGAACTTGATTGAAACCCATCAACTCCTGAGTGCTCAGCTCATGAGCTGACTGCAAAAACCACAGTTCCTGCACTCTGCTCATTAGGAGCTGCAGGTCAGAGGGTAAGTGGGTGATCTCACAATCTCTCTTTTTTCTAGAGAGACTTTGCTGGCTAGAATTCATCACCTGGCTGCTCATCTTTATCACAATGCTGTCGCTGCTCCTTCAAGGGACATCTAACTTACATGCTCGTCACTGGAAACCCCAAAATAAATATATATCTAATATTATTTTGCTGAACAATCTATATCCCTTGAGTCAAGCAATATATTTTAAGGTAGTGTTCAAGCAGTAAATTATCTGTCTGTATTACATAGCATGGGGAATTATCATCTTAATTAAATAACCCCCAAATAATATCTATGTGAAATGCAGAAGCAGTTCTGGTTACAGAACTGATTAATTAAATTACAATGAAAAACACAAAATAAATAAATTTATATTGACTTAATTTAACCATAATTATTTACACTATGGAAAATCAATTTCTATTTATTCTAGTTATATTTAAGTTATTTAAATTGATATTAATTTGAACCCTTATAACAGATCCATATACACCTGGAACTCTGTGTAATGCAACAAGTGAACAATTCCATTCATCAAAAGTTTGCTAAAAGCATGGCCAGCCAGGAGAACAGATCGTAAGGAGCAGACAAAGATTAATTATACCTGTGCTCGTATAGCAATGTTTGTGTTCAAAACAAATTATATTTGCTTGTGCTTAAATGATGCATAAATCTGATCCATGCAGATGAACGTGTGTTCAGGATGACTGAGCACACTTGTTTGAATGTCATATTTATCCCTGTATTTTGTCAGAAAATTAACTTCTTTGGAGTTTGTGCTTGAGCTGAGCATATGGTTGTTGATCTCTGGAGATGACAGTCTATCTGAGCAATAGCTCCTTATGGTTTCAGCTCTCCTCTGCTGGCAGATGCTTTGGGCTTTTCTACAATTAAGTGGAGATCATCACTGTTTTCTTTGAGCACTGCTGTGCCTTGTATTCTGAAGTGTTTTGTTAATCACTGTCTGCCTTCGACAGAAGCTGCCAAAGCTCTCATTAAGTTTGAATTTTGAGATGTCATGCTCGAATGATGGAATTTCAACCCTTTTCTGCATGAATGAAATTGGCTGTGGAGAGGTGCTAGGGATGTGGGGGGAGGACTCTAAAGTACATTTGTTTTACATTTAATCTGGAACAAAAATAAAATGGAAACTTTGCCTTCAACTTTGTTTTAAAGTCAGAAAAAAACTTGCTTCTGCTCTTCCCCAAACTTCATAATTACAGGGCACTAACCTTGTCATCTGCAGGGCATACTCTGTTGCTTTCAATTAATAATCCATCACTGCCTTGTTCACAATTTGAACTTTAAACCTTCCTTCCTATCCCAAACATTGGGCTCATTATTATGTGGGAGTCATTGCAAATGACATGACAGATGCTTGACATCCGTTAAAGGGTGACGTAGAAATGTATGCCATGATGGGTTTTTGATAAATTCTTATTGGATCAAAAATTAATGTTATTTTTGCCCTTCAAGAAAAATTGCCTGCACGTGTTTGCAAATAGAAAACAAAATGCATCTGTTGTTAGTTTAATGATTTGCAGCACAAAACTAAGTGTTTTGGGAAATACAGTATGTGAAGACATTGCCCATTTCTCATGTTTCATCTGGATCCATAAAAGTAAGCCTTAAAGAAAAAAATTAGACTAATTAACTGCACTGCCTAATCATTTACAGTCATAAACTTTTTAAGAATTGATTAAGGCAAATACGCAGCCAAGTATCTCAGAAAAATAATATTTTCATGATGAATAGGACAGTTCACAGTCCTGGTAACAGTTCAGCCTAAAAGTACATTATTGAGTATAAGTGCTGGATTGGATTTGTTTGCATGATTTTGTCTCTTAATATGTATGAAATACAGAGGTGTACAGATTTTAGAGAAGATAAAATTTTAAGACAATGCAAGCTATCCTCAAAAGGAGATTTTGAGTTCATCGCTATTGATATTGTTCATGTCAAGCAGGTATAGGCAACATTTAAACCACAAAGGCCTTTTCTGTAAATCTCAGGATTTTTCTGACTACAGTTGCTGAAAAACAGTGGAATGATTTCTACCTTTCAGACAGGAAACACATGAAAAATACATGCAGTCAGCCTACATTTGTATAGTCTAAACTCTGCCATGCTCTCAAGGTAAGTAGGATCCTCCCTCACAAAATGGCCCCACACATGACCATACTATAAATTGGAAGATGATGTGAAAAGGTATTGCTTCTTAACATTAAGTGTGTGTGTGTGTGTGTGTGTGTGTGTGTGTGTGTGTGTGTGCACTTTTAAGTTGAATCCTGGCTTAACCACTTTACAATCTTGATTTCCTAAGGGTGACAGCATGAGCACTTAGTTCTATAGAAATTTCAAACCAATGTTGTCTTACCCAAGTTTATCATTCTAAACATATGAAATGTATATTCCTTTGAACAATATTTAAAGACAGGATAATATATATGAACACACAAGATTAAACTAATCTCAGCGGTGTCCTACCTACCTAAAGAAATCCAATTCAGCCCTTCAGTTTGATTCATCCTTATCTAGCACCAATTTTCTGCTGACTGTTACTTGACCAGATTCTTGTGAATAGATTTCAATAAATCATTTATGCTGCCACCTACATGAATGGTCCTGATTCTTTGTGCTTGACAGTGTTGGTCTCAGGGTGCAAAATACAAAATCCAGAAACCATCCATTAGCTCCTATCTGGCATTCAACTCCTGTGTACTTGTACCTACCAGCCTGGCAGCTGTTATCAGCAAAACATAAAAGTTCCTAAAAAAAATCTGGTATCTCCTAACATGTGCAAAAAAAGAAAAAAAAAAACCAACCCTACATATATGCATATATATGTAGGCTTTTCACATATTTATCAACTTACTCTTTGAGAGAGAATAAAGGTACTAAATCTGAACTTCTGATCCAGAATGTTCTACATTTATTTAACTGGATACATGCATTTTAAGTAAAAAGCAGATATGTCATGAAGCTTAACAGTGAAATATTGCAAGGCAGCATTGAAATGGCAAAGCTTTGTGGCCTCCTGCCATTGATCTGCAAGCAGGTGACATGCCCTTTTTCCTTTAGAAATATGTGCCACAAAATGCTACAATCCCTCTTGCTTCTTTATGCTTCATTTTCAAAAAATAATAACTGACTGACAAAGGCAGAGATACTTTTCTTTTTGATATACAGAGCTGGCAATGACATTGCATGAAATATAGCCAAGCTTGTGATATTTGATATTGTCATAAGATGTCCATGATCATGGAACAATCTTTCATGCTATCAGCTTAGGCTGCCTAACTTCTAGCTGAAATATACATGTTGCTTGCAGTAGCTGGCAGTGTGACATACATCACCATCATATTTCCCACCCAAAAGAATTACCATCAGAAAAATGGTATTCCAAGTATAGAAATAGAAATCATAATCTCAAATACTACAGGTAGTCCCTGATTTACAACCACAGCTGAGCCCACCATTTCTGTTGCTAAGTGAGGTATTTGTTAAGTGAGTTTTGCCACATTTTACAACCTTTCTTGCCCCAGTTGTTAAGTGAATCATTACAATTGTTAAGTTAGTAACATAGTTGTTAAGTGAATATGGCTTCGCCCAAAGTCTTTGCTTGTCAGAAGTCCACAAAAGGAGATCTGGAGTTGTCATAAAAGGGGACACTGTAGTTGTCATAAATATGAGTCAGTTGCCAAACGTCCAAATTTTGATCATGGGAACATAGACCTGCTGCAATGTTCATGAGTATGAAAGACACTCATAAATCGACTTTTTCAGTGCTATTGTAATTTCAAAGGGTCACTAAATGAACGGTTGTAACCTGTATATGATTAAGTATGTTGATAAAGAAAACCCAATATTTACTTGCTTTTTTAGGTATCAGATAGGTCAATCTCCAGCATTACATATGACCCCTTAGCAATGAGATCTCTTTCTTCTGTGCATCACTGTGTGCCCTCCTCTATAGGGTATCCTAATGAATGAACAGATGAAGCGAGTCCATTAGTGGATAATGTACCACTGGAAGATATTGCACTAATGGCAAATTTATCCAGAAGAACTGAATTGGATAAAACCAGTTCATTTAATAAGTTTTTAATTAGTAAATCTTTTGCTGTATATGAAACTGCAAATTTGTATTTGTCAAAAATTACTTAAGCAAATGTCAGAGAAGTTCCTCTCTAGTTCCCATAAAGATAAAGTGAAGGAGGGGAAAGAACATTCAGACTTGGAAGGTTGATGTCAACTTAGTCTTGACCAAGAAACTAATGTCATATAGGTCAGGACTACTTTTATTGTAACAGCTATTTATTGGACCTTAACATCCTTTGTTGTTCCTTATTTCTCCCTAACAGAACAGGTACATAAGCTGGGCATTTTCCTGGATTTATGGCTGCTGGTCCAGTAATAAGTGGAGGCATAACCAACAAGGCTGTCACACAACTGGAATGCCAAGTGTGACCCTTTGTGAGGCACAGTCATGGTCCCTCAAGGCCTTCTCATCACCCAGTTGAATCATTTTAATGGTTCTATATAAAGATATCCTTGCAGATCATCTGAAAGCTTAAACTGGCTGAGCCTGAATCAGTAGTTGTAATTGTTTCCATTAGTTGATTCAGATAACCCTCCTTCTCTAGCTGCCAATAAATTTCCAGTTGCAATTCATGTTACTGTTATCACTTTAAAGTCCTTCTTGGCTCAGTACATGGGTTATCTCAGAGACTGAATATTCCAAAGTGAATCTGCCTATCTGGAAAAATATAGGAGAAAGATTCTGCTGAGGTTCCTGTTTCAAAAATAGTTCCATCTAAAAGGACCGCAAGCAGGACTTTCTCAGTGGTGGTACCCCCTTTATGGAAAAACAACTTCCTTGCCTGCTGTCTAATCAGTTTCTGTAAATAAGTAAAGAATAAACATTTGGAAAGTTAAACTTTGGTATATGCATCTGTTTGTAATTTCCATTATAATTTATATTTTTTATTGTCAGGTTGTTTTTAATCCTCTATTGTGTCTGCTTATACCACTCTGAACCACTGGGAGTAGAGTGCCATAAAATATTAGAAATAAATAAAAGATAAATAAAACTGTGCACCTGCAAAGTGTGCTTGCTTAACATGTTGTATATTTGTTAGTTTGTATATTTAATTATCTTAGTTCACCTGGAGCTACAATATGCAGTGAATATATTTAAACAGATGACATACCAGTTTTTGTTTAAATATTAGCTCGTACAAAGAAAGCATGAATAAGCATAACAGCCTAGTGTGTGCAGTAACTTTGAGGAAACAGATGTTATGTGTTTATTTTATTTATTTCCACTTATAGTCCACACTTTATCAACAATATGCCACATAGGGAAATAGTAAAACAAATCAATGTTAAACCTTCTAGTTGCTCAGATTCTTTTTCAAAATGTGGCATACACTCAAAGTGAAAGAAGTTGAGTGTATTCATTCTTTCCTCCTTGGATCAATCTCTTACTACATGTTTTTGTTACCTCAGTGACCTTAACAAAATAAAACCTGTGGGGTTCCCCATACATTTGGTTAATCTCATAGTAGTCCAGGCAATCCTTAACTGTCACTGAGGTCTTCTACTGCCAACTATGTATGTTTTGTTCTCTTGGGATGGACTGAGTATGCCTAACACCAGCTATTGTTTCTCAGCTACGTGATCTGGTTCCTGAAAATTCCTTCTCTTAGGAAAGAAAAAGTATTCTGATAATGACACCAGAACTCACTGTCTCTATGAAACTAAGTGGTCTGCTTATTCTAAATATATTTATTTATTGGATTTGGACCAATAAATAAGCTTTTTTCAACCAATTTTATCGTGTCTTGTTCTAAACGTTTGACCTTATATTTGTAGCAATGATATTTAACAACCATCTTAGGGTCCAATGCGCACATTTAGCTTCACATTGTGTTTTTGCATAAATTAATCAAAACATATTCAAGAACCTATTAATTTGTATCCTTCAGTTCAATCTCCAAGCACAGCATGGAGCTTTTCCTAGATATTTTCAACACGCTCTCACAAAACCTGTGATGCCAGGGCCATTGCAAATTTTATATTTTAAGCTCCTTACATTAAAATTAGCCTTCTTGGAGACAATTACCTTGGTGTGTTGAGCATGCAAACTTTCTGCCTTTCTGCAAACTAAATTATTCATTGGTTTTACTACATAAACACAAGGTTGAATTAAGGCCAGTTACCACCATTCTCCCAAAGGCTGTGTCAGCATTCTGAAAATCTGTTGTAATATCTACAATTTATCCCAATTTATCTCTATCTGTGGTCCTCTAGAATTTTCATTACAAAAAAAATGTATTGTTGAAGAGTCCCCCCCTTTTTTACTACAACTGTGCAGAAGTCATGAGTGGCTTTTAGTATCCTAAGATGAATGAGGAAGGGGCTGCCAGTTTTATCTCTTCATAATAAAAAACAAATCAGCCCCATTGTTGTTGGCTTTTTGTCTATAGCCAGCAAAGACTCATTATCTTAGGTGAAGTCTCATTCTACCAGATCGACTGCAAGTTCAGCTTTCTTCTTTGTGAAGTGATGTGCCTTTTCTGATCTTTGAAGACCTCCTGACAAATCAGAGTTGGAAGGGGTCTTCTAGGTCATCTAGTCCAACCCTCTGCCCAAGCAGGAGACCTACACCATTTCTGACAAATGGCAGTCCAATCTCTTCTTGAAAGTCTCAAGTCCTATTTAGGTGCAGCCATTGACATGTATAAAATATGTGTGTATGTCAAATCTTAAGGACCTGTACATTTTTGCAAAAAAAAAAAAGAGTTTAAAATGGGCAATCTTTTGGGCAATCTTGCTACTCAGACATGAAAATAATATATATAGACTATGAAGAACAAAACATATAATTGTGTAACTGGTTTAAGTAAGTTATCTGTGCATTCACACTACTCAGCCATACCTTTCATAAGTAATTTATTTCACAGATATTTAGCGGTTTTCATAGGTTGCTTAGGCAGTCTTGGAAATTGACAAAACATGATGAACCTTGCCAAAGAACATAGCACTATAATTCCTGTCAAAAATTCTTCTGGACATTCTAATGAGGTTTCTGTGTGACATATGTAAATACTTGGACGACAACTCAAGGAAACTTCATTACAAGTAATCATCTTTTCCTATCTGAAGTACTGTACAGATTTAGTAATTTATAGAGCTGGTATTCTACAGCAGAAATATATATATTGAACTATCTTTAAAAGTATAAAAATGTAGGAAATTCTATTTCTATACAAAACAGGCAGTTTCAAGCAGCCAATATCTGTTCAATAAATTGTTAGGCATCTAGCATGAGTAACATAATATGGTTGAAGAAAAAAAACTTATGAACTCACCATAATGAATACTGTAGCAGATATCCTTTAGACAGAGAGGTGGAGAACTGACTATCAACTGACAGAAAGCAAATATTGTGTTCTCCAAAGATGGAAATAACATTTTGGAGTTTATTCTCTTCAGTCCTTGTGCAACTAGGCATAATGGTTGAAAACAAAAAGAGTCTTCAAACCAAAAACTCAAGCTAACATAAAATAAAAGGTCCAACTGATGTGAAACTTATTCTGCCTTACACACAGATTCAGTAAGCTTTCCATCCTCAGTTATGGGTGTAAGCAATGCCTTAGCAATAGCAATAGCATTTAGACTTATGTACCTCTTCATAGTGCTTTATAGCTCTCTCTAAGAGGTTTACAGAGTCAACATATTGCCCTTAACAATGCGGATCCTAATTTTACTGGCCTCAGAAAGATGGAAAGCTGAATCAACCTTGAACTGGTGAGGATGAAACTCCTGGCAGTGAGCAGTGAGTTAGCCTGCAATACTGCATTCTAACCACTGGGCCACCACGGCCCCTTACTTATATATTCTCTAGTTTCCTTCCTTTTCTCTGAGGAAGTGGTTTCAAGTTGAAGAACCAGTTCTCTTCTTTATGTGGATAATGAGCTGAGCCTAGGCCATGTAGCAGAGAAGAGGGGAAGAGTTTGTTTAGACAGGCCTGGTAATCTAGAAGGTGCTTTTTCTGCAGCCTTTTCATTATCATCTTCTGTCGTCTTTCTTCAGACTTCTTCTCCAATCCCCCCATTTCCCTCTTGCTCTTTTTTATTGTAGTCTTTAGGCTCAAATAGACACTAAGTCTGCTGAAACTCACATTCTGCTATGGTGACTTATTCAAAAGGAGGCTGGTATTTGACTGCCAACAATTAACTATGTGGAATGTTTATTGTGTGTCATATTTTATGTTGTTCTGTATTGCAATTTTTTTCTGCTTGGAATAAAAAATGCTTTGATATAAAAATTAAGAAGGTTTAAAGAAAGATAAGAAATCAGCTTCTTCTGTTGAGGGTAGAGTTATCTATTTTAATATTACTGTACAGATACATCAAAGTTTCATTCCAATTGTTGAACATATATTCACTGTAATAAAAATCAACAAAAATATAACAATAGGATCTTGTAGATCAATAGTGGTTTAGTTGTTCATAATAGAAACTAATGTTTTTGCCACTTATTGACTGATCTATCCATGAGGAATGTAATCAATAGCATTTTCCTATACAAGATAATGACAAGAGGTCTTGCCAAGATTTGCAGCCAAACTGTAATTAGTTGTGATTTCTTCTCTTGGCAAATTAAATCTAAATTGAAGGTTTCCCAGACATGCCCCAAATTTCAAGGATAAACGTAAGGAAAATTTATGTGTAGAACATCTAAAAACATATAAGGCGTTTGGGCTATGCATAGGAGAGATATTGGTTATTCAGTATCAGAACTTCTGGAAGTGCTTTGTAAAACAATTGCCATGCAGATACAAGGAGATGGATATTTTCATTTATTCATACAGGGCCTGATGTGGAATGCAGCTGCTTAGAAAGGGCAGAAAATAGTGGTGGGATTCAAATTTTTTTACTACCAGTTCTATGGGTGTGGCTTGGTGGGCATGGCTTGGTGGGCATGGCTTGGTGGGCATGGCAGGGGAAGGACACTGTAAAATCTCCATTCCCACCCCACTCCAGGGGAAGGATACTGTAAAATCCCCATTCTCTCCCCACCCCAGTAACCTGCTTTCCAGCTCCGTTCTCCTGTGCAGGGCAACAAAAGAAGATCCAGCTGATCAGCTGGGACTTGGGAGGCAGAGAATAGATTCAGGCGGGGCTGGTCAGAGGTGGTATTCCAAACTACTCAAAATCTCCGCTACCGGTTCTCCAGAACTGGTCAGAACCTCCTGAATACCACCTCTGGACCTAATGCTTGCTTTTGTTAAATTCTTTCAAATATTGACCTGAATGGGGCAGCACATACATAGATTATTTACGTAACTTCTATTGCATGTGGAGAGTGCAATAGACCTGCCTGTACAGCACAGGCATTAGCTTTGGTGATAAATGCCTAGTTCTTCCTTGAGAGAATTATTAAAAGAGTTCTCTAGAGGACAAAAATGGTGGAAGGCACTCATTTAATAGTTCAGGTACAAAGAGTCAGATTGTGCCAGTTGGCAAAAGTTAGCAGGAAGCTGTCACAATAAATGGCAGCAGCTGCTCATAGTTCTAAAGAGTATGTCCCAGTCAAAACTGAAAACTGATGGCATCTACATTAATACTACCTTAATAGTCCATCTGCTACTCCATAGGGTCCCTAGCTGCTGTATGGAGTCACAGGCATTTGACAGGCAGTCTCTGTATGCCAGACGAGCATTGTGCCAAATGTTTGAGGCTGCCTTGTATCATTCTGTTCTGTCAAACTTTCCCTACTCATATATCAGGTAAGGAGTTATGAGAGTTTTTAGAGAGAGAAAAAAAGCTACGCATCATTGCTTTTAGCATCAGGGCAGCCAGGAATTTGGAAGGAAAATTGTTTTGGTTACTCCCATCTCTTTTTATTGACAAGACACAGAAAATAACATTGGCTTCCTGTTTGCTTTTAGTGGCTGTGTTAACAAAGGATAGAAAGAAGCTTTGCAGCACTATCAATCACTAGCTTGCATTTCATAAACCACTCTCCTATTATTTCAGGTAGCAATGAAAGCACATCCAAAAATCGCAGAAACCACAGGAAAAAAAATTAAGCAAAATATGAACAGAAAGAGGTCATTTTAAAATTATTCATTGCCCAACTATGTGCCAGCCTTGTTATATATCATTTCATGCAAGAACATGTGTACCACATCTTTAGAACTTTTTGCAACTATGTTGGAATGAACACTGCCACACATCTTTAGAAGTTCAAAAAATAAGAGCACATAGGAAAGTTAAGTAGCACTTAAAGCATTCAGAAATGCCAGAATATGAAAACTGATCTTTCAAAAGACTGAACATTATAATTTTTTGTGATACATTATGAGTGCATTGTGGGAGAAATCCTTATGTAAATAAAAAGAATCCACTGTATTGAAAATTTATTATTGTATCATTATTGTTATTATATACAGCCAATATGCATTCTGCTGGAAACAACCTGGAGTGATGTAGTGATCTCTTCTGTAAAATAAAACAAAACAGTATTAGAGATTTTGTTATCTAGTGTAGGAAATTATTTACTTCACTAAGTTGTACCTCCATATTTGCAAAGAAAATAAAAACATAAATCTCCACTTCTTCCTCATTCCAAACAACAAAGATCTGCAGCATTACCTTCCATCGAAGTGCTTAAACATCATATTTGCTTGAAGTAATTCCAAGAAGATTCAGTTATGCTTACTCCGAAGCCTATTTAGGACATTCTCATCTGTATAAAAAACCACCACACGAAACCTGGAGCATTGATGATTCTAAGTATTTACAGTATGCAGAATTTCTTTTTACTTTACTGAGAGGTTTGCCTCCCAAAAACACTTTCACTGTAATCCAGAAATAATTGTATTTCAAGCATGGCTGCTTCTAAATATAGTGTTTGCAATGGCTTTCCTATTCAGTGGAAATGGATTCACATTTAAACTTACTTTATTACATAAACATGCTTGTTCCTTTGAAATGAATGCTGAAGCAATCTTTTATTTTTTTTATTGCTGCTTATATTCCTTGTGTTTTGTTAATAAATTTCATTTAGAAGAGTACATTCTAATCTGGTTGGTTTGCAATAAATTTTTACTGATTATAGGATTTACAACCATTAGTTAACTTATAGAGGTTTGAGTGAAGTTGACTACCTCAAAAAGAGATTTGGGGTGCCCTTAAATTAGTGGTTATTTTTGTTGTGTATTTACCACAGAAAGATTCTTTCTGTCTTCTGCCTGGCTTTGGGAACTATGGATCATGTATCTTCTGACATTTATGAGTTGTTATTTCCTGTTCTATCAGCAAATGAAATGGTTTGGTTAACTCATTTTGTAGCAGTAGTTTAGCTCTTTCAAGTTACTCAGAAAATATTCTTAACTTCCTAGGAGAGTTTAACAAATAGATATTAGAAGTTAACAACATTATAATTTACTAATGTGTTTATATCTACTTGAACAATAAATTACAGAAAAGCTGTACTAGCTTTTTAATTACTAGTGACCTTTAGGGTATTTTAGTATAGATTTAATTCCAACTATAAAGCTGGAGCAACTTCACCATCTGATTCAATTCACTTAGTGATCCCATGAGAATATGACAAAAATTCCAAAGGTCCTCAGGGGTGTCACTTTTTGTTGAGTAAGGAATCTAATTTTCTATTGGAGTTGTGATATAATTTCACTTTATTGTCATAAACACAATGAATATTCGTTAAATGGACATTAATGCACAATTCTATGGTTTTTTCCTCCACAAATAGGGCTCTGCTTTCTTTGAAATCTTCTGAAAATAGTCTGGTGTGTATGTTTGTGATTTTAAACTAAGAGTTCCCCATACCATTCTTTTCATGTTCTGAAGTTTTCTTTTCAAGGTAGAAATGCCATAATAGAAGAGATTTTTCTTGATGGTTTTCCAAAATACCATAAACATTTTATCATGTGAAAATGCTAGATGAAATTAGTAAGCAACTTGAAAGCAGTAAAGCAGCTTGCTGGTGGCATTACTATGAGGAAAAAAAATCTGTAAAATATTTTTAAATGAAAACATTGTGTTTTTCTTTATTTTTTCAAAGGTTTTTTAATTAAACACTCACACTCACCCACATACACACTTCTGTTATTAATCTATGCTTGTCTGCAGAGTATGGATTGTGTTAAAAAGGAACATTTTACAATTTAGCTTCATGGAAGTTTTTTAACTTTGTTCTCATGCTGAAGTGACTGGATGTACAACATGCAAATGTTATATCTCCTGATGAATCTAAAATTAACATGAGCCACTACTGTCTTTGACTGACACCTTTTGGATCTTTTCAAGCTTCTGCAAACTACTGTGTGTAGGCACTTCTAAAGAAATTGTCACTCATTTTAGCCACTCAATCAACATTTGTCACATTTTTGCATACTTTTATGAAAAACCCAACCTGGCACACCAGATGTGGCAAATTTATGGAAATTTAATGCTTTCATGCTGAAATCCCTTATGCAACAGAAGAGGGCAGTGCGTAATAAGCTTGGTTTGCAGCACTATGTATCAGACTGTTATAAAACCTTCTCCTTCTATAACCCTCTGTCTTTTGCAAGAATCAGCCATAACAACTTCATCCATATTGTTTTTCTTTGGAGGCTTGATAAATACCTAGTCAATTTAACATACTGCAAATCATACCCCCGTTTGTCATTTAGCTGACAGATATTGTAGGGTCAATACATACAATATTTAGAACATACCTAGAACAGGTTATAAATGAAGTGAATGCCATCAAGATTTGCTTGGAATCCTGGAAGTCATACATAAGAGAAATCCCACTTATTTGAACCTCTGTATCTCTGGCTGATTTGGCTGTTTCCAAGTCTGTCAAATAAACAAAAGTATTATATGGTATATAATGTTTAAGCTATTTTTTATCCTACCTTTATTATTTTTATCAATAACTCAACCTAATGCCTCTTCTCCCCCCACCCCACCCCAAACAACACTGTGATGTGAATTGATTGGTCAAAGTCACCCACCCGGCTTTCATGTCTAAATTGTAGCCGTCTACTTTCTAGCCTGGTGATTTTAACCACTAGATCAAACTAGCTCTCTATTTTATTTTATTTTCCTCCTCTCCCCCCTATCTTTATATTTCCTTTCTGATTCTTGTTTTCTGTTACTGGGTTAAGCTGTCAAGACAAATAGAATAATACAATCTTCATATCAAGAAACTATTTTAGTACTATCTCATTTCTTGTAAAAAAAACAAAAACCATTTCCTTACTTGCTGGGGGACATGCTGCCAGTCTAACTAAAAACTGGGGAGAGCAAAAGACTGTGAAAATAGCTAGAGAGGAGAATTGGAGAGTGGAGTTGTGTGGAGCAGTTGCTAGTTCCTCATCAGGAAGCAAAAGAAAAATCCACAGATGAATATCCTGGAAAATGGGAAGACCTGGAGAGATTACATTTTCATACAAGGCCCAAAATGGGAAGGAAGAGATTGTTTATTATTGACAAAGTCCTGGTAGGAGCTCCTTCGAGCAACAAAGAGGTAATAGTGAGTGTTCAGTTCACAGGTTCAGGAGAAGGTCAAATTGTGATGGGTTCACTATAATAAATCCAGCTGATTCCCTTGCCTTGATAAGCTCAGAAATGCAGAAGAGGGACATGGAATGAAAGAGGTAAGAAGCAGAATAGCTATGGGGTGGGCTAGGGAATACTTTCTGGGATAGAGACCTAGAGATTACTGGCACTGGGTAAATATGGATATTGTAGTAAATACTTTACTGTGAACAGTAGAAAGCAAAAAACCTCCACTTTTCCATGTTGCAAAGCAAAATACATATCCCGTTCTCCCCCAAAACATCCCATCACACTTCAATAGTGGAATACCCAAATGGTTGATGATATAAGCTATTTATTTGACAAAGATTTAAAGCAACAGCTTTTAAACAGTTACTTAGCATTTTATCAGATTTTTTCCTGTAAAGAGTCTTCTGGATAAATTTCCAATAGCTTTTTGTAGTCACAACTTTTTAAAAAAGTGATTTACTTCTTTCCAAAAAACTTCAATCAGAAATCCCAACTTTTTATTAAATAAATTCTTGGATGATCAGAAATAAAAGAAGATACTTAAATAAAGTATTTTTATTTTTCAGCCTAACCTGATTTATTCAGGAAAGTAACTTATACCAACAAATGGAACATTGTTTCAAATTCTTATCTTAACCAGACTCTTACACAGGTCATCTTTGAGAAAGACATGGTGCTCTTTCAGATAAAGTAGAATTACTTTGATTAATAGTAGACTTTCCAGATAATTAAAGTGTTACTATAACCCTGCCTGCCAATCTGAAGATTTAGATTAATTGTCTTATATTGGTCTCTAATTAAATAAAGCAGATGGTACCTGGAAGATGGTTACCTGCTGTTGGAAAGGCAAGAGTGACCTTCTTTCCTGTGAAGAGGTCTAGAAAAGAAATAATAGTAAGCATCAAGTCAAAAGTCAGATAATAGATATGGAAACAGAACTTTCCAGGGACTGGGAAGGGCTCAATTTTAGCATTCTTTTCTCCTAGGTTTTGGAAGTTCCCTTTTCTAATAGGCCCAACATTTCAGTTGTCAGTCAACTGAAACTAGGAAAGTTATTTTTGAGAACTTTTCTTAGCCTTATTTTTTAATCTATTCTAACTCTCTCCATGGGGTTATATGTTTTACATTTGTGTGGCATTAAGGTTCAATTAAAGATTGAATTAAACAGTTCAGTTGTAATTAGTATTAAATATAGCAGTACTTTCCTGAAAATAAAATATTTTTCAAATTATTTTTTCAGATGTTGAGGGGAAAAATACAAGTATAAAAATAAGCTACGGAAAAGGCACATTGATTGCAAATGACAACATAAAACTCGAGTACAAATAATTTATTTTACAGATAATTGTGTGGCAATTTATTTCAACAAACAATTTCTTTGGTGTAAAATGGCTGCATAATTTCTTAGATTTAGTATTTTATGACTTTATATTGATAACAATCAACATTTCAATACAAACATTTTTGTATTCTTTTCCTATTGTAGAAAATAGACGTTTCATTTTATTCTTCCATAATGGTTGGGTGGGGGTAGACATTGAACTACTATTTTCATCACAGAAAATAACAAAAAGTGAATGCACTTCTTTTAGCATTTGAAGGAAACATTAATTTTTTAAAGAGAACCAAGCTGTATAATTGATTTTAATTTGTATTTTATTTTTCTAATAATGACAGTTTAGCATGCTGTAGAATTTAATTTTCCATTTCAGATTAAAGAGCTAAAGTGCGAGTACCTTTTTTAAGAATAAGTGGGAAGATTTATAAAAAAATAATTCATATCCAGTTGAACAAAATGGGGTTATTACTGAACATTTTCTTCTACAAAATCCTTGGCAGTTTACAACATGGCATTTTAAAAATAAATGGCCTTGTTCTGTATGTACTTCACCGAGAAATATAACTTGTAGAATTAGAGAATTATCCTTATTTCATTTTTATTTTGTATCCTTCCCTCCCCCCCAAAAACCCCCATACCCCAACATATTAGAAAAGGACACAGTAACACACTTGTCCCTCCTGAGGATACTGTTCAGTTACATGGAACACTGGATGTTTCTCTACATCGCCAAGAACTATAATTTCTTTCTCATTGAAGAGTTCCTAGTAGTATATGCCAGACATAGAAATGAGACTCTTGTTCACAATTTTTACAATTATGAACAAAATAAGGAATTTGCCTTGTTTTGTGCAAACACAATCCTTAGGAACTTCATAATTAATCATTAATAGAGAGACTGGAAATACTCTTTCCCATTTTCTTAGGCTAGTCACTAAATGTTGAACTTAATGGCTTTTGTAGGCCAATGCTTGGTGTCAGAAAAAGTCTATCTGAAAATTATATTGTAATTGGGTTGTAGGCAGCTTTTAACTGAGATATGCTGTATAATCCAAGAAATTACTTATTGCAATCTTCTCTTAGTCTAACATTGTCATGAAGACTATGTGCAGGTATGACAGTTCCAATTTCTTGACTGACTCCCTTGTAATTGACCACCAATAGCCTGCAGCTGTAGTAACTCCTCTGAGGAATTATGAATTATTCCATTCCGATGGCCCATGGTCATCTGAAATGCCCCATTGTCCTTTATGTCCCCTTTTTGGGGGCTATGGGGCTAACCCACATAGTCAGGTACCAGGCAGGAGTGGTGAGTGAGAGAATTGCTCGGACTTCCCATATAGAGGTCCCTCATAATAACTGTCAGATTTAATCAGAACCTAATTGCAAAATTCCCTTTATGGATATGCTGTCTCAATTTTAATTTCTTATACGAAATGTGTATATTAGAGGGATGTTAGAGGGATCCAGCCTGAGGAGTTAGGAATGATGATCATGGTGAAGATGAGGATTTAAAATACTTTCTGATATTATTGGTGGTTTATTTCATTGTTCTTTTTCCTTATCTGATTTTGCAAAAAAACAAAAAAACAAAGTCAAGTATAATTTTATTGACTGGAATTTTAAAATGAAATGTTTGAACTGTGCAAACTTTTCCCCATTTGACATAGCTATTTCACCCCATGATATTGTCCTCAAAATACAAGATTATTCTTTAGTTCCAGACTTGAAGTGTAACAAGGAAAAAAAAACAAGGATTTAATCCTGGAAAAAATAAGATTTTAATAAATAAAAGTGGGATTTATAGTTGTATCTAATAGACAGAGGTAAACTGTCTATATAGGCTTCCCAACCTATTTCATTTTTTCTGAATATTTTGGTACATCAACCAGCATTTCAATGTACCAATCCAGATAAAGGCATGGCATAGCACCACAATGAAATTAGCAGACCAAACACATTCCTGAGAGCTATCATCCTAAAAGCAAATTCACTTTTAGCCTGCATGGCTAAGAAGTGAAATTTATATGCATAAACATGTTTGCCATTTTTATGGCTAAATATTGATATACTGATTAATATAGGCACTTCACTTTCAAATGTACAGCCTTTCATACAAACTTTATTTTGTAGGAATGGCTCTTGGTAGCTTAAGTCAATCTTGGTAGTGAAAGTCAATCTGATCAAATCTGATATTATGATCATGGAATAATAATTACTGTATAATTTCCTATAAATTACAAAGCCTTCCATTTCGTGCCTCAATCCAAGCCTGCAATTTTTAAGCTATTTGAAAGCCCAATTTTATCACAAAATATATGAATTCTCTCTTCTTCTTCTTCTTCTTCTTCTTCTTCTTCTTCTTCTTCTTCTTCTTCTTCTTCTTCTTCTTCTTCTTCTTCTTCTTCTTCTTCTTCTTCTTCTTCTTCTTCTTCTTCTTCTTCTTCTTCTTCTTCTTCTTCTTCTTCTTCTTCTTCTTCTCCCTCCCCGCCTCTCTTGCTCCTTCCCTTCCTATCTCTCTCTCTCTCACTTTCTCCCTCCATCTCTTTCTGTGCATGTTTTTTTCTGCACAAACTATGAAATCAATATACCATCTTAAATGCTGGAGGAACATCATTGTAAACAAGTTATTGATGTGAAAAGTCATTTATACCTGACACTGGAGATAGATCGTGATATTATTAATTTAACTTGCAGTTGTATATAAGTGCCATGTAAAGTTCTGCACATTTATGGAGTTAGTTCTATAGTATTTTGACAGCACAAAATCACTTTTAATTTGTCAATTTTAAATGTTCTCATCAAGAAGTTCAAGTGTAGGACAAAAGTCTGGCTGACTTGTGTTATCTTCTAAAATATAGAGTTTCATGCATTGATTGCAAAATATCTCAAAAGTTAAAAATATATTATGTCACGCTATACACACACACACACACACACACACACACACAGACACACACGCGCACACACACAGACACACACACCATAAATATGTATGAAAAAATAAAGTATGGAAACTATAGACTTTGTGTAAGTATGTAAATAATGCATAATTTATTTAGGAAACTTACCAATAGGTGGAAAGGTTTAATTAAACAGTTGCAGTTATCGGTAGTCCTCGATTAATGACTCCCTCAACCATTCAATTACCATGATCATGAAAAAGTAACTTTATGACCAATGCTTTCATTTACAATCTTTGCAGATCTGTAAAACAGAGAGCTGAAGTAAGATCATAATCACAGTTCGAGTTTCACTTAGCAACCACTTTGCTTAATGACTGAGTGACTGGTCCAAATTACTTTTGAAAATTGTCTGCTGTTTGACTTTTGTCTATGGATTGTGTTTACACTGAACAAAAAATGGAAGAGTTGTGCTTTCCTAGTGCTAGAAAATAGATACACACTTCTCTCTTTCTTCTTTTTTTCTTGTCTCATTCAGATCCTTTACACCTCATTCTGACACATCAGGACTCAAATTTTCTTCATTGCTCTAAAATCTTTTTGAACAAACCAAAAATTCCACTTTTACTTTTTCCTGCTTTTGTTAATTATAGTTAATTTGTTAATAATACATACAATTGCTGTATATTTTAACTGATGCCATTGTTAGTGGATTCAATGCTTTGAGGCTCATTTTCAGGCTCAATATCCCTATTCAGTGCTTTGGAAATGACACTTTTTTCCTACTAATCAAAGGATAAAGCAGTATGTTCTGAGATTCAGTGTATATTATATTAATATCTTGCATTGTTCATATTATAGCACTGAATTCATTGGCAAAAAAATTTCTTTTTTTACTTTTTCTTCTTAGTTTGTATTTTTTAGTTTGTCATTTGTTTATTTTTTCAAAATAAAGTATTTTGATACAAGAATAGAGACGTTAAATAAATTTAAAATCCTTATTGTTTACTAATATGCCCAGAATTTCAACATGCTTTATCTTATGGCATTTCAGTGTAACTTGTTTTTACCTTTATTTTTAAAATGTATTTTAGTGCATTTTATTTATATAACAATTATTCCTAAAAAGCTCTTGGTGGCTAAGGGTTTAAATAACACACTAAATAAACCTACCCATAAAATAAAATCCAATCTTCAAGAATGCTAAATAACCTCATCCATAAAACAAACCAAATATAGTATGAACGCTAAACAGAGAAAATACATCAAAAACACATCTCCACAAATGTATGTCTTTAATCATAGCATGCTGGTCTCCTCTGATTGATGGATCAGTCATGTCTTAACTGTCAAATGTCGCAACAACCTGGAATAGAAGGAGTATACTGGAGGGTGTGGAAGTAGGGCTTGAAAAGGCCCAACTTTGAGTTCCTGCCAGGTGGCATCCTGACATAGATCTAGAAAGAGCTGACCTTATTCACCTGACTCAATAGACACATAAATGCAGGAGAAGGCAATCCTGCAAATGCTATCCTGAGACTAACAAGAAATAGAGGCTTTCACATTGCTATTTGAAGAAAAACTAAAACCTGCAAAGGCTGCACACCATAAAAGTAGGAACTAGAAATATGTATCTGGGAAATCATTTAACAGTACTCATAATAGAACTTCAGAGGAGACACAGACCAAATTTGCTTCTTTCTCAGGACATCCATTCTAAGCTTCTTAGTTTCTGTTCTGAAGTAGAGATGAATGATTGACCTGCCAGGGATGATAATCAGATTTACAGGGACCAAATGAACAATCCATGAAACAATACACTGATATCACATGCTAAT
The DNA here is from genome assembly GCF_049901735.1 of Notechis scutatus. Lineage (NCBI taxonomy): Eukaryota > Metazoa > Chordata > Lepidosauria > Squamata > Elapidae > Notechis > Notechis scutatus. The sequence continues at coordinate 227,234,582 of NC_142010.1, read as the reverse complement.
TTAGAAAGTACTAAGTTTAAAGTTAGCTATTTGGTTCTGTTGCTAACTGGCAGTAAGCTTTGGTCAATGTATAGGAATACTTTGGAGCATTTCTGAGGTTTGTTTTGAACCAGTTAATATCAAAGATGGTAATATATTAATTAGAAAAACCAAGCATCCAAGAAAGATCCAACTCAGTTGTAATCAAGGTAGTTACCCTCAGTTGTAATCAAGGTAGTTATCAAGTTACCCTTTCTTCTGATCTGTTGATTCCTGTAACTCACTATAGGATGCATGGGTTAGAAAAAGAAAATTTATGGAAAAATCTAGACATTGTGAAGTGAATGTTACCCAGGTAATGAACAGCTATCAGTGGCAGATTTATTATAAGATTTTGATCTTGAATTTTAATATTTCCTTTTTCAAGACAAATATGAATGTTAGCTTTTATAAAATAACTAAAGCTATTGTGTGTATTTATAAAACAGAATTCTGTAAGAAAAACAGGAAGATCCATGTTGAAGAACTTACACACAAATCTGATGCTGTAGAATGCAGGATGGGAGTCAGAACGAGATAGATATAAAATAGTACTAAATAAGATCTTGATTTGAATCATAAAGAAGGCACAAAAACTGAGAAAATTTTCTTCAGATTCATACTTGTTCACATAACCTTTGGATTACCCCAACTAAGGTACCATTTCAGTGTTAATTCTGAGTTTCCCTCTTAATGAGCCAAAAACTTAAAGTGCTAGTAAAAACAATTATATTATCTAAAATTATTGCAGAATGATTTCTTAAATCCTTCAGGTAAAATTAAAACTGTCTAATTTTTGTATCTCTGTATTTTTACTTTATTCTTATTATTTTTCTGCCTTGTTGCTTTTTAGCTGTAATTCTTGTTCTTTTTTCAAACTAAGTAGGCAAGCAAGCATTTTTCTGCAGTAATATCAATGTATCATCTTTAATTAGTCAGAAAGTAATTAATGGAGAAAGAAATCCTCAATGCTACAAACATCCTGTTTTGGAATCATCAGTGCTATGCAGCAAATTTATCTGCGTGTTCTTTTCATTTTCATATTGTAGATTTTAATTGGTCTATCTTTAATATGCCATTTTCCAATCTGCCCATTTTTAATGTACCTATTTTATTTTAATATCCAGCTGTTAAAGTATGTTTCTTTACTATTATAACATTATAACATTTTCATGTGACAGAAGTAGACATTCAAAATAAAACATATGCATTAGTTAAAATGTACTGCTTCAACAGATGAAGAACATCTTTAATAAGCTCTGGTACTCCTGCTGAGTTCAAACCATTGGAACATGACTCTACCAGGCCAAATTTCATATTCTATTACTTTCCAATTAAATAATATGATGTAATTATCTAAGGCAAGAATAATTAGTTGAAATTGTTTTGATTTTTATAGACATTCTTAAAATCTGTTATGCTTTTATACTTAAGCATATGATTTTGCCATGTTTTCATTTTGACGTATTATTTAACAGTAATGATGTATTTCTTTTAAAGCAGGATTCAATTGTTGCAATCCAGAAACCTATTGTTGAATAAATGTGTAATGTTAAATACTTACAATTACAATTGTCAAGTGGAAAAAGGTGATGGAATTCAAGAATCTTGTCATATTTACAGAACAAAACATTCATCAAGCATAATACATTTCATTTCCATTGATGCTACTGTGGTGCTTTAACTTCTAGAACAGAATTTACAAGAAATAGAGGGGGGGAAATTGATTTCCCAACTCTATGATAAACTTCACACTTCTCAAGATCAGAATCAAATGTATAGAGCAGAGTTCAATAGTATCACTGCAATATATTCGTTTTTATTTGAGGTGCAAATCAAACCAACCCTCCTTTGTTAACTAATTCAGAAGCTATGCTTATCATTCTTCCTTCTCTACTCAAGAAAAAGTGGATTGTGCAATAAATACACAAACATCATTTGAAATTGCATATGCTATGTCATTAATCTAAATATTTGTTATATGCTGAAAGGGTTGAAAGGGTCTTTGAGGTTATTTTCTACCCCTATTGTGCAATCAAGATACCACTAGGTGATTATTAAAATGGATAGACCTTACTCATACCACACATTACCACATCTAGTGTATATGGACTGCATTGGGGCATTTTCATTTATAAGTGAAAACTTAGCAACATTTGAAATACTTTTAATAAAACAGAAAGAACTTCTTATTACCGTAATAATTCAGAAGTGAAAGCAAATGACATATAAATGTAAAGTCATAGATTCAGCAACAGGTAAGATTAATTCTCTTGTCATCAATTTTGCTGTCAGTTGTATTGATACGCATGCAATCCTTCTACTTTTACTATAACTGTTTTTAGTTGAGTCCTCTGAGATAAAAAGAGAAAGTTAATGGTAATGAAATACAATGTTTAAATGATTTTCGACCAATAAAGTTTAAAAAGAAAACGACTGTCAAAGTATTAGTATTGACATTTCTAGTTACATGTAATTAATCTTAAAGCAGATGCTGGATTTATGTTTCTGTCATTGTACTTTTCATTTGCTAGGCCTTCTGAAAAATACAGAGAGTTAAAGTCACTAAAAGTTAATTACCTGTATTATCTGCCAATAAGAAATTGGACATCTTTAACAGTTTCCTGAGAATTTTAATTTCTGTTAATACTTACCTCATAATTATAGGATAAGATTTGAAACACATTTAATTGTTGCTGCTGTTAGATTTTACTCCTAAGCAGTATATAGGCAATTTAATTTTATACTAACTAAAAGACAGGAAAATACTATATATAGTAGTTTAGATTTGTGACAATTCAACTTAGCTGAGATCTAATTGAGGACTATTAGAAGTCCTGATTAGATGTCCATGTATTATCCTTTCTGTCCATCATAAAGAAAGAAATACTTCCTGGATAGAATAGAAGAATTAGTCATGTTTCATATCTAATATGTGGCAGTTTAATGACATTAAAAATAGCTGAGGATGCACATTCTCTCAGAAAAAGATTGGCAAGACAAATGACTCATAACATAAAACCTGGAAACAAATAAGGACAAAAAAAAAAATCAAATTCAGGAGAAAATGAGATAGGAAAGGCAACTGAAATGAAAGACCAAGCATATGACTAATTGATTATTGATGGCCTTCAGAAAGCTGGCCTCTTATTCCTGTTATTCAAAAACAGTACAGGTAGTTCTCGAATTATGACCAGTAAGATGGATGTTAAGTAAATCTGGCTTCCTGTTGACTTTGTTTGTCAGAAGATCACAAAAGCTGATTGCATGAACCCAGAACACTGCAACTGTCATAAATATGAACCAGTTGCTAAGCATCTGCATTTTGATCATGTGTCCATGAGGATGCTGCAATGGTCATAGGTGTGAGAAATAGTCCTGACACTTTTTTCACTGCTGTTGTAACATTGAACAGTCACTTAATGAAGTACCTATACTTTGTATAGAATTAAAACACATAGTTCTTTTACATGTGTTTCTATGTGTTTTTTTATGCTATGAATAAAAAAGTGGCATTTTATCCCTTTTTTTTCACCCTGAGAATCAGAAACCAGAAATACAAAATGCCAACTTTAATGTTTCTTCCTAAATAGCAATAGCACTTAGACTTATCTATCACTACACAGTGCTTTACAGACTTTTCTAAGCAGTTTACAGAGTCAGCCTATTGCCCCCAACAATCTGGGTCCTCATTTTACCCAGCTGGGAAGGGTGGAAGGCTGAGTCAACCTTGAGCCTGGTGAGACCCGAACTGCCAAACTACTGGCAACCGGTGATCAGGAGAAGTAGCCTGCAGTACTGCATTCTAACTGTTAGGAATATAAGTCACCTAACAGGTATTTGGGTTAGAAATATATAAACCAGGATAAACATTTTAGTACTATATCTTTAAGGGAATGCAAGAGCATGAAATTGGGTGTGGTTTCTCAAACGGCCATAAGATGGAGCCAGAAACCTGGGTTGTTTAGTCTGAGTCTCAGAAGAGAGTGTAAGTGTATCTCTGTTTCCTTCTGTTGGAAAGTATTGCCTTGCTCCATTTCTTCTAATTGACTGATATTACTGGATTTAATGTAAGTCTGATACTGAACTGTTTTTGACACTGGAATTTGATATTTGGATTATCCCTGGATGAAAACTGACTGATTTATCTGTGAATGATTTTTGGACTGCCTATTTTGGACTTGGCTTAACGTTTCTGGAAGTAAAAACCTACATTTACTGTACAGTGTATCTGTGTACTGTGTGTGTATTATTCAAACACTTCTCTCAAATACGTCTCCCTGTATGTGCTCATTCTCCTAACGGGGAATTACCTCAACACTAACCACTCAGCCACCACAGTTATATTTCAAAATAATAACAGTAATATAATATCTTTACCATATAATATCTTTACCATCATCAGACTACAACATCTGCTTATACCAGGTCCTTGGGAAGGACTCGATAGTTGGATAAAAAGGCCAAATCTAGTCTAAATATTTGGCTGACCGTGTGACAAGCCATAAATGCTAACTGTTCTGGAAACAAGCTCTTTCCATTTGAGCAGAAAGGACACTGCTCAAACAGCAGATACAAAAGATCAGCTCCTAACTGACAAGATGATTTTGAAAAATTGTAAGAAAAGGAAGACCAATTATAATGTATGCTGGACATACATTACAAGGAAGCATTTTACTCCCTGCTACATGATTGGGTAATCAAGTACCTATCTTGGTGTGGTTGTGGAGCTTGTATGCTCTAAGAGAGATATTAACTGTGAGTATTTGGTATTGGATAGGTCTCATCAGAGGAGTTAGAGTGTCTCTTCCATAAATTTATTTATTTATTTAGCGTATGGCACATGTTAGCTACGAATCACTGAGATGGCTGGCTGCCTATGTGAAAGGAAATTTTTCAGGTGGTGTTATCTTTATCTATGGGACAACTGAATGCCGGTAGGCATTCAGTGGAGGGTTCTTTCTCGTCCCTGTGCAATTTATTAGCTCATGGGAATTGAACCACCAAGCAGCTGACCTCAGCAGTGTGCAGGCCCAGCATCTTACCACATGAGCCACCGTGCCCCCCTCTTCCATAAATAATATGGTAATTTACACAAATCCATACTGGATTGATCATTGCCTGTGTCAACAAGGTGATGGAGTTTCTGGACATCTGGTGACAAATCCAGGACTCAGCAGCTATTGGCTGGGAAACCATGACCAGCAGTTTCAAGGCTCCTGGAAGAAAAGATTCACCCAAATAAACAAAGATTGAAAACAAAGAAATAATGATTTGTTATTATAAATCAAGTCCAACAAAAAAGAGGATATATCAAAAGAATGCACCAGTTTTGGAAAGAACCACATGCAGAATAAGAAATAACATGACAAAGCCTAGCAGATTAATATCAATTCAGAAAGAACAAAGTCTTCAAACTAAGAAAGAAGAATTGCAAAAAAGAACAATTGAGCATCCAGAACACCCCAAAAACAATGGAGTAAGATTGTCTGCATTGAATCTGGTTCCAAAGAAATAGCTACCAAAAGTATTAAAAGATATCAATATCAAAGATAAGTACCAGTTCACTGCAAGAAATGAACCAAGTAATGACTTGCTGCAACCTAATTGGAAACTCAAGTGCCTAGAAATAACAGGAGTCAAGTAGAAAGATCAGAAACTATGTGCAAAGATCAATGGCATTATAGAAGACATAGTTGCTGCTCAAATGCTAATTGATTAGGAAAGATTAATATGAAGAGAGAAATCTTTCAAGGAGACTTACTTTCAAAACTAAGAAGGCAACAACATAGAGAAAAGCTGTTGCTGCAAAGAAGTGGAAGAAACAGTAGGCTGGCTATCTATCTATCTATCTATCTATCTATCTATCTATCTATCTATCTATCTATCTATCTATCTATCTATCTATCTATCATATTTCTGATTTCTGAAATGCCCATCTCCTCAAAGAGGAACTTGTACCAAAAATGTTAAAATATCAAGCAGTAGATATAAAACTTAAAAATTTAGGAGGCAAGAGTGATTAAAATTAGTTAAAATGTGAAGGAAGGTCTTTCGGGAAACTAAGGAACCACATGGCTCCATGTTCCTCTGTACTCCCAATGCAAGCCACAAAGCCATGTTTTAACCCCTTTATGCAAGGCCAGGAGAGTGGGGGCCTGCTTCACCTTTGGGAGGAGAATATTCAGGGGTGGGATTCTACCAGTTTGGACTGATTCGGATGAACCGGTAGTTCCGGTGAGCACTTGGCCCCACCTACCCGCCCCTGCTCTTTCCTGTGCTTTATTTCATTGTATTATAGCACAGCTGATTTGGGCAGCAGGGCAGTTTGCTGCACCTCAGCTGTTTTATTCACAGGGGCTACAGTAGAAGGTAAGTATTAGAGCTGAAAATTGGCTTTTTTTTAATGCGGAGCGTGCACTTACCTAACCAGTTGTTACACCAGTTGAATCACACCACAGAAAATATTCTACAGGGCAATGACAGAGAAAGGTCTCTTCTTAGAACTCTTGTCAGTCAGAGTTCTTTAACTTACAGGGTCTGCAATCTACCTTCCCTGCCTAACTAGGTGGGATGGGCTGATACGATGGGCCAAAGAAAGTTCTGTAGGTAATCTAATATCATGCCATGTAGTTATCTGCTGCAAGAAGTTCACACAGAATGACTAAAAACAGTAGCATGAGAAAGTAGAACAATGGTAAATGGTCAATGTCTGGAATACTCTACCTGACTCTGTGGTTTCTTCCCCAAACCCCAAAAACTTTAACCTTAGACTTTCTACTATTGACCTCACCCCTTTCCTAAGAGATCTGTAGGGGGCGTGCATAAGCGCACCAACGTGCCTACCGTCCCTGTCCTATTGTTTCTTTTATTTCTTTTATTTTTCTTATATGTATCCATATATTCATAACTATGTTTTACTTATACCTATTATCTTGTAAGCAATTGACAAAAATAAATAAATAATAAATAAATAAATAAATAATAAATAAATAAATAAATAAATAAATAAATAAATAAATAAATAAATAAATAAATGATAAATAAAATTGCCCCAGAACTTTAAAATTCAAACAGATAAGCATCTGCCACACAATACCCCAGACTTAAGAACTGAGTATAAGAAAGACAAAAATGTCTGGATAGTTGATGTGGAATACCTGAAAACACCAGAAAAGAAAAGAAAGAACTGAAGAAAATTACAAAATACAAAGATATGCAAATAGAAGTAGAACAACTCTAGCAAAAGAAAGCAAAGGTAGTACCAATAATAATAGGTGCCTTTGGTGCAACCCCAAAACAGCTGGAGCACTACTTAAACACTATCAGCATTAACAAAATCACTGTAGTTAATTACAAAAGGCAGCTTTACTGCAACAGCTTACATCCTGAAACAGTACCTTTAACATCATCAAACATTTACCTATCCCAGGTCCCTTGGAAGGACTTGGTAGGTGGATAAAAATTCCACATCCAGTCTAAATATCTGGCTGATTATTTAACTAATCTCCTCCTCCTTCTCTTCCTCCTTCTCTTTCTCTTTCTCTTTCTCTCTCTTTCTCTTTCTCTTTCTCCTCCTCCTCCTCCTCCTCCTCCTCCTCCTCCTCCTCCTCCTCCTCCTCCTCCTCCTCCTCCAATCCAATTTGAACATCTAGCTATCTGTGCAACGAACCATAATAATAATATTCTGGATGCATTCAAGTCAGTGTTGAGTTCTGGTAACTACCTGGTCAAATCCGAATAGTTTAGACAAGATTTCAGAAAGGGTTTGGCTCTTTCCTAGGACTAAGAGACTCTCTGAGAGTTCACCCAACTGACTTTGTGACTAAAATAAGACTAGAACTTGCATTTTTCTGATGCCTTAACCACAGTGCTAACTGGCCCTCAAAGTCCATTAACTTCAAAGACTTAGTTATGATACTACTCATTCAACATGCTTATAGGAGTAGTATACAGATGAAGAGTTTTAATGCATTACAATTCATTCATGGAAAATTACTATTCATATTCTGACATTCATAACATCAGTTGAATAAGATCTTAAAGTCTATAATATTTTTAGCAAGCGTGTGTCAGACTTAGAAAGGACCCTTAATTTGCCATTTTTGTTTTCCTTTGCACAAAATAATAAAAAGCAGTGGTTTCACTGTACACTTCTGTATATAACTTTTAAAAGAAATATAACATATTTTATCGCCACATCATTCCAGGGTACTTATACAACAACAAAACTTTCAAAAATGCTTTGCTGTTTTGTAATAGTAAAAGGATGTACACCCATACAAATACCAGGGAATCTGAACATACCAGTATCCCTACAGAGATTAGTAGTGAATTTGCTTTGTATAAAACTATTTACTTGTTGCCAAACTTTTCATTTGTAATTATCTGTACTATGAATATTCATTATCACTTCAGTAAATAAAATCCAGAGAGATTGCATGCATTTATTAATTTGTTTGTTCAAATTTGTATCCTATTAAATAGATGAAATCCTTTCACAGAATTATCTACATGAAAAGGGTTGGGTAGAAGTGGGAAATAAATAGCAAAGGATATTTTTCTTTCTAATGTAAACATCTGGCAGTAATCCTTGCTTACACAATTAATGGGCATTTAATTGGCAATGATCAGTTTATTGCAGCAATACAAAGTGAATGTTTCCCCAGGAACAAACAGCTGTTGCAAGAATTTCACAGTGATTTAGCAAACACCAGGTGATAGCTGTGTCTAGAATGGAGAGTTCTCTTGCTGAGTATATATAGTTGAGGCACTTCAAAATGGGGGGTGGGTGGAATAGGAAAATTAGCACATTCCATATTGTTAGTTTTTCACAAGCACAAGTATTTTCTGTTTAATTAAAATTTAATAGAGCTAATCTAAATATGAAGTGCTTATGGAAATATTTTGTACCTTATGTTCTGTTTAATTGTTATCAGCTTTGAGTATAGAGCTATAGAGCTTGTAGGCATATAGCCTACAAGACCAACTTAAAACAAAAACTTCCTTCCTTCCTTCCTTCCTTCCTTCCTTCCTTCCTTCCTTCCTTCCTTCCTTCCTTCCTTCCTTCTAGAATTGCAGCATTATTGTCAAACTATATATTTGGCTACAGTTGTTATTCTATCCTTCACGATTTCTATAATGGTATATGAAAGATTTTAAGGGATACATGTTTTGTTGTGGGCTTCTCCTGAACTTCATTATCAAATGTGAATCAAGATGCAATTGTTTTCTTCTTTGAAGAATGAAGGATATATAGTAGTACCTTTCCCAGATTCAGAGACAATTCTATATCCATTTTTCCCCAGTGTAAGTGGTACAAGAATGATTTCTGATAGAAAAATTACATGCTTTAAGGGAAATGCATGGCAAATTTTAATGTAATCAGACAAACACCAAATATTTAGTTTCCATGGACTGTAAGTAATAGAATACTCTAAGGAAAATTACCAATCAATTCAAAAGTTAGCCACTGCAGAGCTTCAGGAAGAAAAACTAAGGTAAAATTGTTTCTAGTTTTTTTAGATCAACTCAAAAATATTTTACTTAGACTAATGAGAGGGAATATTCACTAAGACAATTACTTGCAAAAATATGTCTTGTTCATAATAAAATTAATGAATTTTTTTATTGGAAAATGTGTTGCTTGAGCTTCCAGTATTATTAAGGAACATTTCCTAACTCTAATCAGATATAACACTTACAGAATGTTCTTTTTCCCCTAAAATTCATATTTCAGCTACTTGTTCTTGTTCCCATAAAACTTTTTAAAATATTTTTTACTGTGTAATTTTGTTACTAACTTAATAAAATGATAATAGCAAATTGCTTGGCTCTTGGCATATATTAAAATATATCCTACTGTTCTACTACCGCAGCTCCATTGAGAGTGTCCTAACATACAGTATTCTTGTATGGAATAGGAACAGCTCTGTAGTGGACATAAAAGCTCTACAGAGAAACACTAAAACTGTCCAGAATATCATCGGGCTCCAGCTACCAGCCCTGGATGACATCTTCGCATCTCGCTGTTTGAGGAAGTCGCACAACATTCTCAGAGACTCTTCCTATTCTGCTTAAAATCTTTGTGAACTGTTGCCTTCTGCCAGAAGATACAGAACTTGGACCACACGTTTTCTGAACAGTTTTTATCCCAGAGATATAATTGCACTTAACAATCAACTTACATCAGTGAACTGTTGGGCAGTATTACTTGGTCTGTTGTGTGGATGCTTGTGTGTTTTTAGGGGGTGGAGAATTTTGGTAGGTGGGGAAGTGTTTGGGGATTGTTCTGTGTGTTGGGTCTGTCTCTGGGTGTTATGTGAATTTCATTGTATGTATACTGTGTATATATGTCCAATGAGAGTAAAAAATTCAAATTCAAATCCAAATATACATTTTAAATTGGAACTTACTGGCCAGGTGTTTAATTTCCCAAAAGTTGCTTTTCCTTGAGGTAGAATAATTCTGTTGTAGCCAAATGCTTTTTTTATTTACTAAGTTTTTTATTGACTATGTTATACCACACAGTCATGGCACAAACATGAGCAAATCATCAAGGGTCAATGTGAAAAAAGTATTTGTTTCATATATGCTTTTGGTAATAATTCATTTCCATGACAAGAGGAGACAATCAATCATCTTCTCTTGTGCATTTCTTCAATAAAATTACCATTTTTGATATCACAAAGGAAGATGCTTCTTAAGTAATTTGAGCATGCTTACATGGATCAATGCATTGATCATGCATTCACTCTTAAAGCTCCCTGGAATCATTAATATGACAATGCTGGGTTGAATTATTTTTTCTATATTTATATTGAGTTGCTACCCAAGCATTTTTAAACCTTTTTCTTCAAAGGAACAAGGAATTTCTGTATCCGACAATCTATATTAGTAAGTAAATGTTAGCTACATTTCTTTCTCAAGCCAGAGTTAGAAAAGCAGAAAACATTTTGAGAACTGCAATGACAGTTCATAAACTAATGTTCTACAGCAACTAGGCTCTCCCAGTTGACAATTTGTAGTAGAATTCTGTTTTTGTTGTTGTCCTTTACTCACAAAACAGTTACAGTATTAAGTCAAGGTAATAAAGCAACATACCATTAATTAGGAAAAAAATCAAATTACTTCATAAGTCCTGAAGGTTTATTAAATTATTATTTCTTGATGAATAAAATCAGATCATGAAATGCTTCCACAAAATGAAATATTTTGCCACAGAATGTATGTCTTGGCAAGACATCATATATATACAAGAGTATTGGGGATTTTAGGAATAATCCGTGTACCTATTATTTTTATCTCTGTTAAAAAAAACACCTCTAAATATTCATTACTAGTATAAATACACTGCTGTATTATTAAATAACTTCCAAACAAACAGTGGCACAGTGGTTGGAATCAGTGGTGGAATTCAAATATTTTTATTACTGGTTCTGTGGACGTGGCTTGGTGGGTGTGGCTTGGTGGGCATGGCAGAGGAAGAATACTGAAAAAAACCTTATTCCCTCCTCACTCCAGGGGGAAGATTACTGCAAAATCTCCCCTCCCCACCCCAATAACCTGCTTTCCAGCTCTGTTCTCCTGTGCAGGGCAACAAAAGAAGACCCAGCTGATCAGCTGGGACTCGAGAGGCAGAGAAGAGATGGGAGTGGGGCCAGTCAGAGGTGGTATTCCAAACTACTCAAAATTTCAACTACCAGTTCTCCGAACTACTCAAAATTTCCACTACCGGTTCTCCAGAACTGGTCAGAACCTGCTGTATACCACCTCTGGTTGGAATGCAGTATTGCAGGCTAACTCTGCATTCCCACTGCCAGAAGTTCGATTCTGACCAGCTTGAAGCAGGTAGTGATGCAGCTGTGGTAGAAAGCAGATTCACACCCACACAGATGATGATACATGACCACGGACCAGAAGCCGTACCACAGCTGCATCACTACCCACTTCAAACCCCTCCGACCCATACATGAAGTGAACTGACGCCCAACATGAAGATGTGGCACGACCACGAACGCGAAGCCAAACAACAGGATCACAGCTCACCAGCTCAAATCCCCCGACAACTAAGACTAACCTGAACACAGCCAAGCCCCCACCTGAACGGATCACACCCCTAGCCAATCAGAACACAGCCAACCCCCCCAACCAATCAGATCACAGCCAGGCCCCCAACCAATGTGAACACACCCCCACCCAATCAGAACACAGCCAAGCCCCCACCCAGTCAAGCCGCACTCCCACTGGCAGTTAAAAGAAAAAACAGCTGCAACCTCATATTACTCCAAGAAGCACAAAGCCGAAGACACACGCCTGAAGATGACGAATGAGATTTCGTCAAAATATCGCCAAAATACTTCCAATTTTACGCGGGAGAAAACCCGAATAACCAAATATATATAATATATATATATATATATATATATATATATATATATATATATATATATATATATATATATATATATGTTTTCTTAAGTGCGGTACTTACATGTATGGTGTTCGGCTTGGTTGGGTATTTTCCCACGTCATTGTAGTTCTTTTAAAGTTGTAGCAACATTTCAGCAGAATCTCATCTGCCATCATCAGGCTTCTGTATTGTGTCCGTCTGTGGGTCAGACTTTTACAGTGGTTTCAGATTTAAATTTGGGGCAGCCTATTGCTGTGCCAGAATGGTTTTTTCTTCATCCTGATTGGTTGGGAGTCTTGGTCTGTGTTTATTGGTCTCGGAGTTTGCTGTGTTCTGCTTGATGGGTGTCTCTGATATCTTCTGTCTGTTTTTGGCTCTTTTTGTATCTTGATTGGCTGGCAGCATTGTGTTACTTTAATGGAGGCCTTTAGTGCAGCTTGGCCGGGTAAATGGACGGCTATCATTAGTTAGGAAGCTGGGTTTCATCTGGGTGCCTGGTTGGGGTGTGTTTGAGCTGGAGGTATCAGGGGGATCTGTTTGTGCCCAGGTGTTTGCCTGGCTTGTGGTGTGGAGATTTTTTGTTTGTGAGTGCAGGCTTCCAAATGATTGACAGCCTGGTGGAATCATCTCTTCTATTCATGCTTTCTGGTCTTTTTCAATCTCTATGGCTTCTCTGATGACTCTGTGGCTAGGGTTTTCCATAGTGGCCAGGGTTTTGGTGCCATTGAAGTTGATGCTATGACCTGTGGCTTCCATGTGTTGGACTAGTGAGGAAGTGTGTTCCAGCTTTTTGACTGCATTTTTGTGTTCATCCAGGCGGGTACTTATTCTTCTATTGGTCTGTCCAATGTATGTGGCCGGGCATGATGCACAGGGGATTTCGTATATGCCTTGGTTTTCCAGGTCAATTTTATCTTTGGGGTTGCTAAGGATGGCTGCTATGTTTTGAAGGCAGTCCTGATGTGATGTCTGTGTAGTACCTTACTAATTTTGTCTGTAGTACCTCTTATGTAGGGCAGGACAGCTGTTCCATAGGTCTGTTCATCTTCTGGGTCTCTATTATGTTTCAGTGTGTTTTTGTGGATCAAGCTGGTGATTTTGCTTTTGTGGAAGCCATTGGCTGTCAGTACTTTAGTCAGGGTGCATAGTTCAGTCTTAATGTGTGTCTTGTCTGCCAGGCGTTTGGTTCTGGTAATTAGTGTTTTAGCCACGGAGTTTATCTGTGCTGGGTGGTGGTGGGATTGGGCGTTGAGGTAGCGGTTGGTGTGTGTTTTCTTCTGGTATATGGTGTGTCCTAGTGTGCCATCTGTTTTTTGTAGATTAGTACATCTAGGAATGGTAGTTGTTTGTTTTTTCTGTTTCCATGGTGAACTTGATTTTGGGGTGTGCGCTGTTTAGGTGTGTTAGGAAATTGTTTAGGTTTTCTTGTCCATGGGGCCAAATCACGAATGTGTCATCGATGTATCTTAACCATAGTTTGGGTTTGAGGATGGCATTGGCCAGGGCTCTGGATTCGAATTCTTCCATGAACAGGTTAGCAATGACAGGTGACAGTGGTGATCCCATGGGGGCTCCTTCTATTTGTTTGTATCTTTGTCCTTTGTATATCTTCTTATCCTCTTATCCTCTTATCCTGTATCCTCTTATATATATATATATATAAGAATATCATGCAAAAGTTCATTTATTTCAGTAATGCAACTTAAAAGATGAAACTAATATATGAGATAGACTCATTACATGCAAAGCAAGATAGTTCAAGCTGTGATTTGTCATAATTGTGATGATTATGGCTTAGAGCTCATGAAAACCCCAAATCCACAATCTCAGAAAATTAGAAAAGGTTCAATATTCTAGGCTCAAAGTGTCCCACTCTAATCAGCTAATTAAGCCATAACACTTGCAAAGGGTTCCTGAGCCTTTAAATGGTCTCTCAGTCTGGTTCAGTAGGAATCACAACCATGGGAAAGACTGCTGACCTGACAGTTGTGCAGGAAACCATCACTGACATCCTCCATAAGGAGGGAAAGCCTCAAAAGGTAATTGCAAAAGAAGTTGGATGTTCCCAAAGTGCTGTATCAAAGCACATGAATAGAAAGTTGTGTGGAAGGGAAAAGTGTGGAAGAAAAAGGTGCACAAGCAGCAGGGATGAATGCAGCCTGGAGAGGATTGTCAGGAAAAGGCCATTCAAAAGTGTTGGGGACTTTCACAAGGAGTGGACTGAGGCTGGAGTCGGTGCATCAAGAGCCACCACGCACAGACGGATTCTGGACATGGGCTTCAAATGTCGTATTCCTCTTGTCAAGCCGCTCTTGAACATCAAACAACATCAGAAGCATCTTACCTGGGCTAAAGAAAAACAGAACTGGTCTGTTGCTCAGAGAGCAACTTTTGCATCTCATTTGGAAACCAAGGACCCAGAGTCTGGAGGAAGAATGGAGAGGCACACACTGCAAGATGCTTGAAGTCCAGTGTGAAGTTTCCACAGTCTGTTTTGATTTGGGGAGTCACTGTGCTTCATTAAGCCCATGTCATCTGCTGGTGTTGTTCCACTGTGCTTCATTAAGTCCAGGGTCAACGCAGCCGTCTACCAGGAGATTTTGGAGCACTTCATGCTTCCTTCTGCAGACGAGCTTTATGGGGATGCTGACTTCATTTTCCAGCAGGACTTGGCACCTGCCCACACTGCCAAAAGCACCAAAACCTGGTTCAATGACTGTGGGATTACTCTGCTTGATTGGCCAGCAAACTCGCCTGACCTGAACCCCATAGAGAATCTATGGAGCATTGCCAAGAGAAAGATGAGAGACATGAGACCGAACAATGCAGAACAGCTGAAGGCCTCTATTGAAGCATCCTGGTCTTCCATAACACCTCAGCAGTGCCACAGGCTGATAGCTTCCATGTCACGCCACATTGAGGCAGTAATTGCTGCCAAAGGGGCCCAAACCATGTACTGAATACATATGCATGCTTATACTTTTCAGAGGTCCGTTATTGTTCTATGTACAATCCTTGTTTTATTGATTGCATGTAATATTCTAATTTTCTGAGATTGTGGATTTGGGGTTTTCATGAGCTGTAAGCCATAATCATCACAATTATGACACATCACGGCTTGAACTATTCTGCTTTGCGTGTAATGAGTCTATCTCATATATTAGTTTCACTTTTTAAGTTGCATTACTGAAATAAATGAACTTTTGCATGATATTCTAATTTTTCGAGTTTCACCTGTATATATATATAGTTTTACAGCAATTTTATACTAAAATTAATTAAATATAAAAGATTAAAAGATGGCAGGCATGATGTAGCAAGGGTCTCATTTTCCCTGCCAATAAAAGTGGTGGAGAGACATGTCTTCGTGGTTCTTCTGAGAAAAAGCAGAATGGAAAAATGATTACTATGTAGTGAATTGAAGAATAATTTAAGAAAGTGCTGCGTTAAATAAGATACCTTTTATCAGTTTATTAAAAACCAGTATGGTTGCTTTACATTACTTAAAATTAAAGCTGTATGCAATTGTTAAATTATTTTTAAACATCTACATTAAAAGTACATTAGAACTCAAGGTAATAATGTACAACTTCCAAGATTGGATTTTAGTCCCTTTGGATAGATCTTTTTAAAAACATATAAAGTAACCATTTTTTTTAAAAAAGGCAAGCATTTAATGAAAATCAGGGCTAATATAACATTCTGTCATATCTGTTAAGAAGCAAGATTCTCCCAGACCCATATTAATCTACCTTTTGATTATTAGCACCCTGTTCTGTTCCTTTCTCACCATTATCACAAATGAGATTTGAAGAGATGTAGTCATGCCAGTCTTTAGCAACAAGAGCAGCATCTTAAATACTGATCTAATTCTTTTCACACTAGTTTTTGTGTGATCAGAACCTATTTCACCAGATCTATGAGTATCACCCTGTGAAAGGAGTAATATCGATGTAGAAGGAGAAAGAGACAGAAAAAAGGAATAGTAAAAGAAAAAAAAATAGAGATAATGAGAATTAACCTTAAATAAGTGATCATTATCAAATCAGTAGTTAATTTTGATACAGGCATTCTCACATTGCTGGTTAATCCACACATATACTGATTAATACAGAGATGCTTTATTTATACAACATGGGCAACTAAGCCCTAGAGATTTGCTTATGTCTAACATATTAAGCTTAGGTAATATGTTGTGATGCAGAGTATCATACAAATATAATCATATGAACATACATATAGGTCAGAGCATCATATGAATGTAATCTGTTCGGTATTACCAGTATATGAATATAAAGAATATCATATGAATGTAGTCTTTTTGGTTAGCTATGATTCAGTATATTGCATAAATCCAGAAAATTGTTCAGTTTATAAACCAGTGAAAAATATTCTATTACAACCAGAATGTGATGAGGAATGTTGTTCTCTGTTTAGCCCAAAGGTATTTTTTCAGGAGGCAACTGGACTTTCTAGAAGAAAGGACAACCATGACCTGGATGACTGAAAATCTCTGCAGACTTCTCTGTTTAACATACCAGATTTTTTCTGGAGTTAGGGGCAAAAAAAAACAACACCACACACACACCAAGTTAAATTTAATGTTGAAATTTCCCCTAATTTCTTTCAGGTATTTCTTTTAGATGTTTGTGGTAATAGATTGCTAAAATTTTCTGTATTTTAGAAATTGAATGAATTTGTCCATGTTTTTTACAAAGTAACAAGGAAGAAGACTTTCCAAGCAACATGATCACTTTAGGAAACTTTTTCGCTTTATACCATAATTTCTCAAATAGTTTTTCTCTTTCTGACATTGTTCCTATGATAGTTGCAGGGATTTTTATCCTGTTAATACTGTTAAATATATTCTTCTGATCAAGGAGTTTGATGCAATAAATATAAAGTAACCATTGCACAGGTTACCAATGGAAGCATGGGAGTAGCACCTGACTTGGTCTTCAGTCCTAATCAGAAAAAATATAGAAATGCCTTGGCAATGAAAAGACCAGAAAGCTCTGCCATAATAAGTTATAAGAAGAGCTCATCTCACTTTATAGAAAACACAGCATTTTCCCAATTATCATTAGCTTCTAAGATGCAATTGGCCACCCTCTAAGAACCAGCAGAACTACTAGGGATCATTGGAAATAATTATGGGAAACAACTTGAAATGGAAGATCATTGTCTGTGTAGTATAAAAAGTATAATTTCCCTCCGACTGTAGAATTGTAGTTACAGGAAAGTAACCAATTCTTTCTAGTTCCAGCATTTTTCATCTGTGAACATTGAAGATATGCTACCCAATTGATCCTTTCAAAAGCAACCAGCCTCTTAGAATTCTTTAAAAAAAGTTTTTCTTGGTACTGAAGAAATTCGGGAAAAGCAATAACAATCTTTGTTTTGTTCATAGACCTACATAAGATAATACAAAATTAAAAATATGTAAAAATTATAATTATTTGTAACAGTATTCTGTAAAATTCTACATTTTTAAATTCTGTGAATAAAGTTGTTGTGCTAACAGTAAATTATCTGAAAGATAAAATTCAAGCTATAAAATATACTAATGTAAAAAATAATAAAAAGCTTAAAAGTGATATGACAAAAATTAATCAGATTCATATCAATTTAACTCAGTAAATTGAGTTAAATATCTACAGAAGAGAATTTCAAGGTCAGTTAAATTTCCTAAATTCTTCTTAACCATTGACTTGTATAAGCTGATACATACAAAAATGAAACTTTTCATGTTATTGGGAATTTATAGATATATTTAATTAAACTTAACAGAATTCAGAAATTTAGGTTTACTTTTAGATAAATGGATAGGGCATTTTGCACAAATCTGAGTTTCCTCCCTGTCTTTCCTTGATTTATATAATGTATAGATTTATTTATTTTATATTATCATTTTTACATGATCATTAATAACTGTTTCATTTAATAATGAAAAGGAGCCAGGAGTATATTTAAATCCTGCACCAAGAGCTACTCCTCTTGATCCATTTGTAATTGATTGCTAAGATACCGAAGTGATGTTAACTTTACCAGATCTCATTTATTTACCACATCTAGTTTCCTACACCTTCAAGCATCCAGATTTACTAAATCCTTGGAGAAAAAAACATGGACTGCAGCAATATTTGCAGGAGTCAAGATGGTGGTTGCAGCAGTGCAATTGAAACCTTGCACCTTTTTCACTTACATGCAATGTTATTTTGACTTATTTTGAGCAGACATTACTGCCTCAGACAATAATCTCTTTGTTAGCTCTCCCATCACAGTTACACTATATTGGGGAGCTCTGCCTTTCCTGATTATTACCAGCTCTAGTAGTAGTTCCATCTCTTTCTCATTCAAGAATTTGTAAAGAGATAAACATGTCTTACTTACAAAACTTACTATGTTATGTCATTTAATCCAATCAAAGCAGAAATAGTAAACCATTTAAGCTGGTGATTAAGAATAATAAATGTGTTAAATTCATTTTTACTCTCTTATTTTTCTAAATTTACTTTATTCCACCCCATTTCTTCATCTGTTTGAAGTTTCACAATATATGTTTATTCATATGCGAGATTGCCTAATGTATGTAATTCTATTTACTTACTTTGAAGGGTTCAAGACAACATGCATACTGGAAGATTATTGCAAGTACAGCATCTAACGCTTCTTGATGACTGAATTGATTGAAATTAAATAAATGCTAATGCTATTATTAAAGTCTGCAAATACCCATACACTTCATGCCGTATAAACTCAACAGCAAACTTTACAGGCCTACTGTAGTTTCATAGTCAATATCCAGGAATAAGGGAAGAAGAAGATCTAAGTCATGACCTTTGCTAAATAACATGCTGATCAGTGGTGGGATTCAATTTTTTTTACTATTGGTTCTGTGGGTGTGGGTAGGTGGGCAGGGCTAAATGGGCATGGCCAGGTGGTCATGTGACTGAGTGGGTGTGGCTATGTGGTTTTTTCCCCGCAGCATCCCCCCATGCCCCATTTTTTTGCCTACTGGGCCTCATGGAAGCCTCCTAGGTGCTGAAAAAAGAAGCATTTTGAAGTGAAGTACAACAGTGAGTGGGGGAATCAGTTATGCCATGCAATTTAATTAGCTAGAAAGCAAGAAATCTGATGATTTCCTGCTTCCTGGCTAATCTAAATCACACGGAACAGCTGATCATCGGAAATACCAGTTTGGCTGAACCGGTAGCATTTTTGTTTACTACTGATTCAGCTGAACCGGTAGCATTTTTGTTTACTACTGATTCAGCTGAACCAGTAGCATTGTTTACTATCGGTTCACCTGAACTGTGACGAACCAGTAGAATACCACTGCTGATGCTGATATAGAGTTCAAAGCAGCAAAGTCTTTTGCTATCAGATGTACAGTCTTCCGACAAAACCATACATCACTATCACATGAAAAGTTTCTATAAAGATTATTGAATTACATGAACTAGACACAGATTTTGTATCTTCCTTATGAATCTTCCCCTTTTGTGAAAGTTGTTAGCATCAATCCAGTTATAATGAAAAATTGTTTTTACAATTATGTTTTTTTATAATTATACAATTATGGTGCTGGAGAAGACTCCTGCAAGTTCCTTGGACTGCAAGGCGATCAATCCGGTCAGCTCTAGAGGAGATCAACCCTGACTGCTGTTTAGAAGGCCAGATTCTGAAGATGAAACTCAAATAGTTTGGTCACCTAAGGAGAAAGAAGGACTCACTGTAGAAGAGCCTAATGTTGGGAATGGTTGAGGGCAAAAGAAAGGGAGACAGAGAATGAGGTGGCTGGATGGAGTCACTGAAACAGTTGGTGTGAGCTGAAATGGACTCCACGAGATGGCAGAGGACAGAAAGGCCTGGAGGAACATTGAACATGATGGGTCTGACCTGACTTCGTGACTAACAACAAGAACAACACAGATGTTGTTGTTTTTTATCTTCCTTATGAATCTTTACCCTTTGGAAAGTTGTTAGCATCAATCCAGTTATAATGTAAAATTGTTTATTTAATTTGAACTCTTGAAGAGAAAGCTGAAAACTAAAATTTATCAGATTGTAATTATCTGGGCTGTATTTGGAGTGTTTGTGCATGCCTCCAAGTTAACCTTTACTTCTAGCAACTACCGTGAGCCTCTGCAGTCTTCTTGGCAATATTTTTGGAAGTGGTTTTCACTGCCTTCTTCCTAGAGCTGAGAGAAAGAATTGCTGCCCAAAGTTGGCTTCCTATCTAAGGCAGGATTAGATCTTGCAGTTTCTATTTTGTATCCTGCTGCCTTGAACCACCACAAGAAATTGTCAGTATTTTCAATTCCATTTTTATCAAGTGAATGAAACAAGAATAGTACAGATCATTCTTTTCAACTTTCTCAAAATCAAAATTAAACATATGGTCTGCTAAAAAAAAAACACGCTCAGTTTTTGCTCTGCAGGAATAACTTTACAATCACTATTTTATCACTTCTGCTTGCCTCCCCAGTTTCCATTTCATCTATCTTTAACAGCAGTATATGTTATGGGAAGGTTATTAGGTTGCTTCAGGTAATGTTATTTCAGTACGATTCTGCTTCTTTTTCAGTATAGTATTTTCCCCCACTGAACCTTTTTTCATAATTTCTGGTAGCTTTCTCATATTTATTATTAAACTGAAAAGAATATTTGTGAATCAAATCCTTACAAAAATTGCATTATGTTTCAGTGATGAAATGACAAAACATAAAAGATGACAGCATATTGAGAATTTAGTAGTTACTACCATGTATTTACAATGATTAAAATAACTATTATGTTCACAAAATAAATTAGCAAGTAAAAAGTAAATAAAAGTATGGATGATTCATCCATTATGACATAAGAAAAATAATGAAAATTGTTGCTTTGTAGCAATTTCTTGTCATGATACTTTGAACATCACTTTGCATGTGTCTATCTCGAGGATGCTGCCTGATCCCACACTTAGGTCCTAAAACCCTTTGATGCTTAGACTCTTCACATAGTTATATCAAGATGCATCAATGACAGTTTTTCCTCTGAATAAACTGAAGGCCTTTAGCTGCCCCTGCATCTTTCTTTCTTTTTTCTTGGATAAAAATAGCAACTTCATATACAGTATTGAACCTCTTCAGCAGAAATATTCTAGTGAAAAACTAATTGTGTATAGGACAAAAATGTGGTGAAAACCACACAAATATTAGAAGATCAGAATAGGAAAAATTCTTAATTATTGATACCAGACAGTCCAAAGGTAAGAAGAACAAGATCACACTTTTTTTCAAAGTTTAAGAGAGTAGAAGAGAGTAAAATAATAAGTGAAAGAAATAAAAAGCATGATATAAAAGTAAAGAACAGAAATGTAACTAAATGTAGTTCATTTCACATTAAAATACCTGTTCATATATTTTTTTTGCAAACTACCCTAGCTTTCACTAAAACTTTATATTGTCTCATCATTACCTTTTGTTTTTTTAAATTTCTTGCCTCTGGAGAATCTTGCCAGTTTCACTAGTTTTATTCAATTTCTTTGATTTGAGAGAAGGTTGATACACTTTAACATGCTGATACTTTATGAGAAGAAACCAAAGTTATTATTCTGTAAGTCAAACTCTAATTTTGTAGTCTTCTTCACTACTTCACCATGATTATTTTAAAAGATCAGTGAAAGCACACCAAAGAGTCTTGTCTCCAGTGTATCTTTGATTCTCAATTTTAATATGTTTAGCTTTTAGACCTGAATAATGCTTTTCTCTCTGTCTTACATACCCACTTGTTTGCCAAAACTCTCATTGACACAGATTAGATCCCCAAATATATTATACAATAGTAACTTTCAGTTATGTGAATGGGTACTTTAGCTAAGATTTCAAACAGTTCCTTTACACTATAAAATCCAAATTTTTCTATCAACACCTAGATTTACAGGTAGTTCTCAACATGATCTATTTGTTTGGTGACCATTTATAGTTATGACAGCAGTAAAAAAAATTAGATGTACGACCAGAACACTCATGCAGTCACATGATTGCAATCCAGGTACTTGGGTGCCTAGCTCATGTTTACAAGATTATTGGGAAGCATGGTCATATGATCATGTTTGCAACCTTCCCTGTCAGCTTCTGACAAGCAAAGTCAATGGGGAAGTCAACCTGACTGATTACAAATCAGTCTGTTAAATCTCTCCTATTTTTCTTTCACCCGCAGCACACCTCCACCTGCTGGCACCCTTCCCCAGCCTCTACTGACATACATATGGCCTGCATCAGGATCTCCCCTACCAGGATCTTCCCTACCCTCCACAATACTCCCGTACTCTTTACCTGAGACTTCTGCTTTTTCCCACTTAAAGACCCAGACATCTGGGGTTATAACAGCAACTTGGACTACTAGGATTGGCATTGCTAAGTGGTGCAGTCATGTGACATGGCACTTTACGACTGCATGGCTTAAAACAAGCAACCCCCATCCCAAATGCCATCATAACCCAAGTACTATCTGTATCATAACCCAAGGACTACCTGTATTCTTCTCTCCATCCATTTTTTAAAAAATAAACGCTGAACCTGGAATTTTCTCTACTCCTTCTATACTAAAACTAATGTCAATATACTATATTTATATTTACTATCTGGTAAATGTTAGTTAGGCTAAGTCTGCCAAAATATGTGCATTTAGGTAACTAAGTTTCTTTTATTACATGCCTATTCTGACCCCGTAATGGAAGTAATGTCATATAGTATTTAACTCTGGCATTTGGGATTTGCCCTAGAAGATGGTCTTCCTTTTACTTAAGTGCCATTACTTTTATGTAGTCCATTTTCATTGCATTTAGTCCTATTTTAGTAATAATGCTTGCATGATTTACCAGGCAAATGCAATCTTTACCCTGAATGGTACAGTGCAAGAAAAAAAATGGAAGCTGTTAAGAGGCAGAATGGCAAAAAGTATTATTGACCGATGCTGGCAGCCATGTGTTTCAATTATTTTCAAGAATCCATTTGTCAAATAAGTGAAGCGATGTGGGACGTCAAGTTCAAGCTGGGGTTAGTGCCTTTCTCCATCTGATATGATGTATCTTCTGTAGCCATTTAATTGAATTACCCAATTTATTTTTCAAGCAACAATGCTCTACCAAGAGCCATGACATTAAACAATTAAATATGAGTTTAAAAGTCTGCATTTTGTGCAGTTCATCATTTCACTACAGCACAGAATGAATCTTAGGAGCTTGCAGAATTCTGGCATGGTGAAAGACACTTCCTTGGAGGGGGAGGGAGGGGAATGAGAGAAAGAGAGGGAAGAGAGGCAGAGTCCAAAGGGCCATTGCATGAAGATGAAAAGCCAGGCCGGGATATTCTGCTTCTCTTCTGCTTCCAATTTTCACTTGTTAGTTGCTTGCCCTGTAGCATCTCTAGAGAAAACTGTGGAGCTTTATTAACATTGTGCATTGATTTTCTTTGTATTTAAGCACTATAATTTCTGCTAGAGAATTGGAGAAAAAATTATCTAAAGGAAAAAGAAGTGAAGTTGGGTCCTTATAATGAAGTAGGATCAGAGGAATGACAGATTGGCCTAGTCAATGCAAATAAGGTACTTTTTCCAGTTATGAATTATCTGCTATCTTTTAAGGATTTTTTTTTTTTTTACTAAGGTACAGGTTTGTATCTTAAACTAAATTAAGTACATTAATTTATGGAAAATTTCCTATGCTCTCCTGTCTTTCTTCTATAATCAATCACAGCTCCTAAAACACTAGTATTATTGGTGAATATTTTCACACTCATACCATCCTCACAGAGGCTTATAGGTATCTATTGGGACCAGGATTTAATTTAATCTGTCAGTTTAAATTAATTTTGCCAAAGAACCATACCATACCATACCATACTGAGCCCTTGAACTATATATTATGCAGCTTACTGGAAATATATGAAGCTTCCAAACTATTACCCTTATCTATGTTGGGCAGGAAGTCCCACTTAGATGATTATATTAATTATTTTAAATTTGGAATTAAACTCAGTAGCATAATTCTTTAATGCAACCCTAGTGGAAACAACAATTTTCACAAGATACACTAGTGATTTTCCTTAGCTCCCTCCCCAATGGATTTTGTGCAGAAAAGCTTCCTTAACTCCAAATAAGCTAATTTTCCACTGTTTGATGCAATGTGCAGCAGACTTCCTCCGTGACCCTAGTTTGTTATTTTGTTCTATTTGGACAATAACTCAAATAATTCATTGGCCAATTTGGAAGAGTTTGTGAAGTTTCAACTATGTTCCTGTTCTTAAAGATACAATTTTGATCTCAGAGAATAATTACTAGAACAGAGAGAACAGCAATGACTTCGGTTTTTTATTTTTTCAATTAACATTCAACAATTAAATTTTAATATGGTCAGGGAATTGTTCAGAACTTTTTGTATGGGGATACTGCACCTTTAATTATCTGCCCTCTGGTGCCAAACCTCTTCTTTGAGTAGCTCTATAAAAGATTATTGCAGCTAGTGACTGAGCAAATTAGTACTTGAGTTTGGGTGAAAAACGTCTTTATTAGTCCTAAAACTGAAGTCACTGAGCATTCCCCAAAGGCGTGATTTTGTTTGATGAATAAATCTAGTAATTATCCTGCTGTTAGGGCTGCACCGCAAATGTCATAAGCAGATAAACAGAGGGAGCAAGCCTTCCGTAAATTCTCTAATTATCTATGTTGGACCACTTATTGCCTGCAGATGATTTATGAATATATGGATATATCCTTAAGTATGTTCATTGGAGTTCACAGATGCAAATAATTAAAGCAATATCCATTTTCAAAAAGAGAGAGATAAGACAGTGCTGTGACAGGTTAAGGTCATTTCAGTATAAAGCTATAGCGTACATTTGTATTACATAAGAGAAAAATGTAGACACCATTTACTTGATTTGGCTCTTTCATGGAGGTATTCCAGGTTTAACTTTTCCTGTTGTCATTTGCCACAACAAATGACATTGCCTATCCAACAATGCTAAGTATTTGCAGTAATGGACTGGGCACTTTTGCCCACAAAATGGAAAATTGTCCTATCACTATAATTTGTCAACAGCCCTTGGAGGAAGACGAAGTTCTTGTAATGTATCAGCAATCTCCCATCTCAATGTTCCTTCTGTTAATGAAAAAGTAGCATTGAGCATGAGCCATGGTGGCGCAGTGGTTAGAGTGCAGTACTGCAGGCTACTTCTGCTGACTTCCAGCTACCTGAAATTTGGCAGATAAAATCTCACTAGGCTCAAGGTTGACCCACCCTTCCATCCCTCCAAGGTCAGTAAAATGAGGACCCAGATTGTTGGGGGCAATACGATGACTGTAAACCACTTAGAGAGGGCTGTAAAAATCTCTGTGAAGCAGTATATAAGTAAGTGCTATTTCTATTGGGCAAGAGGCAAGGAGGGAGCAAGGTACTCTGCAGCCACAGGTCTCATGACAAATAGGGTGAATAAACAGAGCCAAAATCCAAGAGTCAAAATAAAGAGGAAAATAAAATTATTAACAGATCTGATGACAAGAAGCAATTGGAAGGGAGACAACCCCTGAGATAATTGAGGTGAGAAAGAAGTTGATTTGAGGTAAATGTTCCTTCTAAATGTTTCTCTCAGATGGAGCAAATATTTGAAGAAAAGAATGAAAGAACCTAGCCAGGAAGAAGCATGCAGAAAATATGAAGAAAAAGTAAACACTTTGACTGGACAGAAATAGAAAGCAGAAACTAAAAAATGTAAAAGACAGGATGAAAAAAGATGTATAACTTTTTAGAGATATATATTTATTAAGTCAACAAAATATAGGTGAACAATAAAAATGGAAGTAATAGAACTAAACTATGAAAATGTAATGAACTTCAAAGAAAATAGTATAGATAAGGATGTTATAGATAATAGTTAAAATAGAAGATAGCTTTATTCTTAAGATTCCTTTCTACAATAGTTGTACGCATTTGTAAGTTACAATTGCCTTTTCTTTCTTTTTTGGTAAGCTTTCCTTTAAAAAAAAAATCTCCCCTCATTCTTCCATTACTGAGGGGAATTGTCCAGATTTCTAATGCTGTCAGGTCTGTGGATCAAACTGGTTTATTGGTGGTTCAAAAAATCACCAATGACAGCCTGCAGATTTGAAGGAGTTGTAATTTATATCTCAGTAGAAAGCATACTGGATACTTAATGGGACAAGGTAACATATTTCCAAATCAAATACTGGTAATCCTGGACTTATAACCACAATCGAACCCAAAATTTATGTTGTTAAGCAAGACAGTTAAATGAGTTTCGCCCATTTTGCCCATTTTACAACCTTTCTTGATACAGCTGTTAAATGAATTGCTGCCGTTGTTAAGTTGACTTTGCTTGTCAGAAGGTCATAAAGGTGGTCACATTACATTGCCACAATCATAAATATGAGTCTATTGCACAGTATCCGAATTTTGATCTCTTGACCATGGAGATGCTGTGATGGTTGAAGTGTTAAAACAGTTGTAAGTCATTTTTTCAGTGCCATTGTAACTTTAAACAATTGTTGTTAGTTGTTAGTTGACCTGTATTCACATATTTTAAGAGGTATACCTTGAACCAAAGGTCTTCAAACTTGGCAAGTTTAAGACTTGTGGACTTCAACTCCCAGAATTCCTGAGCTAATATGACTGGAAGAGGAATACATCTTAAGTTGGAAGACCTCTGCCTTGAACAATAGCCTTGCTTACCTTTCTCTGCCTGCCCAGTTTTCCAAACTTCTATTCAGAAAAACATTTTTTCAGTTTTTGATCTGATATTGTTGTCCAGACTGTGTTATTACTTTTACTGAACTTTTTAAAAGCTATATTTTGTAAAAGATTTGAAGAAAATTTTAGTTTTATTTTTAGTAACATCAGTTGACAATGAATACTGTGTAATAAATAAAAATAATCTACCATAGCTTCACAAAGGGACAAAATGAAGCCATCCACTGAATGAACTCGGGTCAAAATGGTAATGATGAACAGAATCAATTAGAATCTGTCATTCATTGCCAAAAAACTTTAACTTTTAAAAAGTTCTTATAAACTGAAACTTGGTTACTCTATTTGAAAAAGATTCATGCAAAAAAGCATGTATTACACGTAATATTTTTTTTTTGAAATCTTGATCAATGAAAGTTGCACACAAGCTTTCTTTTTAAAAAAAATGCATAAAGCATAGCTTTTCTTATTTTTGGTTAGGAAATTGTAAAAAGATTGTTGAAGCAAATAATTTGTGAAAACCATGAGTACTGAACCAGATTTATAATGATCTAGACATCTGAAGCTGGATGTGCAGATAATGGTCACTTTTTGAACATTCATATGATGCTTTGAATATTCAGTGCACTTCCTTGTAGCACAGCATTAAAACCTGTTCTTTTCTTTTCTTTTCTTTTTGCCCTAAGGCAGACAAAATTATGGCTTGAATAGACCATTTTGAATAGACCATTTCAGAAAGAACATATGGGGTCTGTGTTCATCCATAGGATAAAATGTAAGCACAGAACTGTGAAAGCTTTTATATTGCCAGGGCTCTAAATACACGACACATAAGGTACTGTACAGTTTTGTGTTATGTATTAAAAGATTATTTCTATTGCTTTTAATACAATGAACTTGCCTGTGGCAGATGAAGGGGGATCAAGGTGGAAAAATAGATACTATTTCTCCTCTCCTTTTCCTTCTCTTCTCCCTTGTTGTGGGGCATGTGCATGTGTATGTGTGATACTTCTGCATGTGTTAGCCTGCTATTACTTCAGCAAGGAGAATAACCTTCAAATGGATTTCACAGAACCTTTATTATAAATTACTGGGCACAAGTACAAGGAGTCTGTGCATTTTTAATATGGCCAAACAGCTATTAATCATTTGTCCCACATACCTAATTCATGTAGGGCTCAATCTCTCCTCTCTTTCAGAGAACCCACAATCAATTAATTACAACTGCAGGTCAGTTTGAAAGGAAGATTGTTGCCATATTGCAATACTAGCATGCTTAGTTTCCATGTCTCATAAACATATGCAATCACCGTTTCAAAGGCTCTCCAAGTATATGTTGTTCCTTTCATTTAACCCATAAAATTTACAGAGTATGGCTAAATTTACAGGCATTTGAGTATTGCACTAATATTATGAACATCACCTGTATTAAGTCCAGCAGTTCATTGGATTTTCATTAAAGCATTTATAGACAATAATGAGCCTATATAATATAATGATAAAATATTAAATTTGTATTAGGAAGATCCAGGTTCAAATCTCCATTTGATCATACATCTCAATATAGGACTTTGTAGCAGTCATACTCAGGGGTGGGATGCAAATTTTTAAACTACCGGTTCTGTGGGCTAGGTGGGCGTGGCCAGATGTGACTGGGCGGGCATGGTTTTTTTTGCCTACTGGACCTTCTGGGAAGCAAAAATGTGGTGTGGGGGGCCCATGCAGCAGCACCCGTTTTTGGTCCCAGGAGGCTTCCCTGAGGCCCAGTAGGCAAAAAAAAAAAATGCCTCCTGGGCCTCAGGGAAGCCTTCTGGGCATACAACAGTGAGGGGAAATCAGCTATGCCACAAGATTTAGATTAACTAGAAAGCAAGAAATCCGACAATTTCCTGCTTTCTAGCTAATCTAAATCATGCACCCCAGCTGATCTTTAGAAAACAGCTGATTGGTGGGGGTGAAGGAAATACCTTGATCTTTGGATCGAACTGGTTCACTCCCAGCTGATCTTCAGAGCTATCGGTTCATCTGAACTTGTAGAATCCCACCCCTGATCGTACTTTAGTTCAGCCCAATTTACTTCACAAAGTTATAGCTATAGGGATAAAAGGACAGGACACATGGAGCTCTTTAATGGGACACAAGATATACTAAATAAGAAATACAGGTAGTCCTCGGCTTTCAACAGTTCGTTTAATGATAGTTCAACATTACAACGGCACTGAAAAATGTGATTTATGACCATTTTTCACAGTTATATCCTTTGCAGCATCCCGTTTATGATGTGATCAATACTCAGATGCTTGGCAATTGATTCATACTTATGACCATTTCTGTGTCCCAAGGTCATGTGATATCTTCTGACAAACAAAGTCGATGGGGAAACCAGATTCACTTAACAACCAGGTTACTAACATACCAATTGCAGTGATTCACTTAACAACTGTGGCAGAAAAGTCATTAATTGTTGTCAAATCATTTAAGAACTCAGTAACTTTTAAACTCCTTCTTGGTGTTTTTCCTCCTTCCTTCTCTTTCTCTTCCTAATATTAAAATTGTAGATTGAAATAATTGCTGTTTTACTAACTAAACCATTGAACTGTCAGTTTACTCATACATGCAAGGCTGCAAAGAAAAATATACAAGTATTAAATCAGCCTCGATAATTTTGCAGGTCATGAAAATGTAGACTGCTATCTTAATATCAATGTTAGGAATGTCAGGACAGCTTTCTAGATTTCCTCTTTGGTGCATTTTACTGCATTATTAATTAACAGGTTATGTGTGTCATATGTAGCCATATGCTGGCACATTCATGTATGAAAAAAGTTGTTATCCTCAAAAAACATAACATCATCCTTTATCACAAGTTGTAGAAAAAAACAACATAAATGTTTTCCTGGATAGATTATGGTGGTTTGACATTGAAATGAGACACAGGGAACTGTCTCTGAGAAAAATGCCAACCCTGAGAGAACTCAGGTAGCAGTATTTATTGAGAAAACACACAAGCAAAATATACAGTATGCATATTCAGAAAACAATGACCTCAACAGGAGATTACTTCACCAGCATGAGAACACACAATCTTGGAAAGTCCCAGATGTTACCTTGCTAGGATGAGATCATACAGCCACGGAAAGTCTCATGGGAAAGTTTGGAAAGTCCCATGAGAAAGCACAACTGTGTATCTTGTACCTTGAACTTTCACCCATTTTCCTATTCCTTCTAAACTGGCAGAATCAAAACAGAATGAGGCACTCTGAGCAAAGATACTCCTACCCCCACCAAGAATGCCCACATCTTCCTAGACTTACTGCTAGTTATACAAAGGCCTTACAGAAAATGATAAAATGATCAATAGGTTATATTACCACATTCCCTCCTTTTTTATTTATTCAAAGATAGGGGGTGTTTTAGTGGCATAGTACACAGTTCCCTCATGACCTGATCCCACACGCCGGAAGACTGAGGTACACATTTGTAATAGATTAGGAATACATTGAATAAAACAACATAATAAGATACATATAGCAATAATAATAACAACCCCTTGCAATAAGGAGCGAAACCATGATCCATCAGGAAGCCAGGACCACAGACTGTCCCAGAATGATGCATTAAACCCATCAGCTCCAGATTGATGCTGAGCAATACGATCTTCCATGTCCTGAACAGTCTTTGTAATGTTTGGCTCATAATTATGTATAAAAACACAACAATGTGAATGAATTAAAGCACAAACTCCTCCTTGAGCAGCTAACATAATATCTAAAGCATATCGATTTTGCAAAGTAACTGTACGAATTTCAGACATTTCTACATTAATCATCTTAATATTCTTTATAGTATCATTAAACATAGCAACAGTAAAATTATTTAAAATATGAATATCCCTATAGTTCATAGCAATTCCCAAAGGCGGGATAAGACCTCGAGAAATTTGTGTCCATAGATTACCTCCCATGGTTAGGATCTGGAATTGCTCTGTTGTAGCACAAGACAACTGTTTTCTCCAGGTTGCATTCTTTATTAAATCTTTTTCCTCAAAAGGCACTCCATGCAATGTTAGTCCTTCTCCCACTCTCCCAGGAAGGTGCATACACAACCAACAATTGGTGATGTTCAAGTTTTTGGCAGTTGTGCGCAAATCTTTAATGTAATTATTATCTGTCCACAAATCATCGCCCAAATCTCCGGCACGCTGAACATGCTGTCGCTGCTCTCTCCGCACCGAGCAGCCCAGGACAGATTAGGCAGAATCAGCAGGATCAGGAACCACAGATGCGCCATCCTGCTCCTCCGAAACTTCCTTCACAGGTGCCTGCGAATGATCAGGCCGAACACACCGACCAGGAACCCAACGAATTTGACCAAGATGTTCAACTGCTGCATAACCACGTCCCCACGTTATCAGCTCAGCAGGAACCCATGCCGGATCTGGAAGGAACGCACCAACACCCGAGGTCTCACCGCATCTGTAGAAGGAGAAGAAAAATGCCTGCTGGCGCTGCCTCAGGGGGTTACCAGACAAATTTAAAAAATTTAAAGTATATAAAGCTAGATTTAATTGATCTTGAATCGCGGAAGCCCCAGGAGCTTCCCTCCTTTTTATTTAATTTAGTCAACATGGTCTTGAGCGTGGCATTTGAGCAACAAAACACACATTCACACGCTGCTCCAAACATCCTTGTAACAGCAAAAGCAATCTTAAAATATCAGGTGATATTCCAGGAGACAAATAAGAACCTGCTACAAAGGGTAACAAATTATACACATACAATGAATCCACTATTAAATTAAAATCCTGATTGTGAAAATTTTGAAAAGCCAAAACTACAGCAGCAAGTTCTGCCTGCTGGGCAGACGTCTGCTCTGATGTCACTTTTGTATGCCAAATTCAGATTTATCTTTCCAAACACAAGCACCAAAAACTTTCCCTCCATCAGTAAAAACTGTAGGAGCATCTGATATGCCCAATGGTATCCTTTCTTACATTTTGGGCACACTGATTTAGGACGAACACCCTGTCCCATTGATCTCTTATTCTGCTGACTTTGACCCTCCAGGAGCCCGACATTGCGCTTTAAAATGTCCAGGCTTCCCACAATTGAAACAATTCCCTTTTGAGCATGTCCTGTTTGTAAAGCCAGAGCTAAAGTTTCCATGTTAAAAGACTGACTTCCTACCTTTCTACATGCATTAATCAAATCCGCGATTTCTCGCTCCCCACTTGCTACCAGTGGATTTAAAATCTTTTTGCAATCTGTGTTAGCTTGTTCTACTGCTAACTTAAAAGCAACTCTTTCTGGGCGAATTGATTATCAATTTGTCTTTCAATAGCCAATTTCAGTCTGCTAATGAAATTTTCATAGGGTTCATTGTTCCCTTGTTTGATGTTAGTAAAGGTCTTCTCACCACCTTCGCCGTCAGGGAGAGACCCTATGGCTTGAAAAATTATTTGTGGGAGAAGAATGAACCCTTCCTCAGGCATACCATCTCTCTGTTGTTCCACTGTTGTAAAATTACCAGCTCCGTAAAGCTGATCTGGGGTAACATTTGCTGTTCCCCTCTGGACTGCCAGCTGTCTCCATTTCTGATCTAACACCAAATATTGAGCTGGAGTTAAAATCATATTCAACAGAGCTTTCCAGTCAGCCGGAATCATTTTATTTCCATAACCAACTGCTTCTAACAATGCCTGAGTATATGGCGTTCTAACACCATATTCTTTTGCTGCTTGCTTAACTTCCCTCAAAATTCTGAGCTGTAAAGGCTTCCACTCCGCTGCGGATTTAATGCAGCATCCATGACAATTTCCACTGGATTAAGTTGAACTTCTACTCCAAACTCCACCAAATCATCTCCTGATAGTTCCCCTCTATTCTTTGCTTCTTGAATAGCTGCAGTAACTGCATCCACCTGAACCCTTAAAGGTAAACTCTTATCCTCTGACAAAGTATTTCTAGCGCCAGACAGTCCCCCAGATTTATCTGGAGGTGCCGTCGGCGGCAACAAACGTACCGCATGGTAAAGCGGCAAACCTTCTTCGGGGGTGATAGGAGCGGTTGTTCATAAGTAGCTAATGCATCCATAATCACTCTCCAGGTTAACAAAATTGAAGAAGGGCACGGGGTTCCTCGTGCAAAAATTTCCCTATCTTTTTCCAGGACTCTACTTTAATACTACCTCCCTCCGGATATGACTTAATATTTTTCCAAACATACTGTAGTAAGTCCTCAATTTCTTTCTTTCCTACAGCACAACCCCTACTGCCAATTCCAAACCCAAAACTATTCCCAATGATCCCTCTCAATTCCCTGATGTGCTCTTTCTGAGCCTTCGAGAGATCTCCCCCATACTCACGAAAGAATCTATCTTCGTCCAGCGAAGAAGATGAGGGCCCAGTCGACGTCCGCGACGATGAGTATAGGATGCGGGAACGATAGCTTTCAAGCTATCACGTCGGGGTCACCATTTATGGTGGTTTGACATTGAAATGAGACACAGGGAACTGTCTCTGAGAAAAATGCCAACCCTGAGAGAACTCAGGTAGCAGTATTTATTGAGAAAACACACAAGCAAAATATACAGTATGCATATTCAGAAAACAATGACCTCAACAGGAGATTACTTCACCAGCATGAGAACACACAATCTTGGAAAGTCCCAGATGTTACCTTGCTAGGATGAGATCATACAGCCACGGAAAGTCTCATGGGAAAGTTTGGAAAGTCCCATGAGAAAGCACAACTGTGTATCTTGTACCTTGAACTTTCACCCATTTTCCTATTCCTTCTAAACTGGCAGAATCAAAACAGAATGAGGCACTCTGAGCAAAGATACTCCTACCCCCACCAAGAATGCCCACATCTTCCTAGACTTACTGCTAGTTATACAAAGGCCTTACAGAAAATGATAAAATGATCAATAGGTTATATTACCACATAGATAATTTTAAAAGCTCATAGTTTTCACTTTACATTGTCTTCATCTTTATATATAAAAGCGAAATACCACTCAGGCATCATCACAAAATCTCCAGAATCGTAAAGGCTACAAACTTGAAATTTGGCACGTATGTTCCTCTTGGCTTCTAGGTGCCTCACTAAGAAAGGATTTTTCAAAATGACCATCAAGACATTACTATTTCATATATTATTATTAACACATTCTGATGCTACTCCCCATCCCTACCTGAAAAGAAATCTGTTCCAAATGCAAAACACAAGCAGAAGAGAGGAGTTTCAGTTTCAGTTTTAGTTTCACAGCAGCAACCAGCTTTAGTACAGAACAGCTGAGCTAAGCCATGCCCAGGCTCCTTGCTATCTCCTTTTTGTTCACGCAGCAAATACTGCTTCCGTTTCCAGACAGCCCTCAACTCTCTCACACACTGACAATACGCTAGCCAGATAAATACCGATGGATGCTGGTAGGCAGAAGCACAATTACTCCCCCCCTTATTTTCCTCCCCAAAAACTAAGCCCAATCACATAGTTTTATAGTGAAGCATGGGTGTAGAGCTAGTGTAATATATAAATACAAGGAATGTAAGTACAGAATCTCTCATTCATGTATAAGTATAGAAAGACATACAGGCTAAGTCATTGTCTTAAACATAATATTCAGAGACACATGCACATAAGAGGGCAGAGACAGGCCAAGGTATTTTTATTGTCTAATTCAGAATATTTTAGTGTTTTGATATGAAGCTTCCATAGAAGAGAATATACCGTGTTTCTCAGAAAATAAGGCCGGGCCTTGTTTTCTTTTGACCCCTGAAAAAAATGGCTAGGCTGTCTTTTTGGGGGTGACTTAATTCCCCCCGTGCACCCTCGCCTACAGCCCCTGCTGTCAGCCATGCCTCGCTACCAGTCGCTCCTAATGGCCGATCATGGTGGAGCACAGAGAGCTCCCTACCCCTGCCAAGCGCCTTTGCTGCAGACCCAGGTATGGTGCTGGCTGCAGGCCGGGTCAGAGGGTGGGCAGCAGTGGCGTGGATGTCGGTCTTGGCGGCAGTGGGGCAGCACTCTGAATGCAGCATAAGCCGTGGCATGGGCAGAAGGGAAAGTGATGGCAGTGGAGGAAGCATTGCAAAGTGCCCCGCCACTGACATCCACGCTGCCGCCACCCGCCTGCTGACCCGGCCTGACCTGGCCTACCCGGGTTTGCAGCAAAGGTACTTGGTGGGGGGTAGTGAGCTCTCCATGCTCTGCCATGATCGGCCGTTAGGAGCGGCTGGTGGCGAAACATGGCTGCCCATGGAGTGTTCCTAACGGCAAGTTCCCCCCGCCCTTCCCCCCATTTTGCATGTAGGCCTAAATTTGGGGGAAGGGGCTTAATTTCACCTCATGCCTAGAAAACATGCTGGGCCTTCCTATTGGAGGGGCATATCGTTGGAAAAACATGGTATGTAGCTCAGGGTTAATCAAGGAATCCTTGGCATTCTCTGAATCATATGCAATTACAGTACATTCTTCTGTCTATATCTCTATATCAACAGGGAGTCAATTCAAAGGCTGAGACCAACTCTTACCAGTGATATACAGATTTTCAGAAAATCCATTTTGTTTATTTTTGCATTTCTAAGAAGATTATAAAAATCCATATGGGATCAGTATTAAAGGATGCCATTTTTATAGTCACTAAATGGGCCCAATACAACAACATTCATTGTCACTCTCTCATCCATAGAGATATTGCCAAACGTTCAATTTTCTGCTTTTTTCTTCAGGTACCACAACAAGCTTATCCTTGCTGAATATAAAAACCAGAATATTTTCAGGTAGGAACACAAACTTTGCTCAAACATCACAGTTCATGACTGTATGGTATTTATCCATTAATCTTTATGTTTATTTCTCAATATACTTGCCAGTTAAATTTTGATAATTCTTCTTCTTCTCTTCTGAGACTCTCATTTGTGCCACGACACTTCAAATATTTTATCAAATATTTTAGGGTTGTTGCTTGGAATCTGGTGCTTTCAGTATCTACTTACTTAGCAGAAATAGATTACTCCTTATTTAGCAGGAAGCAGTTATTCACACCAAATAATCAGTAGGACAAACTTTTCATATTCAGCTCTCACAGCTGAGCATGCACTATTTTAGGTTTCTTCATTTTCTTTGTTTCTTTCCCCTATTGAACTCCACTTGCAACTTTCTGCTTGTCCTCCACTTTTCTCAGACAATTTAATATTCCAAATCAAAAACTGGAAAGGTTTAGAGCTGAAGAACTGATGTAGTGTTTTTTAAAAACAAAAAAATCAGGATTAATATCCTATATTGTCTACCCCATGTACTAACATTAATCATAACATAAAATCTATGAAAATATTAAATGTCAAACCTTCTTGTATAAATATAAGTTCTGATAATTCTGAATAAATATTTTCTTTTTATCTCTATTTGAAACCTTGTTTCTATGTCCCCTTTTCCATAAATTCTTTCAGAATTGTCAGAGTATTATAACAGAGGCAACTCATATATTTTGATAGCTATTGCATTAATCCCTTGGAAGACAGATAAAAATTTCCTCTTTTCAACCAGAGCAGCTGAGTTTTTTTTCCTGATGACAACTGTAAGGAGAATATTTCCTGTATACATTTTTGTCAAATTATGCTATTAGAGTGATTATTTTTAAATATATATTATAATACTACCAGTGTCATCAGAATTTCTTTGAAAAATACTATAGCATTCAGTGATTGAATTGTCAATTCCATTTTCCACTGATATGTGATTATTTTGGTGGCCATATCAATGCTTCCCAGTGTCTTCTTGAATTCTGTGGCTAATTGCACTTTGGTTCTCTCATCTCTATAATATAATGAGAAATTTTCAGAAGGATTTTTCCAAGGCCTTCTTTGTAAAACAAAAACAATCGACTATTCTTCAAATAAATTTTGATATAGCAATCAAACACAATCTCTGGTCCACTTCAAGTTCCTTCAGGACTAATTATATAGTGAGAATATGTAGTTGCAGTTAATAAGCTTAGATACTAGGGGGAAATAATCAGTGGAAAAATATACCACAGATAATTAATAAAAATCAATTAGTTTGTTAATGAGTACTCTACTGTTATCCAAAGTAGTAGAAACCAATTGGGGAAAAAAGGCCTCAATATATCTGAATAGGATATTCGGAAACTCTGCATCCTGCTGAGAATTTGAAAGGTAATAATGGAAGCAACAGCACTGATTGGGTTAAAACTAGTTAAATTTCCTCATGAGGTTTCAGATCCTCCAGCTAATATATCTAGTAAAAGTGATTCACCTTTAGTGTATGCTATAAAGCATTGTCTGATGCCTTAAGTATATTGCTCATTGCCCCGTATTAAAAGCAAAACCCATAGTTGTAAATGTCAGTGGCTAAATGGTTAGAGCCTTTGCATCTCCTCGCATTTCTGTAAAAGCTGGAAACACCCATTACCTTGGCAATGACTTTAAAATAACATTTTGCATTTAGACATATAAATGGCATAAAGTCAAACATGAACTGACAATGAAATGCAGAATCTGCCTTCAAATAGTTCTTGAAGGTTCACAAGCATTACTTCGTGATATGGAGCCATTTTGTAATAGAAAATATTCCCATTGTTTGCTGTACTTGGCTAGATTCTTGCTACATATTATTGTGTAGTGTGTAACATGTTTCTTATAATTTCTAAAATAGAAATAAAAAACAATTGTTCTTCTGAATCTGTTTATTATATTCAGCTGTGTATCAGTGTGTGAATCACAAATATAATGTCCATTTTTCTAATATGGCAGTAGTTTCAGTATCATGGGTTATTATGTTTGACTACATAAACAAGAAGAAACATATCCCCCTTCCTCCACCCCCCAAAATAGCCAAAATGAGGTTAGAGAATAATATAAAAGCAACTTGGATGGAAGTTTAGTTAGCTGGTTGACCTTCAGAAGCATCTGAAGATTAGGAATAAGACTCTGCAACTGAAAAAAATACAAGGGCCTGACTCCATCTGAACCTCTAGAAACAAAGATTCTTAGCAGTTGCTACCAATCTACGTATATATACTAGAGGAACAGAAGCCAAGAAGATAAATTCCTTGTTCTCCAAAGAACCATCCAAGGTGTATTCCCAACTGCAGTTTGTAACAGCAGTTAGTAACAGCAGAGCCACCAACAGCAAAAACTGAACAGTATTGGAAGAACATATGAGAGAAAGAGAAGACACATAGCACCAGTCAAAGTGGTTACAGGACCTGAGAACAGACCACAGCAATCTCCCAGAACAGGAACTAGTCACCATCATATGAGCAGGCATCAACAGCAGGTCACAATGTAAAGAGCTGCATAGCACCTGGATCAGATATGATCCACACTTACCGACTAAATAAACTCATCTAGCAGCACAGTTGTGGGAGAAGACTGGTTAGATCTGGCAGTTAGAGTTAAATGCACCATCAGTTTAGAGTTCTTGAATTACCACAAAAGATCCAAATCCAGTCACTCTTGAATTCCATTGACTATTATCTAGCACCACTTTAATGATGAATTTTAGTTGACTAGATTCTTGTGTATAGGCCTGAATAAATCTTCTACACTACAAAGTTACAAATGGTCTTGATTCTTTGTGCCTGACACAGATGAGCTGTGTCCCACTGGCTCTCACCCAGACTGCCTAAAACAAGGAAAGACAATGTCAATCATGAGAGATCTCCACAAAGGAACAGCACTGTCCCACTGCCAACCAATAATCTCCCCACAAAAGTCCTATCAAAAATCATGGTCACCAAGCTACAGGACATATGAGTACACAGCTCATGAGGGCAAGGTGGGACCAATTCCAGAAGTTAAAAGTTGCACCTAAGACTCAAGGTTTAGCAGACCAATCTGGGCATAGCCTGGATTGATTACAAGAATGTTAGGAAGCATTCAGCCTTACAGGAAGGAGGCTAAAGTATGTAGTTAGCCTAGAGTCACTGCACAGGAGTACAGTGCAAGTTCCTTGGAGTCTTATCTATTTGTTTCCGAGAATAGATTTGCCAGCCTGGGACAATTCTATATTATAGGTGGAAGATAATAAAAGTAATTAGCTTGAATTCTGCACATGTAGGTATGGTTGTTTGTGCCTGACATAAAAAGCCTATGATTACATGCCACACACATGGCTCTGTGAATGCCTGATGCTATACAAAGTCAACAAGGCACTAAGGATCTTCCTCAAGAACTCAATGGGATTGTGGAAGACAACACTGGAAATTGGTTTAGGATAGCTTACATAGATGGCCATCAAGTGTGACATATACCAAGGTGATACACTGACCATAGAGATGAGAAGGGGATTTTTTTTACACACATAAACCTCTATGGTCAGTGTATCACCTTGGTATATGTCACACTTGATGGCCATCTATGTAAGCTGTCCTAAACTGATTTCCAGTGTTGTCTTCCACAATCCCATTGAGTTCTTGAGGCAGTTTTTTAGGTCAATCCTCCAACCCTCAGCTGCAGATTCCACCATGATAGCTCACCAGATAGTGGGGGATGAGTTCACTAGCATGTAGATATTGAAAAGGAGTTAGGAGAGCACCAAATCCTGTGACACCCCACATAGTAGGGGCTGAGATGGGATCTCTTCTCACCAATCACCAGCAATTAGGATCATCCCTGAAGAAAAGGGATACAACCATTCCTCCAAGTCAATCCGGAAAGATACTATGCTCAATGGCATCAAAAGATGCAGAATGTTCAGAAAGGGCAAGAATGGATGGACAACCTTTATCTCCCACTAGACAAAGTTCATCCAAAACTACAACTAATGCTGTTTCTGACCCATACCCAGTTCTAAATCCCAACTGAAAGGGATCTTGATAATACACTTCATCCAAGGATTTTCAAAGCTGTTGTGCAACTAACTTCCCCAGAATGGAGGTCAGAGTTAGATATATTGGATAAAATTATCCAATATAGTGAGGTCTAGTAATGGTTTCCTGAGTTGGCAAAACTTGCACCAAAATCTGATATTTTTTCAAAGTATTCTTCCATCACAGTTTTTTTTTTAAAGTTGGGACGGAGTAGAGACTTGAACATTTTTAATTAGACCCAGAGATACATTATAGCAAGAAACCTATGATTAAACTAAGCCACTGAGATATCATGCTCAGGAATAGTAATCTGAAAGAACTTTTGCAGTGCAAAGAGGAAAGCTGAATGAATTCATGCTTACGTGGCAGTTATAGATTCCTGAACCCAGTTCTGTATTTTCTAGCTGCTGGCAAAGCTGTGGACATGTCTGGTTACATCAAAATTAAGATATAGCAGACATTAAAATGAAAGCAGGACATGGTAAAGGTAAAGTGAAATATTTTGCTATTAGGGCTGTGCTTTGATCATGAGGCTTCAAAAGTATCTATCATCCTCCATCTGTGAGGCAGTATTAAAAGGTTAATGAAGTTTTGTACCTTTTTGAACTCACTGTAACTAAATTGCTGTCTCAGCAAATGCAGAGAATTTCAATACTTTAGGAGTTTTGGTAGCCCCAAAAATGTTGAAATGTCTTCAGATTTATTTTTAAACATACTTTTAATACAGTGCTCAGAAAGATGCTGATACCATTGCAAGGGATTCCACTCTTAAAATATATATTTCTGCTAAACTGCTCTGTGTTGGAAGCAGTATGACATTGATGATTATATATAATTTGCAGACCCCCAGGAAAAGAAATGCACACCCTGCTAATGGCTGTAACTAGTTGACTGGTTCACATCAGCCTTGTCGTTAAGGCAAGCAGCATAAGACTGCAGATTTAATAGGGATACTGTCATGGGTTAAATGAGCATAGCTTGAAGAATTATTTTTTTTACAAAAAAAAAAAACCCTGAAAGGTTGTGGCAGTAATAAAAAGGTTGAATAGTAATGTCTCTAATTGAACGGTGAGGCCTCTTTCCTATTAAGTCACTCTTTCATCTGTCTTTTTAATTATTTCATTATCATTTTGTACTGCAGTTCACAATGAAATGACCATTTGTGTTTAAGTGAAAGCTAATTATTAGGACTGAATTATTGTACAGTTTATTGATCCCTATGGTGGATTAAGGGCTTTAAGTTCGTCTAGACAGAATAGTTAGCAAAATGACAAAAGGAAACATATAAGGCCCTTGGGAAGAATCCCTACGCTTCATAAGCAATTAATGCCTGCCAGGTAATGGAATTTAAGTTTATACTAAATCCAGCAGTGCTTTGACATTTCAACTGCCTTATAAACACATTATTCTAATGAAATAAGACTTATGAATTGTGTTAAGGCACAAGTAGGAACAGTTGCAAATTTGGGATATTTTTCGTCCTGATTGATTGAATGAAAAACAGATAATTTTCTCTCTGAATTTGGTGAAAAATGAAATGTTCTTGTAGTGTTTATCTCTGTTCATTCTGCTGTCTGTTGATGGATGTGTATTAACAGTTTCCATTTCCCAAAGAACACTAATCTCCCTTATGGATGTGAATAGTATGTAGTGATAAACCAAGGAAGAAAGGGAGAACAGAGGACTGCTGAGTAAGAAGCCAAATAGGCCATTCATCTCAATCCAGCACTGGGCAAGTTTAAAAGCAATCTGTCATTATCTTGATGACCAAGCCACAGCTGTGCTAAATACACAAGCTTTCACTGTTATTTATTAAAAAGCATGTCCTTGAGTGGACTATGAAGAAATCAGACAAAATGGATTAACTGGGTTTTCCTCTCTTCGATGACTTTTTGTCCATAGAGATTCCATTTTCAAGTACTTTGGGGCCAAGCTGTCAATCCTTTGTGGCTTAGAAAAAGTGTGTGTGTGTGTGTGTAATATACTATTACATACATACATACATACATACATACATACATACATACATTGGAATTTTAGTGCCTATTATGGTGTTCTGGTTTTCTTTTAATCTTTACGGTTTTTTCTGTATAGTTTTCCTTTCAATATTTTTTTCGTGGGATGCCAATATTTGGGAACACATGAGTTCATGAAATCTTAGTTTGAAATTAAATTAAAACACAGAGGCAGAGGAAGAGAGTGAAAACCAAAATGCTATTAAAAGTCACTATAGATCAACCATCCAATATTTGTAGATATCAGAAAACTTGTATCTACAATTTTGCAGCCAGGAAGATTTAATTAAATTTAGTCATAAAGTTAAAACTTCAGTTGTTCAGATAGTACAATAATCTCCCAAGAATGGGAAAAGCAGGATTTTTTTCCCCTCTGTTATACCATAAAGCAGGTTTCTGTGACCTATTAAAACAGCTTCTGATGGTCCTCTCAGTTTTAATGTAATTTCTCCATAACATAAGGAACTATAGTTCTTCTCCCTCCCAAAAAAGGATCCAACTCATAAAAATAAGTAAACCTAGTTTCCAATCCATCCTGAAGTTTTAAATTCCTTGGAAATTTAACAATGACTGTAAGCTGTATATTTCATGAAGATCACCAATTATTGTCTATAATAAATTGGTTGGTTTGTGGCATCTACTTTTGCTCTTTCCCAGTTGGAACCAGTAGTCTAGAAGCAATATCTACTACTACCACTTCTATTAACTATGAATGTAGAATTAGGGAAGGAGAACTTTCTTCTCAACAATATTTTTTAAATTTCTATTTAACTTTATTAATTTTAGGCTTCCATTTATTGTTTCTTAAAGTGATGCACAAATAATGGCATCCCTTTTTTTGACTCCACATGCCCCATTTTCTGATGCTACTTCTTATGGATAATAAATAATTATTCACATCTAAACCTAAGGAATTTTATTTAACTAAAATCCCAGATTACTTAACTAGGATAAAATATAGACTATAATCTTATCTTGTTTATACACCACAATTTAAACAGAGCCAATAATAAAAATATTCTATTTACAAGTGAATTTGTGATACTTCTATTCTTCATTTCTGGCCACAGCACAGGTAGTCCTCAGTTTACAACTGTAATTGGGAGTGGATTTCTGGTTGTAATTTGTGCTAAATTGAACCATGTGATAAGATACAATTTTATAATAGTTTTGCAGTGGTCCTTAAGTGAATCACTGTGTTCATTAAATGAACACTTCAGCCATAACTGCAAACCTGTTTGTCAACATCTAAGTCGAGAATCCAAATGAAACTCCAGGATCATTCTTAAATCTTACTGTTTACTGAATACACAGCATGGTATTGTTGAGGCAAAACTAACTCCGAGATTTCCAGTCCATAGAATAAAACAATACTTTTTTACAGACAAACCTCTAACAACTCATGTAGTCCATGTAAACAAGTTATCTTTGTCATGGGAACCATCTGCTTCAACCCCACATTTGTTGTGATATCCTTGGAAAGGTTCTAGACTCCCATGGCCTTCAGCAGAATCATCGAACTTTCATTTTTCCATCTATTCCATTTAGAAGCTTTAGAACCCATTCAAATGTAACACCTCCACCCCCTCTAATGGCAAGTTGAAACAAAGAGGCACGTAGCTGCCAAAGTTTCATTCTTGACACTATTCTTCAGAATATTTTTTTCCCCTGGAAATTAGCAAAAATACTGTAAATCGTGGTCAAGTGACTGTGGGATGCTGCAGCCAGTCATAAAAGCAAGCAGTTGCAAATACCCAAA
Source organism: Notechis scutatus (assembly GCF_049901735.1). NCBI lineage: Eukaryota > Metazoa > Chordata > Lepidosauria > Squamata > Elapidae > Notechis > Notechis scutatus. Next base: position 227,190,792 of record NC_142010.1, on the reverse strand, counting down.
ATAAGGTCCTGTGACTGGGTGTGTTTGGCATGACATTTTATGACAGACAGAAATGATTTAGGGACGATAAAGCACCCATTCCAGGCCCATGTAAAGACTAACTTTATAAGAAGTAATAAAAAATAAAATCTTATCCACAATCTTATCCTATAATTAAAATATAATAAATCCTAGTTAAAATTAACACAATTAAAATATTATTAAAATAATGATCACTGGTCATGTTTAACATTAAATGAGATTTGAGAAATTGCAGTAAACATGAAATGTTACCTTCAGACTAACATGTCCATAATAAAGTACAACTGAAACAAATTTATTGTGCATCTTTTGTCTATAACAATGAATTCAGGACAGAAATGTCTTTTTCATTCAGTTACCACTACACAAAAATTTTATTCTTGGTCCATGATAATTGTATTTCATCTTTTCATTGAATTCTTATATAGCTCTATGTCTGCTTGCTAACTCTTCAGAATTCCTTTATTATCCCTGGCATGGCTATTAGAAAAGACACATTGTCTGATGGTCTTAGGTTAACAATGACTCTGGTAATTGTTCGGAAGTATATATTTAATTCATAAAAGATCTTTAATCATGACAAAAAGATGAGAACGTTTTTAAAAGTAAATGAAATACTAGTAACCACAAATTAATTGAGAATTTTAGAGCCATTTCTTTCCTTGACAGAATAAAACTTTTTACTATTTCTGTGTCAAACAAAAGCACCTTAGCTTTTGTTTTTTCCTTAACAGTACAGTATGATTGTGATTAAATATACCTACCTAGCAATTTAGAACTGTTTTCCTGATATTCATTTATCTCTTTCTTCTAGATTTCTTTTGAATGATCTGTTTGTTCCCTAACCTAACCATGGTCTTTTTCTGATAACATAATGAACTGATAAACAATAACATACTGCATAATAATCTCCAATTTGACTAATCTTGGAAATTAATAATTCTAAATATGGTTTAATAAGACTACTCACCTATGGAGGATCATAACATTATGGCTGTTAACTTAGATACTTTCTTTCAGAATTCTATTTTTTCTTCAGAACAAGAAGTATTCTTATGACAGTTATACATTATTACTGCTGTATAACCATACATGGATTATTCTATGCAGTAATAGATTTTTAGCTTTTTAAGATGTCAGGAGGGTTTTGTTTTTTCTTACTGCAACAAATGAATATAGCTACTCCTCTGCAAGTGTTTCTTTCAATTTTCTATCTTTCTCATCTCAAATAGTTTTCAAGAGACAGCTTATTTCTTTTAAAATGTACTCATACAAAATTAAAATGCAGACCAAACTACCATGTTTGCTTTGAAATTCTAACATCTGAACATCTCTGATCCCTGCAATTTATAAACATATTCATGAAGACTAGAATGTATATGACTGATAGGGTTGGTTACAGGAAAAGCAGCAAATTGAAGGTCGAACTTCTGATGTATAAGGATGTCTTGTAAAAGTGTTTTGCTTTGTTTTTCCAGGACATCACCAATATCCTCATAATGAACTTGAAAACCCTTAAATATGCATGGAAGCAGTCTGAGTTTATTCATTCTAAGTATTTTTGGTAAACCAATTTAGCAACACATTTGGTATTTCAAAGTTTTAGGATGAATCCAGGCTAAAATCAGTTGGCAGGAAATTTGTTAGGAAAAATGGCTTCAGTGCTTTTGGGGTCATAACTGAGCAAATAACTGAGAACTTTAACATGTTATTTTGATCACATAAGAATCTATTTGTCAGTATGGTATTGGCCAATGGATTAAGTACTTAGAAAATCTATGAATGTTAGAACTCAAAAATCAATGACAATAATTTTCATAATCTTTTCACCACCATGTTAGAAGGAGATAAAAGAGCCATGGAATTCTTTTCTGCATGGTTCTAAAAATACTTTTAAAAAGGTTCTGAAAAGGTTGATAATGTTTTTTGTGTGTATTGTGGTCCATCATGGCCGCACATGCCACATCTCACTTTGGATTTCTTTGTAATGTATCTCAAGTGATTAATATTTCCAATTCTATTGTTGAAAAAACTTATTTTTATGTATTTGTATAGCAGGAAGAATTTGAGATAATAAAAAACAATAATACTGTACCAACTAAAATTAGAAAATCCAATTAGATTTAAAGACCTCACACAGGATAGACAGAAAGATAATTTATCCAATATATAATATTCTGTCTCTAAATAGAAAGCTTATTTCCTCAAAATCTGAAGTTGAATTCTTATATTTTCTTTTTGATATGGTGGCATTTAATAAAGATTACCCTCACTTGTCAACCAGATGATATAATATCAAATAATCATTCTGAGTATAATTACTCTTTATTAAATAAAGAGTAATTGTCTGGTATAAGATATAAAAAAATGTAAAGCATACAGTTCATGAATTGGTACAGGATGAGACCAAGAACAAACAGGATGGAAATCAACTTTTGGAAGAAAATGGGTTGTACTTGGTTATCTAATTTTTTTTATATTTGCATACTGCATCCCTTTGATGAAAAACAATCTTCTTTTCTTTTTATATTATAAAGCTGTCAAGGATTATCTTCTTCAACATGACTACATTATTTCTTGTTTGCTTGTTTACTTTCTAATGTTTTAGTTCCTTTGATTTTTTCCTATTTGAAAATAACAGTTCAAGAACCCCCCCCCCCTGCTAAGGTGTAATTTGCCTTTCAATCTTTAATTTAACTTTTTCTCTCCTATATTAACATCCCTTCTTCTATTTCCCCCCAAAAACCCCTCTCCTCCCTGCAAATGGGATCAATTCTAGTTGCCTGTAAAAAAACCTCCTTAATTGTTCTACTTTTTGTTTTTTTTTGTCTATTTTGTTCTTTTTTTCTTGTCCTTTCCCAAGACACAACAAATGGGTTGTACTTGTCTTTTTTTTCCCCCTTGAAACACCTTTCTTGTCTCTAGAGTCCTTTGATTTTTTCCTATAAACGTTCAAGAACTGACATTTTGTTTCTTCTTTAAGTTATTTAAGAAGATGGAGAGAGGAAATAAAAGTACTTCAAAAATTCACAACCTCTTGTTTTTTACACTTTGAGGTAGCATTATATAGCCAGTAGAATTTTTTGAGTCCACTTCTTTATACAGAAATAACAGAAGCAATACTTTATTGCAGTTGCTAAGGCTTTATACTCATAACCCCTAATTTTCCTGTAGCATATGGTGAATTCAAAAGAGCATCATAGCTGATTGAGAAATGGCTTCTGAATGTTCTATTTTGAAAACAGATAAAAAATTCAATGCATGTTAAATTGAGTAAAATAATGCAAATGCTTCTTTTTCTTCAAAATTTGAGTTGACTGATTTTGAGTTGCTAAACAAGGTTTCAGTTTTAGAATTTGGACTTCACAATCTTGTTTCTTTTAAAGATTTACCATGTCCTTCACCTGTCCTGAGAATACCTTTTCAGAAGTACTGGTGGCCCTTGAAAAGTTTGTTTCTTGAAAATTAGAAGCTGATGCAGAAGATTCCAATCCGTTAAGAATGACATATCTCTTTCATATCTCCTCCGGAGATGGAAAAATCCACACTCTCTTAATTAATTAATCATATTTCTATACTGCAATTACTCTTGGCAAAGAAAAATATGCCCATACAGTGATAATGACACAAGAATACTTACAAGAATAAGAAGAAAACAAAAGATGGCACCCTCAAATCAAATCAGGGGGGAAGGATGCCAGAAAAGCTTGGTACTTGTGAAAAAGTAGCAAAGGTAAGAAGTTGAAACTTTGCCCAGTTTTGTGAGTTAGAGTTGTTATCATGTATAACAATCAGGGGTAAAACTTAGTGACCTAAATATTTAGAAACAGAAAGCATCATCCTCATCTTCATCCTCCTTCTCCTCCTCTTCCTCATCTACATAAGTATTGTTATCTTTACAAGCATGAATTCTGACCTATAGAACAGCCTGAACTGGGCTGTGAAAAATCAAACTGAAATATCTTTAATTTCAGAGAAGTAGGTATTTCAAGTATGTCTTTTTTTCCCAAAGTTTTAGTTATCTTAGGTCTCTCACCTGCTGAATTCTGTTAGGCTTTCTCTTTGTACTAACTGCTTTTTCAGAATCACCTTCTATGTAACTGCAGATAATGATACATTGATTCATTCAATAAGAGTCAGATAGTATTAAGTATTTAGACTTTTTATTGATGCAGGAAATGACCTTGCTTCATTCATCAATGAATTGAAATCAAGTCAAACTTGTGTAATGTTACAATATGATGCCACATGTGTCATAAAATTCTCCTGAATTGCATATGAGTTTATCTATAATCCCAATAAAACATTTAACTCTGAATTTGAAATTAAAATTGTTTGGATTCTGTGACATTTCTTTAGATTTAACCTTGTAATTTGTTTGCTTATTCAACTAAATGGGGGATCATTTCAAATGTATCACATCTAAGTTTGGTATATGTATTAGTCACAAGATTAATTTTAGCCTCCTTCAGAACTTCATCAAATAGTCCAAAGCAGATCAAATCAGACTTTCATTAGTTTGATTCTGGCTCAAGCTTAATACCAGATTTCTGCCTTCACTCTCTCAGTGAATGAACACAAACACATAAAGTATACAAAACTATAACTTTAATGTTTTTCAAGGATGAAAAAACAGATGAAAGCAAATTGAATGGAAACAAATGGTGGAAATTGCTAAGAAGAGAAGCTACAGTCAAGAAGCAAAGATCTCAGGAAGATACTTAACAAAGAATCTCAAAGATTTGTATTATAGCAACATCTTTAAAGATAGGAAAAAATATAGAAATTCAACAAAAGTCTTTAGAAGAATTATCAAGCTCAAACTGGCATGCTAAAGGATAGGCAGATAGTAACTGATTCAGAGAAGGTCAAACAGAAGAAATATACTGAAATTCTGTACAGAGAACTGTCAATATCCAAGATAACTTAGAAGATATTTCCTGCTTACAAGAATGTCTACTATTAGAATATGAAGTTAGATTATACTCTGATCATTACCAAGTCACAATAGTACAGGAATTCATAGAACATCTAAAGAAATATGGAAGACAACGGAAGAGTCACTATGGTCCCACAAAAAATTATGTCAGAAAATCTGGAAAACAACACAGCGGCCATCAGTCTATATATCAATATAAGAGAAAAGAGATTTAACAAAGTATATAAACTATCATACAATATTGTTAACTCCATGAGCTAGCAAAATAAAACACTATGTGGAAAGGAAAATGCCAGCTGCTCAAGCTGGCTTTAACAGGGACCAATAAACAAGAGACGTTATTGCAGTTCAGATAATTGCAAAAATCAGTAATAGCAATAGCACTTATACTTATCACTTCATAGTGCTTCACAGCTCTCTCTAAGCAGTTTAGAGACTTAGCATATTGCCCCAACAACCTAGGTCCTCCTTTTACTGACCTTAGACGGATGGAAGGCTGAGTCAACCTTGAGCCGGTGAGAATCAAACTCTGGCAGTTGGAAGAATTTGCCTACAATACTGCATTCTAACCACTATGCCACTATGGCTCTTAATAATAATAAAAAGTTCTTATTTAAAAGTTGTTAATAATAATTTAAAAAGTTGTTATATTCTTTCTTGAAACACCTTTGTTTGTGTCATTTATATCAAGCGATAAAAGGACCTTAGAAAATGATTGTTCCCGAACATATTCTCAGGCAAATACACAACACACACATACACACACACACACACATGTATAGTCTAGATGGAACAGGTTGAAACAGACTGGCTTCAGGGTATCAAAGGACTGAAAATGTTATATATTCTCTTATTTATTCCATTTACACAATGAATATTTATTAAGGAAACCTGGATTAGAAGAAGATAAATATGGTTTTAAAATTTGGAGGAGAAATCATCGATAATCCGTGCTATACTGAGGGGCCCAGCCTCAGGATGATGAAACAGAAGTAGCATTGCAACTGGCTATCTGTGAAGAAGAGATCATATGGATAATGGACCAACTGCCAAACTACAAGACTCCAGATGTTGACACTATCCCTGCACAGTCAGTAGAGACATGTACCAGAAAATCTGAGAAACCAACATTTGGCCACACTTGGAAACACTTAGAGTTCATTCCACTACTGAAAAAGGGTGACTCTAAAGATTGCTACTATTGTCTCACAATTGTTCTCATTCCTCACATCAGCAAGTTTCTGCTTAAAATTATAGAGCAATCTAGCACCAACCATTGAAAGGGAATTACCAGATATCCAAGCCAGCTTCCAAAGGTGCCATAGCACTTTCAGCCTTATTGTAAATCTGCATTGGATCATGGAAAAACCTTGTGAATATCAAAAGATCATTTACATGTGCTTCATTGACTGCAAGAAAGCTTTTGATTGTATTTATCATGAGAAGCTGTGGATAGCCCTACAATGCCCTACAAAATGTACTAGTACATCTGGTCAAGTTGGTCCAAATGCTGTACACAAAACAGGAAGCCACTGTTTAAACAATATATGGAGACACTGATTGGTTTAAAATAGAGAAAGGAGTGTGATAAGATTGCATTCTGTCCCCTTTCTTATTCAACCTATATGCCAAAATGATCATGAGGAAGCTAGATCTTGAAGTATCAAAAACTGGGGTAAAGATTGGTGGAAGAAACATCAACAATCTTTAATATGCTAATGATACCACTCTTCTCTCAGAAACCAAAGGAGTCCTGGAATAAGAAAGTGAGAATTTTGGTATCTTCCTTAACATCAAAAAGACCAAGCTCATGACCACTTCAAGAAAAGGAAACATCAAAATAATAATTGATGGTGAAGAAACAGAATGTGTGAAAAATTCACTTTCTTGGAATGTAGATAGCTCAAAGCCATGAATGCAGCACAGAAATAAAATGTCAGATTGCATGGGTCACACAGCAGTGATGAACACGAGCTAAATATGAAAAGGCAAGGACATCAGTCTGGTAATCAAATGTAGGTTATTTTACTCTATTGTGTTCCCCTTTGCTACCTATGATTATGCAGGTTGGACCTTAAAAAAGTAAAACAGGAAGAAAATCTGTTCATTTGAGTTGTGGTGCACATTCCTTGGACAGCAAAGGTGACTAACAAGCAAGTACTGGAGCACATAACACTGGGCATGTCACTTAGAAGGCAAAATCACAAAACTGTATCTAACTTACTTTGGCCATGTCATGCAGGGAAATTCACTGGAGAAAGCAATTACAGTCAGCAGTAAAAGGAAACCTTGCTGTCAAAGAACACAGTGGCTAAACAATATCAAAGCTGACACCAACCAGATCATAGAAAAACTCAAAGAAATAGAGCAAGATCAGAAGATGTGGAGAGACCTGGCCCACAGAAACTCCAAGAGTTAGACTTGACTGAACAGAACATTCTTCTTCTCCTCCTCCTGATACTACTAATAGTTAAACATGCAAATGATGTTGAAGTAATAAGGGCCCAGTGGAAAAAAAATGGATCAACAGTTAAGTATAAGGAAGACTAGATTAATGACAATAAGTACAGCAACCAGTCCTTTTCCCAATGGCAATGAATGAACTGACAACGATACAGAAGTGATGATTTTTTTCTTGCCTTTAAAGATCAACTGTCAACAATAAAGGAACTAGCAGGCAACAAATATGGTATGCCATAAACTAGGATGTGGTAGTCTAACAATGAAATCTTGGAAAAGATGCCACAATGTGCCTATACCTACAAAGATCAGATGAGCTTTGAACTTTGGAGTTCTGAAAAATTCCTGAGAATTTCATGGGTAGCCAGAACAACAAATAAATCACACAACAAATCAGTACAAATTCTTACCTGAGGCAGAAATGACTAGGGTCATTTTTTGCTCCTTTTAAAAAGAGTTATGGTAAAAAAAAAATTATCTCATACTTTAAATAGTTGTACAAGATTATTGTTGACAGGTACAGATTGGTCTGCAGGATTGAAGAAAACTATCTTTTTTTTCTTTTATACAACCAGTCAAGGTTATCCGGCACTATCTATTCCTTCTTCAATGTAGCAAAAGATACAATGTCTTTGGTGCCAGTAACTTCATTTCATAAAATAAACAGTTCAAAGAAATGATACATTGAATAAATCATTAGAAATATGTCATTATGATCTGATTCTCAAAAGTTAAGAACAAAACTATCCCAAAAAACAACATGTGCATTAGAGAATAAGATATATAAACAAGTACTTTTCAAATATTACTAACTCTAGCTTCCATCATGGTGTGTATCCATTCAATGAAAGAGGAAGATGTTGTAGTCACAAATATTGCTACTACTTTGCTCTAAAAGAGACATGAAATAATGCTAATTTATTTGTAGTCTGTCAAAAAAAATACAGAAGGGTGCCTAAAATAATATGCTAGATTAAATAACTAATCTACTAAGTAACAAGACTAAAGACGTCTTTGTGAAAAAGTGTATTTGAAATCTTCACAAAACTAAATTGTAAAGTAAAATCTAATTATTTTTCAAGTACTTATTCTGCAGCTGAGCTATTTCAATCCTAGATTGACTCAAATCTTGATTTTCTGTACATTCCTGTCAGTACTTCACAAAATTTCCCCTCATGTTAGGTCCAAATGCAACTCAAGTCAATAAGGCTGGCAGTATTAGCTTTATTATGAACCTGATATTTAATTATGTTTCTGTGAGGTTTTGTAATGTAGATTAATAGTTTTATTGTATGCCTGTGATTAGTTTTCATTTGTTCTAATTTCTATTTGGTGCATTTGATCATGAGGTGAAACACCCCCCCACCCCCCATTCCCCTAGAAGATGTATTCCCTCAATTTAATACCAGTCTGAGGTGTTTCTCCTGCATCATCAGATCAATGAAAAGTAAATAGCCCACACTTCTTGTTTCACAGTGCAGTATTGATCTTTCTTCAGCTTTTGCTTCCCCTTTTTCCCCCTGCATCTTGTATCTTTCAACCCCTGGGACCAAAGTGATTGCCATAGATTGGACAAACTAACAAGCACATGATAAGGAACTAGTGTTTTGTGGTTTTTCTCAGATACACATGCTTGGTATATAAACCCAGACTTCTCTGCATTGAAGGAGAGGTGCCATTTTGTGTATAGTACAAGTTGCTGTGAAAAACAACCAGAGAAAAGCACAAGAATAATAGAGGATTTAATTCTTTGCATTTTTCTTTTATTTTTGCATCTGGAGTTTAGCTGAGTGAAGACATTCCTGGACATTGCTTAAGATAAGAAGATTTTAAGGAACGTAATCTCTCTCTCTCTCCCTCTCCCTCTCCCTCTCCCTCTCCCTCTCTCTGTCTCTGTCTGTCTGTCTGTCTCTGTCTCTGTCTCTCTCTTTCTCTCTTTCTCATTTTTGCTCACTGGGAGGTAAGTCTAAGATTGCAGTTGACCATATTTTCATTTTTTTAAAAAATTAAGACTTATTTATATTCTGGAATTCAACATTAAGCCCTATTTACATTCTGGCATTCAACATTAAGTGTCACACAAATATGTAATATTTCAAGTTACTAACAGTTTCTTATAGTATATAAAAGATGGAATTTCTATTAATCATTTGTAGACTGTTGAGAGAGCTTAAAACAATTGATTTCAGGCAGAAGAATTAATTTGCCTTCTGTATATATAATGCAATGGAGGTACCATACTTTGTAAGGCTTAGCTTTTCTGCTGATTCTTTCCTGTTTCCCTTCAAATGCTATTCAATCTGTGATATCAAACATTTTCACTTTTTTTTTCTGGGCCCTTGTCTGTCCAAAAGGTTTTTTGGCTCATATAAAGATAGAATAAATGAATAATTGATAGGTAGACTTTGGGGTTATGCTGATCAGAAGTTTTCTGACATTTTATTTCTTTACATTTGTGTGGATGCAGTGCTTGTCTCTAAGGATGCTTATTAGTTATGTGTGCCACTGGCTCATACAGCATAGAAAGGAATGTAAATATAAATAAGTAATTTATCTTTGATTTATTTTTCACATCACAATTCAGGTACTCTGCTTGAGAAGATGAGGTCAGATTATTGTTTCCTAACGGTAGTCACAAATATACTGATAGAGAAACCCCACTAGGACAGAGATGTTTAGAAAGGAATATTTTCTGTCTAATCACTGATGGTATGGCAAAAAATCTATACATGTTTATTTAGAAATAAATTCTGTTATGTATGGTAGATGTTATTCTCCACTATGTTTAGATTTCCAGATGTAAAAATTAAGAAATACAACATGCCTAGTTGTTTACAACAGGGTAAATACTTATTATGTATTTACAGATAAATATCTTCTTCTGTATCTCCTGTACCATTAACCCCAAAAGAAGTAATGTTGAATGCATGCTCCCCTCACACATAGACATAAACAAAAGTTAGAAGTTACCTGGTGTTATTACTATAAGTCTAATAGGATCCTCCCATATTAAAGTTAAATCACTGGAAGAAAGTTATATTTTTTCAGTGTTATTATGTTATTGCTTGCAATGTGTTGATATATAATGTGATATAGATGTTACTGCAGTATGGCTTAGTGAAAAAGTTCTTTCAGGAACACCTTTGATAATATAAACATTACCTTTATTGCCTGAATTTTTAGAAACCAAAGTAAATTGTATATTATATAAATATCATTATTATATCTAATTCTGTGACTTTCTTTTATTCTTTCTTTTTAAGGTTTATGATATATTTCATTTCAGAGGTATATTCTCACCTAAGCAATTATGTGAGCTTCAGGATATCCTGATTTGAACACTATTAATTTTCTATTATAGTATGTTAAAGATGTTCTATTCTGTGGCATTTGCCTGCATTATTGAATCAATGACCAATTGCAGAATTAACTCAGTCTTGGTTGGTGCTTAATTCAACCTGTTTGTTGATTGACTGGCTGACTAAGTTTATATGAGGCCCATCTCACTGACTCTGAGCAGCTTACAAGCAAAAAGACCATAATAATCCTTACAAACATATTGCATATGTTGGGAACTCATTTATTATTTATGAGATTCAGACAAAAAGAAAAATCTAAGAAGTGTAACTCTAATACTGATTTAAAGTAAAATAGCTAACTCACATTGGTTTGCTGACTACATAAGTATTATTTGAAGCCTGAACTTCAAAAAGTGCATTTTTATAATTAACACAGTAAGGTCAATGCTTTGTAAGCAGTTACCTACATGAAAACTATTTTGTTTATAGTAGTGCATTAATAATGTTCCTTTTGTTTTGTGTATAATTCATTTTGAGCTTTATGTACACTAACATTGTTCCTAATTCAGTATTAAGGTGGACATTTATGTTCTGTGAAATGTGGTTTTGGTAAAGGGATAAGTAACATGTGACCAAACATGCACTCTTTTCCATGGGCTGCTTGGATTTCAGTGGGTAAATGTTTACAATTTTTCATGGGCATCCAGAAAAAACAGAAGTGGGGAATTTAACCTTTCTGAATTAGTCACAAGTCACAGTTTTCATTAAAAGCAAAAACAATAACAAAAGCTATATGTTTCTTACCATTCTAGAAACCAAGACATGGACTAAATAGGTAGCCACCGTTTTGTAAGCTTGTGCAAATCTTCTGAAAGTTTTTTTTGAATGTGTGGGCGTGTGTACAATGCATCTTGAATATATTACCAATAATCTTGAATTGTTCTGAATTTGTGCAGCTAGTTTATAAACTCCAGCTGATTCTGCATGTTGATGTATGCACAGCCATTTTGCTCATCCACTCTGCTTCCCATGCAGAAACAGTGAATATTGAGCAATGACAAATTATGTACTCTCCCATTAGTTAACTGGCAATAGCAAATGTAGTTTGTTTTCTGTCTGCTTTGAGCATTCCAAGATCAGCAGGGATAGAGGCATTGCTGTGTAGAAGTGGTTCTTCCAATTCTATCCATATCATTTTTCATGATTTTATGCTTCTGCACCAATTCAAAGTTATCCGTGATCAGTTTAGTTCCTGTAAGTATCAGGAGAGAATGCCTTATTATAATGTATAATAAATGACAGAAATTACATTAAGGGCAGCATAAGAGAGAAGGAGAGGAAAAATATATCTATTTGGTTAAGATTTTTTTTACTTCTTTTTTCCTTTACAAATTTAGGCCTAAGTGATATTGCTAGCATTTTGGGAATGTTTTCTAATCATAAATGTTTTCAGAAATGTTTTCAGAAATCATAATGATAAATCAGTCTTTGCAAGCTGCTTTATCTATGCAGTGTCACAGCTAGGGGAAGGAAGAACAGATGAGAAAAGCTGGTTTTAATTAAGAAAATAGAATAGAGCAAAAATAGAATTAAAAAACCTAATATTTTTCTATTACTAAAAAAACAACAATATAAAACCAAACCCAAAATGTAAAGCTGGAAAAGCCAATCAGAGATGTTCTATGTAATTTAGTCTTAAGCCAATAATATTTTTGACATTAATTGGATGTTAACATTTAGAACTCCATAGTTGATACACAACTTGATAAGAGACTGAACCAAAGAACATCTGTCACATTTCATTTTTAAGACCAATTCTGTGTGCTGAGTCATTTTAAATTAAATGTTATTTTGTACTCAACACATCCAAGAATTTTGCAATTGTGTGATCATAGACAAACTTAGAAAACTAAGCTAGTAAAGAAGACAATTCAAAAGACATTGATTCAGCAGAATAAGTATTCATTTTCATTGAGTGGAGCAGGTGTGGCTTTGATTATTTTCTGCCCATGCTTTCTATATTTTTCTAGCAATCAGCTGTATTTTTGACAAATTTACCCTAAATACTTAGTTTGTACATTGATTTGGAATCTATATATACTTAACACATCATTCATAGCTAAATGGAAACTTTAGATTTTTTCTCCCTATCAACTAGTACTAGTTGAAACACAATATATTTTCAGTCAATTTGGTATTGTAGTCTAGTGAAGTAGCAACTGTGTATTTCATTTACATTGGCAGGCAGTTTATGCAAATAAGGTTTTGGTTTCCATAATCACCTTTTATAAATGGGATTAGTCATTTGGGAGAGGGTGTAATTTTAGATTCCATATTTCTAGTTTAGTCATACCTACAGTGGATATAGAAAGTCTACATACCTCTGTTAAATGACATGTTTTTCAGATGTATACAAATCAGACCAAGATAAATCACTTCAGAATTCTTTCCACCTTTAATATAACATACAAGCTGTACAATTCAATTGAAAAACAAACTGAAATCTTTTAAAGTTCACAGTCTCTTATAAGTAGGGAAGTGCCATGTTCAGAATTAACTGAACACATTCAAGCAGATGTTGCATAGTAGTCAGTACATACCTGCCACCAATTAAAGTGACTTTAATTTTCAAGCCCACATATTCTGGTAGGATTTGTCTGACATTTACTCAATTGCCTCTTACAGCAAAAACCATAGTCTGCAAAGAGTTTACAAAACAACTTTATTGTTGAAAGCTATAAGGAGAAGGATACTAAAAATAATTCCAATGCATTGAATATACCATGGAGCACAATGAACAAGTAGAGAAAATATGGCACAACAGTGACATTACCAAGAATTAGATGTTCCACCAAAAGTGATGAAAAAACCAGGATGGAAATTGGTCCAAGACTTTGCTAAGAGGCCTTTGACAACATTAAAGGAACTGTAGAAATTTCTGGCAAGTACTGGTTGTGAACTACATGTGATAACAATGTCCCGTCTTCTTTATATATCAGGCAGTTGAGTAGGGTTAGAGTTAGAAAAACATCCAAGCCTAGATACATTTTGCAAAAATCTACATCAGGTTTGACAAAAGAACATGGGAAAATGTCTTGTGGTTTGATGAGACAGCACTGTGCATCACCAAAAGTATACCATACCCATAGTGAAGCTTGGTGATGGCGGAAGTATGCTTTGGGACTGCTTTTCTTCAGCTGAAACTGGAACATAGACAAAATAGAGGGAATTATGAACAGCTCCAAATATTAGTCAACTCTGGCACAAAATGTTAAGGCTTCTACCAAAATGCTGAAGAAAGGTGAAGGAATTTCACCTTTCAACATGACAATGACCCAAAGCATATCTCCAAATTAACAAAAAAAAATGACTTCACCAGAAGAAGGTCAAACTTTTGGAATGGCCCTGCCAGAGCCAAAACTTCATTCCAATTGAAAAATCTGTGGATTGACCTGAAGGGGGTTGTGAACATGATATGCCCTTGCAATCTGACAGATTTGGAGCGCTTTTACAAGGATGAGCGAGCAAAGATTCCCAAGGCAAGATTGTACCATGCTGATAGGCTCCTATCCCTAAAGACTGAATGCTGTCATAAAATCAAAAGGTGTTTCAACAAAGTATCAGTTTAAAGGTGTGCATCTGTATGCAACCACATTATTGTATGTTTTTATTGCTATTTTCCCTCTAAAATATTTCAGTTTTTCAATTGAATTGTATAGCTTACATGTTATATTAAAGATGGAAATAATTCTGAAGTGATTTACCTTGGTCTAATTTTTTTTACATTTTAAAAAACTGACATTTTAACAGTGTGTAGACTTTTTATGTGTAAGTTATGAAAAGTGTTTAGATAGGAACAGAAATTGATTTCTTTACAAAATTCTAAAAACAACAAATCATTCTAACACCAGGTCTCTAGATGTTGCTATATAACAACTCTAGATGTTGCTATATAGAAACTATATCACAAGTGACACTTTAGGACAATTTGAACTTAGTAAAATATCTTTCTACCAAGTTTAAAAATTTGATTGATGATTTGTAGGACTTTCTGAATGTACTACACTTACTCATTCAGTAATGAAAACAAAAGCCATTTATTCAACACTAACTTGCTACTTGCTTTCTATCTATCATTTTTCTCCTGACAGTCTCAGATAGACATTGTATCTCACTATTTTGTTAACAGAACATGAACTTATCAAAAATGTACCAGGTTATTTCATTGATGCTATTGATTTTCTGTTTCTTTTTTTCTTTAAGACAGTAACATAGTTTCTAGAACACTAATTGAACCTATGTGTTATCATTTTCTTATGCATAATAATAGCATTTAATATATGTTTATATATTAGGTCCCTTGGTAATGCTTTTGGGAACAGTGTTTCCAAATGTTAGATATACAAAATGGATAATGGATTATGAAATGGATAATTAATTATGGAATCCACCTCTATTTAAATACAATAACATCAAGATTTAAGTATTAGTTTAGTGGAGGAGCTGGTCATAAATGACCTTTTGAAATTTTCTAAAAAATCTGTGAGCAGATAAACTGGGTGGACAGTTTTTCTGGGAGAAGATGAAATTTTCCAATAATTTATCAAGACAAGATTAAATAGCCTTACTATTCAAAAAGTTCAATAGGAAAAAGTCCCTCATGTTGTCTTTCTGTGACAAGGCAAGAAGACTGTGAACTGCTGGGGAAATAGCTCAACAGTGAAAGAGAAGGCTTTGCACATACCCTTTGTCTACTTCCTAAATAATTAAATGCAGGGTCAAACCATTCCTCCTATAGAGTTTCTTCAAAAGTCTTCCCTCCTTTGAAAATGTAAAGCAAATTCTCTTTCAACAATTTGAATAAAAACTAGTAGAAAACTGTGTGGAGCAATTTTCAGCCTACACCTAGTCATAATAGCAATATTTTTTTTGTTATAATAATTTGCTCGTGAGATATTACTACATGATCTTTCACACATGAATAAAACTCAGGATGATGACTTTATTTGCTTATCCAATGAAAAGAAATAAATTGAAAAATTGTTCTAACTCATAGAGGTCTGATTACTATGACTTCATTATGTCTTTCTCAAGAAACCAGTTTTTTTAATCACTAGGTTATCTGTTCCCTAACCCTATTCCCCAGTCTAATTTCATCATTTTAGGGCAAAAATAAAAATACATATCTCCTGTTAATACAGTACGTATTCCCACTAGTCAGTGAAGGCAACCATCTTTTTATCATGACTAATTTATACTATGTTTGACATTACTTAAGACTCAATGGGACAGTTTGCTGCAGGCTGATCTGCACTATTCTTCAGCATCAATCAATGTTTAACCAAAGTAGCGCCTCATGTAGCATTGTTTATCCACCATCAAATAGTGCCTTCATTTACATATTATTTTGTTAGCTTTTCTTTCAGTTTATATTTATAAATTCTTGTTAGTATTACATCGAAGGCCAAGACTGAGTATATTCAATTAACTGTTTTTTGTGCTCCTGTGCTGACCCAGATTTGGTAGGAGATGTCTTTTAAGCATCAGTTCAATATCAAATATAATTTACATGGAGTTTTTGTATGAATAAAATGGTTGTTGTTTTCTCCATTACCTAAGAAAGAAAATTGTATCGTGTCAGATCTGGATCATGCATACCTCAAAAAACCTTCATGCAGACAGCTTGTCCTTTCTGTAACTCCACCATTCTATCACTATAACATGACAAAAAATACTTAAAAGGGGGAATATTCAGAGATATATCTGCCTTGAAAGTAGCCCAGGTTGAATTGTCAAACATCAGAAGTTGACCACATGAAATGTTTTATGACCTATTATATATCATAAATGCTTTATGATAATTTGTATATCATAAAAATTAAAGTTTGTCAGATTTTGGACACATTCTATATATTTAGCTCATCTGAGGTCCTTTGGTTCAAATATTCTTGCTATATGAAGCACTGTTTTACCCCATTAAAGGGGTAAACATGAACATTTTAGTAGTATATAGATAGATTTTAATCTATCAATTGCTGCTAAACATCTTTAATCACCTTACTTTTTAAAGTGTGCTTCCTTTTTAAAAGCACCAGTGCATATTCTGTAATTACTACGCTAGTCTTTCTTAGTGAGGCAGTCATCTCTACCAGATTTTGAGAGGTATAAAAAGGAAGCAAATGATAATTATTCAATCACTGGCAAAATGGCAAAATAACTTCATTAGTAGTGACTTGTAAATAAAATATCTTGGATTGGTTTTGGATGGGGACAATATAGTATAATTCAACTTCATTTTCAATTAATGCAACTAATATATTTCAATTAATGAAACATAATGGTGAGACTTGCAATATGTTTGATAATTTTATTTTTTATTATATCAAAAATAATTTTGTAGCAACTAGGAACCTTAAATTATGAACTCTAGTGTATACTAAAATGGAAGTCTGCTTGTCATAGTTATTTATTTGTCACTGGGAAATTGTAGATATTGTTGTCATTATCACTGAGTAGTAAGAAAATAAGCTAACTAATTCCACCAGCTTGTAAATTTATAGGAATATTTGGGATTATTTTTAATAATGAATGAAAATGATGAATTACATATTATATTAGTACCCACTACCCTATTCCAAAATAGATTACTGTTGTTGTTATTATTATTTATATTAATTACATTTCCTGACTGCATTAGAGGAACAAATCAAATCAACAAAGACGCATGTCTGATGAGAAGAATGTTTGAAGAAGAAAGATTTTTGGTTAATCAATAATGCACATTAACTACAGTTCATTAAATTCTCATGATTCTTCATGTTGCCAAAGTGTTCCATCATAGTTAATTTATTTCCTGAAAGAGAGTTAGTTCTACCCACTTATCATCTTCTGCTAACATTTCAAAAAGATATCAAGAAAATCATAAGCAAAGATTGATATTACAGTAACAATATTTATCTAAAGAATATCAAGTATATATAATATAAAGATCAAAAATAATAGTCCTGGGATTCAAATCCTCTTGTAAGGAAGGAAGGAAGGAAGGAAGGAAGGAAGGAAGGAAGGGAAGGAAGGAAGGAAGGAAGGAAGGAAGGAAGGAAGGAAGGAAGGAAGGAAGGAAGGAAAGAAAGAAAGAAAGAAAGAAAGAAAGAAAGAAAGAAAGAAAGAAAGAAAGAAAGAAAGAAAGAAAGAATTTTATTTGATTCTCAAATTGTTAGTAAATGCATTAGATTTACAGATCCGTGTAAATCATACTGGCTTCTATTTGTTCAATATTCAGTATATTGTAATCTGATTTGGATTACACTGTATAATCCTGTTTATATTGTCTGGAGCTAAAACAGGAGCTTGTAGTTCTTTATGACAATAAGTTTATTCAGTATTATTTACATACACACATACACACCCACACCCACCCACAATGAAACATGTCCATTATCAGGGTAGTCTTATAACAAAAGTTTAAAAGTAAGAAAATAACTTATTGTTTACATAATTTGCATAATTTATATGTAAATAGTGGAGATCAAGAGGAAGTGATAGATATTATTTCCATAGCTGAAAATAATTCATAAAATGTGTTCATGTTTATGCACATAGATAGTCATCCTGGTCAGGATTGTTCTATAACACATTGTTTTAAAAATAACATGTACATAAGACCAAAATAAATGATGGGTGATTTGATAAATGTGAAAAGTTTAAAGATTTGGAAAAAAACACGTTTAACCAAAGTCTACATAATTGTCCTGAAAATACAGAGCTTTTATCTATAGAAGTTTTTGCAAGAAAGCTTTCCTCTGCATATGCATCTTTCTAGCTTGCTGGCATAGATTTCTTTGATAAAGATTTCCAGAATTTCAAATCCTGTTTTTTCTCTGTGTCCTCATATTAAATATTTATCTCACTTTTCAAAAAGTATTGTATCTCACAATGTCCTAAATGATTAGAAAATGTAATATAAGCTTGCGAGTTTATAAATAGAAACCCAAGAGTCACACATGGAA
This sequence comes from Notechis scutatus, assembly GCF_049901735.1. Taxonomy (NCBI): domain Eukaryota; kingdom Metazoa; phylum Chordata; class Lepidosauria; order Squamata; family Elapidae; genus Notechis; species Notechis scutatus. The sequence goes on along the minus strand of NC_142010.1, from coordinate 227,172,067 downwards.
ATGAAGGCAAAGAAAACCATACAATTTTGGGGGTGTTAAATCTCTGCTTGATGACTTTTTTCTACAGTCTGTAGTCCCAGTTTTTTTTTTTTTTTTTTCTGGCAGAGCAATTTAAAATCAATTGCATCATTTATCATTTGCCCTTGCTACTCATTACAAAGAGCATTTTTAAAGAACTTCTAAAGTTTCTTGTTCATAGGCAAGATGTAACAATTTATTAATTAAATTTGTTATATTACAAATAAATTAGATTAAATTTTAAACAAGCTGAATTTAATTAACTAATAGAGTGTGATTCAAGGTTGATTTTGGATGAACCTTTAATTCAGTTATTGCAATCAAGTACTTCTTCCTGCCTTAATTATCATCAATATATTCTTTGTCAGCTTTCTCAAAGTTATGACTTTGGTATCTGTTAAAACTGTAGCCATCATAGAATTCTGCCATTTGTAGTCCAACACATCTAGAAGCATTATTGAAGGGGGGAGGAGTCTATTTTATATTATCACTGGCTGTTTTCTGCCATCAGTTGGTGAGCTACATTTTTCCTGATCACATATATTACACAAATTCATAATTTAAACAGCTTGCCTGAATTAAGTTTGATAAAATGATATTTATTATTTTAATAAAACAAAAATTCATATGTTATTGATTAGTCACAGATGGGTAGTTGCAGAAGCTGAGTAATTATACTTTATCTATCTTTATCTTTAACTATACTTTATCTAAGTGCATCTAATAAGAACTTGGCAGAAGCAAGATTAGATTTCAATGACCTGACACAAATAAGACAAGATTACTGCAACTTGAATGCTTGTTTCAGGCATTAAATGATTATCATTACATAAAGAAAGAACATTTCATTCAACAATTTTCAGGTATTAAGTTAACATTCAGTTAGGAAACATTGCAGGAGAAAGCCATTCTTACATTCTTGAGGCCTTCAGGTGGTTATTGCCAATCTGAGATAAGAGCATGTTCCATTGTTATCAGTTGCAAACTTCAGTGGTACCATTCCTCTACTTCCATCAGGCACAACTCACAATTACTTTCTGGCCCCAGGAAGATGTAATTATAAGTATTTATTATTCTGGTATGTTTGTTAATATCCCCAGTCAAACAGCTTTTAGCAGAATATACATAGGAAGACAAGTAGCAAGTCCAAGCACATTCCACAACTTATTGTTAATGTACCTCTGTACATAAACAAATCTTCTCCTTGTGCTCAAACATGCAAGAGTTGGCTGTCAAAACTTGGATGAAATAGTCTTCTGCTCAACGTATGTGGATTTCAGCTCCTATAACTTCTCAACCACAAATGGCTGTTGTTGAGATCTCTAAAAGTTGTTTCATATATCTGGAACTATGGGAAATAGTATGAACTTGCCTGATCATTCCCCAAATGTGTGAAACCAATGAGTTTTTTAAATGGAGCTTCTGTAAACTGGAGTTTAAAGGTTTTGACAATGGAGTACATCTACATGGAAGGAAGCATGCAGTGGGGCACCCAAGGTTCTATCTTAAACCCAGTATTCTTCAACATCTTCATAAAGGATTTAGATGAGGGGATAGAATGGGAACTCATCAATATTTTCAGATGACACCAAGCTGGCAGAATGGCCAACACTGCAGAAGATAGGCTCAAGATACAGAAGGATCTTGACAGACTAGAACTTTGGGCTCTATCTAACAAAATGAAATTCAGTTGTGAGAAAAGTAAGATTTTACACTTAGGCAATAAAAAGCAAATGTACAGGTATAGTTTAGGTGGTACCTGGCTCAATAGCAGTAATTTCAAGAGTTATGTAAGAATCCTAGTGGACAATCACTTAAATATGAGGAAACAGTGTGCGGCAGCCGCCAAAAAAGCCAACAGAGTTCTAAGGTGTATTAACAGAGGGATAGAATCAAGATCATGTGTAGTATTAACACCACTTTATAATTCCTTGGTAAGACCAGAGGTGATATTCAGCAGGTTCTGGCCAGTTCTGGAGAACCGGTAGCAGAAATTTTGAATAGTTTGGAGAATCGGTGGTAACCTTCCCCAGGGGTAGGAATGGAGATTTTACAGTATCCCTTCCCTGCCATGCCCACCAAGCCACACCCACCAAGCCATGCCATGCCCACCAAGCCACACCCACAGAACCAGTAGTAAAAATATTTGAATCCCACCACTGGGTAAGACCACACTTGGAATATTGCATCCAGTTTTGGTCACCATGATATAAAAAAGATTTTGAGATCTAAAAAGAATGCAGAGAAGAGCAACAAAAATGATTGTGCAGGCTAAAGCATTTGAGAAATGGTTGCAGGAATTGGGTATTTCTAATGAAAAAAGGACTAGGGGTGAAGAAGAAGAGAGGGTCAACCTATTCTCCAGAGCACCTGAAGACAGGACAAGAAGCAATGTATGGAAACTAATCAAAGAGAGAACCAACCTAGAACAATTAACTAGTGGAACAGCTTGCCACCAGTAGTTGTGGGTGCCTCATCCCTAGAGATTTTTAAGAAGAGATTGGACACGCAATTGTCTAAAATGGTATAACGTTTTCTGTTTCAGCAGTGGGTTGGAATAGAAACCTCCAAGGTCCCTTCCAACTCTGTTATTCTGTTATTTTAAAAATAGGCTAATGTAACTCATATATGAATACAGTTGCTAGTGATCACTTATTGAGCATTTATAGCCCATTTATTTTCCCATACTTCCCATTAATGATTTTCATTTTAAAGGCATGTGACATAACTTTTACATATCTGTAATTCAAATCCCATCCTTTTCTTCTTGTGCTGTTGAGGTCAATTTTCAGATCAGAATGCAATGCAAAATTTACTTGCAATTAATGTTTAGGACAATATATTTGGCTGAAAATTCTTAGGAAGGTAAAAATGTGATATTTCTGAAATTTTGAGCACCACCCATTATAATAAGTAAACAATTGCTCTAGGAAGATCATCTAAGTAGTCCCATGAGTAGATGCATTTTTCTATTAAATTAATAAAGAGAGAGCTTTGCATCCTTTAAATAGAGCCTTTGGCCTTCCTTTCTATAAGCCTTATTTTTCCTTATTTCATGGTACTTCATAAACTTTGTTCTTCTTTCATCTTCTTCAAGATTAAAATAAAGACACGAAATGCAGCATAAACTCCATTTTTGCACTGAAAGAATATATGAGGGAGACCTACCCTAAGAATTGTGTGTGTGTGTGTGTGTGTGTGTGTGTGTGTGTGTATGTATGTGTATATTCACATGTTCACCATGGAAACGGAAACAAACAAACAACTACCATTCCTAGATGTACTAATCTACAAAAAAACAGATGGCACACTAGGACACACCGTATACCAGAAGAAAACACACACTAACCGCTACCTCAACGCCCAATCCCACCACCACCCAGCACAGATAAACTCCGTGGCTAAAACACTAATTACCAGAACCAAACGCCTGGCAGACAAGACACACATTAAGACTGAACTATGCACCCTGACTAAAGTACTGACAGCCAACGGCTTCCACAAAAGCAAAATCACCAGCTTGATCCACAAAAACACACTGAAACATAATAGAGACCCAGAAGATGAACAGACCTATGGAACAGCTGTCCTGCCCTACATAAGAGGTACTACAGACAAAATTAGTAAGGTACTACACAGATATCACATCAAGACTGCCTTCAAAACAGACAGAAAAATAGCAGCCATCCTTAGCAACCCCAAAGATAAAATTGACCTGGAAAACCAAGGCATATACGAAGTCCCCTGTGCATCATGCCCAGCCACATACATTGGACAGACCAATAGAAGAATAAGAATAACCCACCTGGATGAACACAAAAATGCAGTCAAAAAGCTGGAACACACTTCCTCACTAGTCCAACACATGGAAGCCACAGGTCATAGCATCAACTTCAATGGCACCAAAACCCTAGCCACTATAGAAAACCCTAGCCACAGAATCATCAGAGAAGCCATGGAGATTGAAAAAAGTCCAGAAAGCATGTATAGAAGAGATGATTCCACCAGGCTGTCAATCATTTGGAAGCCTGCACTCACAAACAAAAAAATATCCACACCACAAGGCAGACAAACACCTGGGCACAAACAGATCCCCCCTGATACCTCCAGCTCAAACACACCCCAACCAGGCACCCAGATGAAACCCAGCTTCCTAACTAATGATAGCCGTCCATTTACCCGAAGCCAAGCTGCACTAAAAGCCTCCAATAAAGTAACACAATGCTGCCAGCCAATCAAGATACAAAAAGAGCCAAAAAACAGACAGAAGATATTAGAGACACCAATCAAGCAGAACACAGCAAACTCCGAGACCAATAAACACAGACCAAGACTCCCAACCAATCAGGATGAAGAAAAAACTATTCTGGCACAGCAATAGGCTGCCCCAAATTTAAATCTGAAACCACTGTAAAAGTCTGACTCACAGACAAACACTATACAGAAGCCTGATGATGGCAGATGAGATTCTGCTGAAACGTTGCTACAACTTTAAAAGCACAACTACAATGACGTGGGAAAATACCGAACAAAGCCGCTCACTTCATACATGTAAGTACCCGTGAAAACTTAAGAAAAACACACACACACACACACACACACACACACACACACACACACACACACACATATATATATATATATATATATATATATATATATATATATATATATATATATATGGATCTTTGGTTATTCAGGGTTTTCTCGCGTAAGATTCAAAGTATCTAGGCAGCGTTTGATGAAGTCTCATTCATCATCTTCAGGCTTGCTTCTTCGAGCTCTGTGCTTCTCAGAGTGATGTGAGCTTTCAGCTGCTTCTTCCTTCTAACTGCCAGTGGGGTGTGACTTGACTGGGTGGGGGCTGGCTGCGTTCGATTGGGTGGGGTGTGTTCTCATTGGTTGGAGGCTTGGCTGTGTTCTGATACACAAGGGCTCAGTGTTCTGATTGGCTGGAGCGTGTTTCACAGCACAAGGGGGATGCACAGCAATAAATCTCAGCCAATCAGACACACCCATTACCCAAGCTGTTACTCAGAACACAGCCAAGCCTCATCCAATGAGATCAAAACACAAACGACCCAGGAGATTACAACGCAAGACCCAGGATACCACAACAAAAGAACTCACAAGCCCATCACACAACCCATTACCCAAGCCGTTAAAACACAAGAGGCTAACGACCCAGGAGATGACAGCACAAGATCCAGGATATCTCTACAACAAAAGGCCATTACACAGCCCATTATACCAACATCAACTCCATCAACCAATCAAGAGGCTGCAGCACAGCCAACCAGCCCAGCACACCATCCCCCACCACTTGTATATATAGAGATGGCAGCTCCGGTCACACACTGCTTGCACTGGCACTAAGCCGAAAGCACCAGCCTGAAGATGGCGAGTGGGACCTCGCCGAAACGTGCTAGATACTTGCCTACGGGGAAAACCGAATAACAAAGATACATATATATATATATCTATATATATATATAATATATATATATATATATAGATCCATATATATAAAATACCCGTACTTGAGAACCTCAAAAACACACACACACACACACACACACATATATAACATATATATATATATATATATATATATATATATATATATATATATATATATATATATATATATATATATATATATATATATAAAATTAAGTTTTCGCAGGTTCTTACATGTATGGTATTTGGCTTTGTTCGGGTATTTTTCCCATGTCATTATAGTTGTGCTTTTAAAAGTTGTAGCAACGTTTGGCAGAATCTCATCTGCCATCATCAGGCTTCTGTCTGACGAACACAATACAGAAGCCCCAAATTTAAATCTGAAACACTGTAAAGTCGACTCACAGAAGCCTGATGATGGCAGATGAGATTCTGCAAAACGTTGCTACAACTTTAAAAGCACAAACTACAATGACATGGGAAAATACCCGAACAAAGCTGAATACGTTTTGTGTTCTGGGGAACAGAATGTGAATGTTTCAGTGTTCTCTATAGAGAACAATAGAAAATTGAAATGTATTCCCTGGTGCTTTTTAGGACTACAAAAATAGGATTTATAGCTATTATTCAACCTATAAAAAAATTGGCCATGGAGATTATTTCTGAAAAATCAAAGCTACAGTTGAGACACATTTTCAGTGTGGTATATCTATAAAAGAGAGACTGAAGTAAACCAATCAAGAACAAACAACAATAGATTCACAACCCATAAACAATATGGAGGTTATCTATATCTGAATATTTCATTGATAGTTCTACAACTTTTTGTACCTTCCCAGATTATTTATTCTCTTTCTACTTTTTAAGACAGACTACCGGACCTTCTGGCTCAGTGGCTAAGACACTGAGCTTGTCGACCAGGAAGATCATCAGTTCAGCAGTTCAAATCCCTAGCACTGAGTAACAGAGTGAGCTCCCATTACTTGTCCCAGCTTCTGCTAACCTAGCAGTTTGAACGCATGTAAAAATGCAAGTAGAAAAATAGGGACTACTTTGGTGGGAAGATAGCAACATTCTGTGTGCCTTCAGCATTTAGTCATGCCAGTCACATGACCACAGAGACTGCTGGCTTGGACAGCTCTGGCTCTTCAGCTTTGAAATGGAAATGAGCACTCCCCCCTAGAGCCGGAAGCAACTAGCACATATGTGCAATGAGAACTTTTACCTTTACATTACCCCAATATTTTACGTAACTCCAGTTCTAATATCTTGATGGTTCAATTGTTTCTATCAAGAAGTTCTTTACCTCTTCTATAACCTCTACTATTCCAAATGCTCTGCACTGCAAGAATTTCTTCTGTTCTGCTTCTGACTCCTTCCAGCTACAGACTTGCACAACTTAACGTTCAAGTTAACTACTACCTTGACCTTCTCGCAAGCCTTTTGCTACTTGCAGCAGACTTTATTATTTTTCAATTTTATGATACCTTTTTGGGTTACACCAGTTCAGCCTGAAAAGGAAAGGACAACACATTTGAAGACAATGTTACAACTGTTGAATCCTAAGTTCCCCATAGTTAATTTCAAGGGCAGTCCTGGCCACAAAAATCATTAAGCAATAGTACTATAGCACCCCCTGATGGGACATAGAATGATTAGCTCTCATCAAAATGAAGGAAATGAGATGAAAATATGTCCAACTCTAACAAGACAACATAGAATATGTCCCAAAATTTGGGATTTAGTACACACAAAACATAACTTCATAAATTCAATTCTTCCTAATTTGCTTTATTTCTGTAAAAAAAAAATATTTCCAATTTATAAATGGGCTGGAAGCCTCTGAGAATTGGGTGGCAGCAATGACTGGTGACCCATCTCATTTTATTACGTTTTTATGACAAGTGAATAAAATGAAAGATGCTTCAGAAACCCATGATATTTTCATTTCTTTTACTCATCAGCCAAGTATTTTTCTTTTTGTCTCTTGTTATAACCATATAAATACATAGCACTGGATAGATTTTGTAATAACTCCAAACCAATGTTGCCGCAGTTTGTGAAAATACAGCTTCCATGGAATATATGTAAATCACTTCCAGACAAAAGCCCTCTTCAGGCAAGCTTAAATCTTCTTTGCTCATGTGCAGCAGAACTGGCCTCGGGAAATCATTGTATTGTCTTCTTTTCTAAACAATTTTGGAAGTAGAAAATTCTTGGCTTTAGCACAGTAACAGATGATACTTCTGCAACCAAAGAATTGGATTGATTATAGTGAGATTTAAGATTGATAATAGATAGATCTATGTTATGACATCCATTGTTTTAGTGCTTGGTGATAGAAGAATGCTTTCTTAAATGGATCATTGTATAAAATATTGACCTCAAGGACTTCATTATTCAAGTTGGTGAGACAGCCACTACTTAACAGTAATAAACTGTTTCTCTGTTACATTGAGAATACTTCAGAAAATATAAGAGTTGTCAAATATCCTGAAAATCCTGTCTTTATAGTACACATGACACTAAAGCTATCGCAGTATTTCCTGCTAATAAAAGCTGGATGTGAAGGATATCACATGAGCTGACAAGAAACTAAGAAAAATGATACTTGGGTCCAAGGAAAGAAAGACACAGGCCAATGACCTTGGGAAGTTTTACTAGATATAGTTGTTTCTGCTGTGGAGGAAAAATAACTTGGTAATGTCACAATGACATGAAACTAAATATATACATTTCAGAACAATATTAAACTATATAAATGCATGCTTTTGAGATTAAATTATACTGAATAGTCAAGAGTCATGGTCATATTTCTTTAAAAATGGGAATGATCTTTAAAGGGAACTATTGTAAATTGTCATTTTTGGCTTAATCAGCTCATACCTATAAGTACATTTTCTTACAATAATTCTGTTCTTCCATTCATGTAAACAACAATTAAGTAGAAATCTTCTAATTTAATTATTCTTTCCCATTTTCACTAAAATGAAAATTAGGGTTCCAGCATTGGAATGAGACAAAGTATGAAACTAATGCCAAATCCTTATATACAAAACCAGAAAGTATAGTTAAATGAATATTTATTAGGTTGCTTAGGGGAAGAGCAGACTGTGTGTAAAGCCAAAAGACTTACCCAAATTCCAGTAACTTGAATTGAGATGCCATTGTTCAACATAATCTGAATGAAAGATCAAAAAGCTTTATATTTCAGACTTTGAAAGCACTAAGGGTACAATTCATTAGGAAAATTATACTCTTTATGAAATGATGGAAACTGCCTCAAACAGGACTCTTACATAACTCCATTAGACAAGGTAATGTCTCACTCAAGAAAAACTTGACTCCTGGTGGGACTATGGACCTATCTACCTAATCCCCTTGGAGGTGTGCTGAAATGATTTGTTGTGGTATTTTCCTAAGGTCATTTCTTCACTTCACTTCATTTCCTAGTTCCTTCTTAAAATCCCCACACACCAAATAATTATTAACTAGGTCCAATTCTATTTAACTATTAAGCTCACACAAGGTCATCGAAGCTCTGCTATGTACTAAGATAGCTGCATAAATCTAGCACAGAAAAAAATGGAATTGGATCTTACCTTATGTTATTAAGATTTTAAGAAATTTGCATTTTGCCAGGTTATTGTTTGGGTTTTGAGCCACGTTTTTCCTTTAATTATCAAATAGTATGCAAATAGAATATCAAATAGAATGGGAGGTAATAGTCTTGAGGATTTTTAAATAATGCATTTAGAGGTATAAAATTCAGTATGAAATCTTGTACTAAGGTAACATCTAAAATGTTCACTTAATTTTTATTCCGCTATCTAGTTCGGAAATCTACATGAAAGACATTCGTTATGCTTATTGATATTATATCAAGTCTATACGTAAAGGGAATACAACAATAAGTGGAAATAAGTGACTGTGTATATATGATCGATAGTTTGCTCATTAGTTTCTGAATAATGTAAAGTGAGCTTTAGAACTTTATAGCATGAATTTAATTGCCTGAAATTATGACTTAAGACTATCTGCATATATACTATTACTTTCTCATAGGACTAGACATTCAACTGATCTAGATTAAGCATGTTGAAGCAACCAGAGAAACATAATTATGATAAATACCTTGTTTTATTTAATATTTCTAATGTGATTAAAAAACCCTTCCTGATTAGAAAGGGGTATTGTACTTCCCTTGCTTAAAATAACGGCTGTGGCAGAGTGAAGTAGTTAGTTAGAAGAAAGTGGTTGGATCTGTGCCAAGGATGGGGATTTTTTTTTTAATGGAAGGCAAATGACTCAGCACAAGACTAAGACCAAATAGGCAAAAAAGGGGGAAAGCACTTGTAACACAGCGTATACATGCATTAGATATAGTGTATTAAAAAAAAGCAGGAGGGTATATATTATATAATTTATATTTAAGAACTAGAATACATCATACTCTTTATATGCCTTGTACACCTTTGACTTCTCACCAAGCCATGCAACAAACACCATCATAAAGTTTGCGGACGACACGACCATGATTGGTCTCATCTCCGGAGAGGATGACATGGCATATAGGGCAGAAGTAGAGAACCTGTCTATCTGGTGTTCACAGAACAATCTGTCACTGAATGTCCATAAAACCAAAGAACTGATTATGGACTTCAGGAAACATGGACAGGACCACACCCCAGTCATCATTAACGGAGAAGGAGTGGAAACTGTCCCTACGATCAGATTCCTTGGCATCCATATTTCAGCTGATATCTCCTGGTCCCCTAATACCAAGGCCATAGTGAAGAAGGCTCAGCAGCGGCTGCACTTCCTGTGGGTTCTCAGGAAGAACAATCTGGATAAGAAGCTGTTGCTGGATTTCTATAAAGCGTCTGTGGAGAGCACTCTGACATATTGTCTGGGTGTGTGGTATGCAGGCTCCAGAGTTGAGGACAGGAAAACTGTACAGAGGGTGATAAACACAGCTCAAAAGACCATTGGTTGCCCTCTGCCCTCCCTGGAAGATTTAGCCAGGTCCCACTGCCAAAGCAGAATCAAGGCCATTATAGAAGAACCCTCACACCCTGGCAATTATCTTTTTGACCTGCTGCCATCTGGACAGCGTTTTAGGTCAATAAAATCCCACACCACTAGACTAACAAATAGTTTCTTTCCCTGGGCCATCCGAACCACAAATAAACACAAAGTCACTACCTTATTAAGATGTGAAAAGATGTGAAATCTCAATACCCCATTCAGATGTATAATAACATATTACAGTACAATCCATGTATTATACTCTGCTAAGCATTACAGTCAGTGTTGGATGTATATTTTGTGTATATTCATAGATATTGTACTCTCAAATTGCAAATGGAGACATGGGTACTCTATTTTTCTCAAGTGCTTTGGTTTTATTGCATTGCGAACAGTTGCTGGAGTGCATCCACAGTTTCGTTGTACTTGTAGAATGATAATAAAGTTCTTCTAATTCTAATTCTAATTCTTAATTAATGTTTATGTTAATACAAGCTTCCTAATGTTGATTAACCATAAAGCATATTCCTAGACAGCTTGCAAGACTATAGAATCAACAGCATTTCCAAAACATGAATAGTGAATGATAGGTCACAAAAGAAGTTAAAACTCTGTTTATATACATTTATTAAACTGCACAATCTCTATATGGGCAAACATTTTATAAATGGAAGGAGAATACAGCTTTCTACCCCACAGAGTCACATTTCATTTGGCACATATCCCAGTGTTCTATTCAGATCAGATTT